>NC_063274.1:12847995-13166967 GCF_910591885.1 Bombus terrestris
ACGTGTCGGTTGTCCGTGATTGTACATGAACAATAGAGTTCGGCGTAGTGCAAACAGCCGGTGTGTTATTATGAGTTAGAAGTGTATAAAACTGGCGACAATGACACCGATGATAGCGATGACGCGTTCATTATCCGTGATTCGACCGGATTGTGCGGCTCTATCGGCAGGCCTCAGTTGATAAATGCGGTAAAGAGATAGAGTTAATTCGGTGTTATCGAAATGCAATTTATGCGCACGCGATTCGGCCACGGAACGCGGGAGGACGCGCGAGAACGCGATATCATTTAACGTCAACGTTCACCGTGGTCAGCGTTGTATGTATCTCTTTTAGATCATCCGTATCGTTGATTCTTCAGTCGACCAGCCACCGAACCACCAGCTCCAATTAATTGATTTATGAAATCTTCCACCGCGATCGAGTGTTACTCGATGGAATGTGAACTGGCGAGATAAGCGAGGTTATACGAGGGAAACAATGCTATTGTTTGCCCACGGATACGCTAATATCTCTTCATGAAACCTAGTTTATTGTACGTTGATGTATAGTTAGAACTTTTAATGAAAGTTTCTACATGAGTTTCCCAAATTTGCAATTTTAATAGAACAATAAAATTAATGCATAGTTTAATAGAATATAATAATTGAGTCCCTCACAAGTCAAATTGATCAACATACACAAGTACGTGATATAATATACAAATGACGTACTTTCATAAATTTATTCATCTTGAGGGAATGACATAAATAACAGTGAATTCTGAAATTAAAACTTAAAAAACAGTGTTTGTAACATCGTCACATTTGTATTACATATTTTTCAATTAATGGGGTTTATTTAATATAGCTTCTGAACGGCTCAATTAATATACTATATGTCCAACGAATATGTATGTCTTCTTTCCGAATCGTCAATGTTTCTCCTTTTTTAACAAAGAATGCTCAAAAGACACTGATATAAAAAATATTCTTATAAAATAATATTCCAGTTTGTTTGTTTGTCCAGTTAAAATAATAATATTCCATGATATCCTCATTGAAAAAAGATCTAATCTCGAATTTCAAAATGAAACTCAATTTTTGCGATACTCCTTTCTATTAGCTGTGTGAACCGATTTATATGCATTCAGCGTATCAAAAAAAAAAAAAAAAAAAAAAAAAAAAGGGAATCCCGTACATAATAACCTATTCCATAGAATTATAAAATGATCCAATAAATTATTTCGTCCTTATCAATGTTTACTTGTACCTTTTCATACGTGACTTGAATGCTTACTCGCACGTTACTTGCACCTTTCCTTCGTACGTTCCCCCCGGAAAAACGACTACTCCAAGAAATCCTACAAACCAACCAGCATACCAATCGTGTAACAGATACTCCATCTCCCGCGAAATGAGCCAGTAAAAGCATGCCAAGGGTTTTTCGAGCGTGGAGGACGTTCTCCGGACAGGCAGTCGAGAGCAACAGCGAGGAGCTTCCTTTCACGGTATTCTATTACTCGATTTCAGCTTTGGTGTAAAATCTTAAAACCGTCCCAGAGTCTCGTGTTCTGCCATTCGTTCATAAGGTCTCGTTAGGAAAGAAGCCCGAAGATAATAACGACGCGACATAACTAAGGCTATCCACGAGTAACAACGTCTTGCATTTGGAACCAGAACGTGAGTGGATTTCGATGGCCCTTCGCGTTCTATTCTGCCTTGTCAGTGAATGGATGAACGGTGGTGTGCGTCATCACTCATTCATCGAATGAAAGAACAAGGACGCCTCGCGGCTGGATATTTCAGGCGGCTCGTGTTCAGAACAGCGAGGAAAGGAAACGAAGGTAGTCTCCCATGGGATGCGGTAACGTCGACCTTTGCGTGAACCCTCGCCAAGGTAGCCCTTGTTTCCCTATAAAAGTGAACTACCGTTGCGTGCAATGGCCATGGTTATGCTTGAAATGATAGCGAAAGGAAGGCCACTCTGTCATCCGGTGCACGAATAACAAAATTTGACTACGTACGTGGAAGGGAGACTGTGGTCGCATAATAGGTCACGATATAAAGAAAGGCACTAAATCAAATAAATATTTCTGACCTCACATAGTGGAAGTTCCTTTCTATTTCAGGATTTTGAATATACACCAGTTCAGGATAGTATTCGAATATTTAACATAGAAAAGTTTTACGTCCATACTGTATGTGTTATATAAAACATTCTGGAATTACAATCATATTGTCACGATCATATTGGCAAAACTTAAGATCGATCTGTTGAAAATGACAACGTGAGTTCGCGCTCGCCATCCATATGCAGATCCGCTAGTTGCAATAAATAATAACTAGAAGATAGTTACTATTTAGTTAGTTTGTTTTTATCCCTAGTCCATGTAAGAAAGTGCAATAAAGATTTTTCAATGACAACACAATCTGAAAACGTATATAATAGTTACAAGATATATACTGCGGACACATATTCGTAAAAAATTAAATATCGTGCTACTGAATATTTAGATTTATGAATACAATAAATAATTGACAATTTAAATACACTTGTCGTTTCTGCGAAATATATCTGCACTAAATATTTATGAACACTTTCAAATTTATTGTAAACCTTACGAAATAAGATACGATAATCGAGTCTTATTACAATGCTAATCAAGTTCTAAAATGTTTCGTACAGCATACATAACATATTCATAAAAATACAACTGTTCAAATACTTTCACGAGTCTGTCTATAGATACGTAAATAACGAAAAATCGTCGATGCTGGGCCAACATTTTCGACCGATCTTGTGTTTGCCTGTTCAGTTTCGTTCGTCCGATATCGACTGATGTTTGTTTAATTAGTTTCCTTTATATTGGCACGGAGTATTGGAACGTGAAGCAAATTGCCAGATTGGCCGTCCGTTTTGTTACTTTTTCGATATCAGGTTAATCGTATACCAACGTACACGTTAGTTTATGCGCGAGCACGTTTTTAATAAAACATTAAGAACACAGCGTACACACCGGCTCTCCGTAATGACACATTAACAGCGTATCAATGGTTTGTTCCCTGGATCGTTCGAAACTTATTCTCATCGAGACGGATTTTAATTAGTGCGGTGACATTTTACCAAGTATCGTATGGTGATTTCGGATAAAATTCCTTTTTACCATGAGACGATATGCATATACAAAGTCGAGGGGGATCCATGGGCACGATCTCTGCTTGTCGCAGTCGCGGTAATAAAAACGCACGCGTCGCGCGTGCTCTTGCGCGATACGCACGAAGGACAGGGCCACCGTTCTCGTTAAATATTTTACGCTCGATTTTACGAACCTTCGGCGGTACTGTTTCTCCTTTTTTTTATGAACGGTCACTGTATATCTCGCACGAGAGACATGAAAGTGGCTGTCACGACAACAAACGTGAAAAAGAGGTTCGCGCTGCATTGCGCGACAGCGAAAAACCTTCGGTTTCGTGATCATTCAAGAATTTGTGGAACGTTCGCTAAATTGTGAGTATGTATACCACACGTGGCTTTTTGTTGGGTATATCTATATTATTGAACAATGTATCTTCTAATTAGTTTAATGTTTAACAAATATTAGTCAAATAGCAGTAACAGTTTGCGTTAAATTGATTCACTTTAGCTGATTCTATGTAGAATATTAATGTGATATATTACATTGTAAATTAAATTAGTAATACGCAGGCTTGGTGGATATTAATTGCTTCTAAATTGATTTTTATAGCATTTATTAAACCTAGCCATAAATATTTGAATATTTGTTAGTGTAAATGTATAATATATAATTGCAATAATTTTACTAAATAAAACTCTTCAATTTAATCGAGGCTCTGATATTGTCAGATAACCATAAACAGTTACCAGATATCAAAGTAAAAATAGATAAAAGAGGAATAATCGAGGATGGATAAGAATAGGTGCTCCGTATATACTTGGGTTCAATAGTCTCAAGCATCCAAATACTGAAATGTCAGTCATCACGTATGAATAAAAAGAATGCTTTATAAAGCGGTGTGGAAATCTTTCTTATTTTAATTTTAATTTAATAAAATCAGGCTTGATCCTGCATGGCAAAAAGGGAAAAACTAACAGTAGTTATTTTATAATAAATAAATAAATTCAAGACAACAAAATGCAACAAAAATATAGATCTTTTGGTAAAATTGTATCTGATGTACATGTAAATACTTATAAACGATAGTATATATGATTCAATCAGTTGATTAACTTAGTTTTAAATTTTTCGAAGTTCAATTAACGGGAAGAATAACAGACACGCACTTTACGTCTATTCTAATCTATCGTACCCAAACTTCCACTTTTATGCCGTAAAAGTTCTCCCCTCTGTTATCTGCTTAAACTAGCATGCAAAAGCTAATACGACTCTGTCAAAACGGAAAAAAGGGGATGAATCAGCCGGAACAGTTCGTCGAGAAAACAGTTCTAATTGACTATCTCTGATCGAGAGTTCCGCCACCCTATTTTCTTCTACCCTCGACTAAATCAAATGTCCTGGTGACGGTTGTGTTGCGTCGAATCACCACAGGGAATATCGTTTAACGTTTGTTTACCCGTAAATCGGGCGAGCAGATGTACAGGCAAATGCGACTCCGAACTTTTTAGGAATCCTCGTCGCGAAAACGACGAATACGATGATAATTATAAATTTGATTTAAGCAAAACATTTGACAAAAAATTGTTCGTTACACTCAGAATACCAACAATGTAAAAGTGCGCTCTTTCAAATTTTTATTCAAAAATATTATACTATCTTATCAAAGAAATAATCATGTAACTGAAAGTTCAACATCACTTTGATAGATTCTAGACAAATAGATTGGAAACCTATTTCGTTTTGAAATTTCTTAAAATGAGATAAGAGAATCAATCTAACGCGACATGCTTCATATCATACTTTACTGCATTTCTTCTGATAATTTTATATAATTCACCCAATACATCGCGATATTATGCAACTAATTCGAAGAAACAGTTCAAACTTAGTCTAGCCAATAGTACTGACAAAATGCAGCTCATTATACATCAAGAAATTCTCTAAACTCTCGAATTGAACAGAAGAAACTAAACTCAAGGAACAATAACTAATTCATTTTCAAAATCAGTGCTACATATTATATCGTCATGCGTATGCATTATAGAAGTATACCCTCATCAGCCTCGTTTTTAAATCGTTCGCGGCGCAATATAGAAACTTGCAGACACGCGGAAAGTAGGAACGGGTCGTGTGCCTCCGTTGTACGATCGTTTTTCCGAAGGCGAGACGATGCAATTGCTCGAAGGGATCTCACGCTAGGATACGTAGCGCGTCGTGGATACGTCGGTTCGTAGTTGTGCCGGTATTCCTTGTTCGAACTCGTTTGTACGGGACGGGGACACCGTTTCGTAAATGTCTTCTCGTATAACGGCTTCTTATTGCCCCACGTACGATGCCGACACGACTCTCTGTCCCGTTTCCAACCGAGTACGTCCTTCGATCGCAACCAACCTTCGGTTCTTCGCTTCGCTCTGAAACCTGGCACGGTATTCGATGTAGCTTCACCATCCTCTTCCTTTCTTCATTCTTTTAACCGTGGTTCTTGCATTTTTAGCGATTCCAACTACCAGAAACGCCGCATTCGCTTCGAAATTCCGGCTTTTTGAACTGACTCTCTTTACTATAGTACTTCGTGCTCAGTCTCATTCCACTTCTCATCTCTCTTTGGCTCACACATTTTCTTGCTTGTTTGCTTCCCACTAAAAATTCTTTTCTCTTTAATTCACACTTTTTCTTGCCTGTTTGCTTGCCTCTTTCCAGTAAATCTCTTCCGTTTGTTCCTGCTTTTGATCCTCTCAAATCGTACTTCATTCCACTCTGATGTAACTTCGCATCCTACAGCACTCTGAAATGCTCGTATTCACTTTCTGGTCTTCTTATTTTAGTCTAGTTATACTGATTACGAGAAATTTAAAGTAGTCTACGTTTTTCCGATGCTCGAATATTTTTGATACGTTTGAAATTTTTTACGACTGATATAACTTTAAAAATGAAAGAACTTCGTACGTTTTAAATCATATTTAATTTCAACTGCGTTGAACCGTGTCTACGTTTATTCCTCTCGAAGGAAAAATAAAAATGTCAATTTTTAATTAAATCACTGATCGAGTCAATTTTAATGTCTAACATCAACTTTTACTACCCTAAAGATAAATACGTATTAAATCTTATTAAATTCATCCGTTTTGACTTCTTCCTTTCTGCTTCGTTCTCGCTCGCCCTCATCACACTTTTCCACGTTGATCTCCTTCTTGAAATTCCCTTTTACACTTTCTTTTCCATATTCCATCCTCCATGGGGAAGACAAACGCGTCGCGAGTTCGCTGTAGCTTCTGGCTTTAATATCTCGGCTGGATGGAGTCGTGATTCTCGCGACTGACTGTCGAAGTTCTCACGCGACGAAAAATGGAAATATACCGTCGTAGTTGAGCTGTTCGAGAGGCTTACGCTTGCGGAATAAGTCGAAGTGATTTGGGATCGATAGGACGACGCGTTATAGAGTATACTGAATATTATTCGCGCGTGAAGGCTTCTGCTCGCGTAGTGCATTTTCGTCGCGTCACCATGTGAAAATGGACCAAAAACTAGATCTGCCGTTGTGAGAGTATTAGGCGTAAAATATATTTTATTCTGTGCCTTCTGTACGCGTCCGAACCCTCGCGGTTATGAGCGCAAGAAATGAGTTGCAAGTCAAACAGATAAAGTACGAAATGGACTGTATGAATTTACTGGATGCGTGAGTATCAAGAGACTGTCCCTTCTAGATATATCAACTGTTATATCGTGTCTGACGGTCACATCACGACCCTTGAACTTTGAGAAACGGAAATGAGCCGTATTCGACGAATGACTGTTCGTATGTAACTACTCTGTCGTATTTGACGGTTGGACCACGACCGTTGATATTCGTAAGGCAGAGCAAAATCGTGCGTTACGACTGACGACTGTTGGTATCTGACCCTGAATCTGTCTCGTCATGCCCGGCAGTCGTATCACCACCTGACATTTTGTTTACGTAAGACGGAAGACAACGAATGACGAGGAGTGAGTCTTCGTATCTGCCCCGCTGTTGTTCGTTCAAGATGGGAGTGAAGGTTAAAAGTAAAAAGTTTGTTTCTCTTACCGAGTGGTTCATGACACTGTTGACCCTAAAAAATTTTTCGACCCTAGACCCGTTTCAATGGTTTCAAAAACTTTCTGTAAAAAGGATTATTTCAGGTGCAACCATGTTAATGTATGCTAAATCATTTGTACAACGAGATTTAATGGAAATGTTTATTATCATCATCGTTATTCCTACTTTACTTTATCCAATTAGATCAACTACAATTAAACAAAATACTTTAATTACAAAGTAAACGCAATATTTTTGTTGTTCTCGATGTTATTTTTTCCCCCTTTTGTACAATACAATAGCCATCGTAATTTCTATGATACGTTACCCCCGTTCCGTGGATGACGTTTAGTCGTTTTAACCAGTGTTTCCCATCCGTAAATTTTTGAATACACGCGAACATATTTAGAGAAGTATTTTATTTGTAATCGTCACGCGACGCGGAAAAGCTATCGATTTTGACCGTGGTGTACAGATTTATCGCCATTATGTATTTAAATTAAAGTAACAGTTCCCTTATTTGTATATTGTTAATTTAGGATTGAAAATATTAATGCCATCACGATTTTAAAATCTGTGCCACATGAATTCCAATTTCACATGTTGCTCATACACGTGTAATCCATTATCGCAATTAGAGTCAACTAAATGGAACTTTTTCCCATGCGAAACAACTAATTAAGCATTGTGGCCAATGCAATCTACCTCGAGATCCTAATTTTTCGAACATATTTCAAATTCTCGAAATTATAAAATATTGGACTGTTGCAAAAAATATTGCATTTTTTAATACATAGCATTGCAATTAATATAAAGAATATTTAGAATTCTCTTCTCTACATAATTAAAAATTTATTAGCAACAAAGTGACTAAAGGTTCGCAATATTTGCTTCGACACGTATCTACCAAGTTCTAGTATCTGTAAATATTACACGGTATATTTTAATATTTTCCAATTTACTAGGCATCGTATCTGAGATTAAAAGTTGATTCCTACAATCATGTAATACGATCGACGTAACAACCCGTACAATTCTCTCTATCTAATCCAAATAAGAAGAAACATTTATAGTGCTCGTCAAGATGACAAATATTACATACACCTATAAAACATTCACACAGTCTCGCCTTTATTACCTCATCAAAGATACGATAAGCATCAAAGGTTCAAACGCGTAGCAAACAGATAAAACCTAGGGAAAGAATAAAACCAGGAAATAGAAGGTCGAAAAAAAAGACTAACGAACGATAATCACGAGAGAACGGAGTCAATTCAAACACGCGACTCATCAGCTATACTATTAAACACACCGCGCTGTTATCTTTACATGTGTCGATGAATGCTTGCGCACGCGTTTAACCTAACACCGTTCCGAGTTAATACGTTCCGCGTTAATTTATACACCTCTTAAACAGTGGCGTGCTCTCGGACGAACAATATCGATTGCTGTCCGGGCACAATCGTTCGCAAACATAAAGCTTCGAATTTGTAGAAGCATTTAGTGCGAAGCACATTACACTAATGAGCGACGAATTATGTACATTGCCGCAAATGTATTGCCGTGCTTGCACATCACGGCCGCGATGCGTCGTTACGTCTGGTAACAATTTCGGACGCGGAAGTATTAATCGTGTCGCGTAAACACGCTCGGCACTGTATAATTTACTGGTTCGCGCGCGCCCGGTTAACGCGATCTTATGCAAGCGAAATTTGTATGGTTGAGCAGATGAACGTAATGTCACGTTATTAATTCCTTGACACGCTCCCGTATTTCCGTGTCCATCTTTCTCTCCCAATTTTACTCAATCTGTTCACCCAATTCGCGTGTACGAGACTTGTTAGTTACTCTTGTTCCGTGACACGAGATCAAATAGGATAAATAAATTAGAATGGTAATTGGACAATCTCATGAAAACATAGGTACGCTATCGTTCCAAATATTAGGATCTATTTAAAAAGTTTAACAAATTTTACTTCCTTATGTATTTTAAGACCGGAATGATGCAAACGAAGTGGCGGAGTTATAATGAAATAACTAGGTGATAGAAGTGGTGAAAAAAGTGTTCAATTTATATGGAATATTTTCAGGTGCCGCAATATTTATAGCTAACAGTGTATGTATGTCAGGTACGTCTAGGAAGTAATGAGACGGATTCCGGTCAATGTGACGGTGATGTTTAAGACGTAATATTTTTACTCTACCTTCAGCAGATCGATTCAGCTAACACGAGCGACTTTGCAGCGAATTTTAGAAAAATGTGTTTTAGTTGGGGAAATGGAACGGCGACAAATCGAGCAGTATCCTACACTGCACATTCTGTAAATGAATATTTGGTCAACGAAAGTATTCTTGTGATTCCATAGCTTCCACGCGTCTTAGGCTTGAATCTATATGAACTTTTTTTTTCTCCAAAATCAGAAGCCATTTTAAGGAACATCATTATGGAACTGTGGGCAACGTCCAAAACATCGTAACTGACCAACTGAAAGCAGTTTCGGTAGAAGAATTCAAGCAATGTTTCCAGAAGTGACAGAACCGCATCCGGAGATGTATAACTTCTCAAGGAAACTATTTTGAAGCAGACGATATATATTTTTGGTTAAATGACATATAAATACTTTTGCAGGATCAGTCTCGTTGCTTTTTAGACACACCTTGTACGTATATAGAATAACATGCGTTCAGTGTTAGAGTTTGATTCAATAGACACACTGGTGCTGTTACAAACATAGAATCATTGCTTTTAGGATATTTCAGGTGATAAGCACATTTTGTGATTACGTTGCTATACGTTCGATGGAACTTCACGACCGTCTGATCACGCTCTTCAAATTTAGATATGCGATAGTAAGACAACTGATGTCTCAGTATGCTAAATAGAAACCTTACACTTCGTGGAATATTAACAATCATGAAATCGAAAAAAAAGAACGAAAGAGTTACTTTGCAATGAAAAAGTTGAAGATAAGCCAGCCATAATCTTACAACCCAATATTGATTACGTCAGCCTTATAGAACCATGTCTGGCTGATCTCTGAAACTTCAAAGTATTATCTTATCGTCGAGGTATCTCTAAATTTCAAACCCAAAATCGTTGATCCCCTGTTTCATATTTTCAAAACCGAAAATCCCTACCTTTATGAATCCAAACTAAAAGTATGTGTATCAAACTATCATGATACTACGAAACCTCGAGAGTCACAAAAATCCGTCCTTCAGAAGTAACTGGTTTAAACCACCCTTTAGAGTTCTCATCGAAGATTGCCACGGAAAACCTTTAGATTCGCGTCACAAAGCTGTTAAAGAAGAAACTGTAGAAACTGCAAGGGAAGGAAACGTTTTGAAATAGAGGGTTAGGTGACACGTTAAAGGCAGGGTAGAGAGAAGAAAAGGGATAGTCGATTTCGTGGGACATGTTGTTCGCGAAAACGGCGTGGCAGGGGAATGGAAGCGAAGGGAAGGGAAAGACACATTGGTGGGTGCTCGGGTTTTAGTTGACAGTGTCAGCGTTTTTTAACATACTGCCATTTCGGCGTTTCATCTATCGTGTGTGCGATACCGTGTGCGTGCAGGACCAGAAAATTCATGGAAAATGGAGAGCGTCGCGATACCACGATTCAAATCAGTCATAATTTTCGTATCAGTGTAACGCGCGTAACACGTAATCGTCGACGCTATCTGCTAATTTATAATTTTTACCATGCAAATAACAATATTCCGTGTTAAATGAATATCGCCTACATCTCGTTAAAGTGGCTCACATTTATGTTTTCCTCTATTGCGTTCTGTATAAATAATTTATTGCATGCGAAAGTATCGTGCAACTGAAGTATTCAACGTTCGTTATTAGAAAGCTATGTGTTGATCGTGGAAGAAAGTGATTTTTACGAGGTGATTTTCTTTGAGAATGAGATTATCTTTCATTTGACAAAGCAACGTTTACACTCACGATTACGCTGCTATGGATGTAAAAGTAGCACGGATATTAATCTCATATCATTACTTTCTCCTTGTACACTGTTATACGTACGAATTTATATTCTCGGATACTTGGAATATACTTGGTCGATTTATCGTCAAAAATAGGAAAATATATTTCACTACCCACACGGACCGTCGATTTTTATTGCTTCTAGATATTGCCGGTACGACTCGTTCGAGATTGTCATACGTTTATCCACGATCTTACGCGCGAAAGCATACAACGACGTGTGTTGTCGCGCGAATGTAAAGGATTCTCGCGGAACACATCCGAATTCCGTTGCTGTCTGCACGCACCGCTCAGCGATATTGCGATATGTATTCCAATAAAATATTGAGACAGGTAGCCAGTGGCGGAGGCACAGCGCCTGGCAATAATATATTGAATATTCCCCCGTTGGATTCTGCGGAATATAAAAACGAGGCACAAAATAACCGTTATGCCTGTTTTGAATATTAATATCCGACGTGTGTAAAAATTCACGCATACACAGTCGCAGACACACGTCGTGTCGCACGCCAATATACGGAACACCATGCACATGCAGATTTGTGACGCGTGCTGGCAAGAGTCGACCGATTTCTCCAGAAAGCTTAGAATCGCAGAGAATATTTGATGGCCTCTCTGATTTCAATTCATAGCTGACAGTTTCGATATAGATACATTGAATTTATTACTATTTTTTTTCTCTTTTTTTTTTGTTATTTCAGGATATAAGCAGTTATTTGCCATTTGACATTTAGTACATGATATAATTTTTAAGATCGATGATTAAGACATTTCTTCCTTAAAGTTTAATTGTGCATTATTAATATAATATTGGTATATCATGAAAAGAATTTAATATCGTTGTACAAAACATATTAACGTAGTACTAATAGAGCATGATCTTAGCGAGTATAAGTTGTCAATGTTAATTTTTTTATTAAATATTTCAAAGCATTTTGAAAGAAAATTCGCTTTGCAGAATTGTGGAACATTGTTGTATATACTTCGGGTATTGATATTTTCGAAAGAATTTTCTGAATTTCGTTGGTTGTAATTGCTACTTTTATCTTCCATTGTTAAAATAATGGACTCTCTTTATCGTTATAAAGAGCAATCACCTGTATGCATCTGGTTTTGGCACTCTATTATGGAAATTAATTACATAATCGATAAACGTTTCAGTATATCGTGCAGCACATATGTTCGGAATTATTATATTGTTATTATAAAAGAATCGAGAGCAGCGCGTTACCAAAATATTTAAAGCGTAACCGGTAACCAGAAATTGTTCATGCATGTTTATTTATGCACTCGATAATACATTAATTTGTCATAATCGTAAGTGAACGACGTAATTATTCAAAATTTATTACTCTTTCCTAAGTGCTTGGTGCTATTCGATAAGTTAAAGTGCAAATTCAGCGATCATTAATTTGTCAACGAAGCAGAATATGCATGCAACTATTCCAATCTACTCCAAATACAAATGCAAATACAACTTTTTTACAGGCACAATTTTTACATTTTTCTCAGAAATTCATTTATTCATTTGTCCAATATATTGTTCAACGGAATTCTTTTTGCAAGTTATGATTTTGCACGATGTAATTACACGCTGTCATATTGCACCTCGACATAAAAGTATCTCCAAAATTTTCTCGGAAACACAATTTTTGCATTTTCCTCGCATTTTTTTATCTGCCCAATATTTTATCCAATGAAATTCTTTTTGCAAGTCACAATTTTCGTCAGTAATACACCCCTTCGTTTTTATAATACAGACTGTAGATTTACGTACGAAACTTATGGAATCGCACCCATTTCCACGGATAATTAGCAAACATTCGAGTTCTTCATTAGAGGCACGAACGCTTCTATGATCGACGTATATGAGAGATCCAAAGTTATGTAAGATCCGTCACGCGCCATTCATTAATACCGTATTTTCCTATGTGGTCGCAGTACCTGCGCATACATGATCAAGGTAAGTGGCATCAACGGCCGGAAGTAATGGACGATGGTAGAAATTCCCAAAGGATGACGTAACGTGTACACAATCATCCCTTACACACACGACTGATTAGCGGCTTATTAAAATTGAAAAAGAAACTACTAATTATTACTGTTACGACCGGTATCAACAGCTGAATCTGTTGGGCGTAAACTGGCGGCCGGCACGCAGCGCACGATAACGTAATAAAGATGGCATACTTCAGATAGAAAACGTAGTAAACTAGGGAAGCACGCTCAACGGTGGACCGAAAATAACCATATTTCTCTCGTCATTACCCCGCTATAATGCGGCATATCGTTTGAACGACCGAACGATAGCCGCAGTATTATAAACGTTTATTAGCTCGAAATTATCTAACTGGGTAGAGCAGAGCGGAGGAGAACTAAGTACGAACAATTACTCAAATTTTCGGCTGCACGTTTAACCAAAAATTATGGTCTTTAACGCGAGCTTGTTTTGTAGACGTATAATTGATACGATAATTAACTCGCGATTACGTAGTATTTATTTTCCTCTCGACTAAAATAAACTAACTACCTAAACTGTTAAGAGGCTACTATTCAATAGTTTAATTATGTATATACAATTATTTGTCTTCTATTAATTAAAGGATAAACGGTACCGTTTGACAGAAATGTAAAGCAAGGAAGAAGGTTTGTAAAGATTAAAGGAAACGTGTATAAGCTGGCGCGGAAGTGGAGAGATTTCTTGATCCAATATAATCCAGAAACGCAAAAAGAAGCTCAGGTGTGTTCGAAATAAAAACGAGAGAAAAAAGAAGGAAGAATTCTCGTGTACATTTCGATTCGTGTTCCGGAATCTTAAAAACAGCTGGTACTTGCGCCCTTCTGCAATTAGTCGCAGTTAACCTGCTTCGGGAAAATCTTCGCCTCGGCTAAGTAGGTTAACCAATCTGAATAAAACGAGCGTTAGATGCGGATCCACGGCGATCAGAAAAAGGTAGCTTGCTGAACGGATTAAAGGCTGTAGGTCGGGTTTTCCCGGGCGAACGACCTTCTTCCATTGTTTTGCAATTCCTTGAATATTCATACGAGGAAGGCGTCTCGCTGCTTTCTTATTCCATGATGGATGAGATCGGGAAAGCAGAACGAAGCCAAAGAGACCTACTTCTTGGATGGACAAAGGCGCCATCCATCACGTTTCCTGGTCAGCCGAACATTATCTTCCTCGCCCTTAATTCTCATCCGATACGTGATCCTTGTTGCGAGCGACGCTCGCATGCAAATCCACGTAAATTAAGGATGAAAAGTGATTTATTCGGGAAGTAATTTCCGCGCTCCGATGATTTCACGAATTAACCCACTTTAGACTTTTTCGAAAAAGAGGGTTAACTGCGACTAATTGCACGCACGTCGTTCTTAAAGATTCCGAACACGAAACGAGAACACTTTAATGTCTTTTCTTTTCCATTTTTTTTCTTTTTTTTTTTTTAGTGCAATGCACATATTTCTTATATGGTTGGATTATCTTTCATCGAAAAAGAAATGTCGTAAAATGCAAAAGACTTCGGAAGACATGTAAGAAAAATTAGAAAATTATTCTGTAATTTTTTAATAAGTACACCGTTATAGCGTAATTTCGGAGAAAATTCAAGTCGAGCGATTAATTTCATTAAATGTGGATATTTACATTATTGATAGAATGGTTAATATATATATTGTGTTATCATCGTCGTATGTTCAATCATCGATCAATAATATGTTAAGTGAATCCGTTACAAGTAAAAATTGCGTTTTGGCGATTCAACGTGCTAAATGAATTTTAAGCACCGATGAAATCTACATATATTATATGTCAATGCATGCTCCGCAGGCCGAGTTTGATAATATGTAGATTTGTACGGATGTTTCGGAGAATCTCTAGGTGTATTCGCGAAACATATTATGACCGAAACATTTAATTCTTCTTTGTTATAGTAAATTAAAATCCGCTTTATTTCACATTATCATTCATACTTTTACTTCATTTTATACTGTGAAACTTAAATGTTAAACATGTTGTATTAATAATTTTTTGATAAACCAGAAGTTAACTTAAATGAGCCTCTTAGGAGTGAAATTGGTAACATTTTATAAAGTTCTCAAATTCACGAACCTAATACATAATTAGAAAACAAAACGACTTATTTTCCTGAATTAATTTATCGTAAGATATCAAAAATTAGAAATTCTAATCGAATTTTAGAAAATTTTCATTTTTATCTGCATTTCAATTTATGGAGTTGATCGTTGCTGCTTCTTAGAGATTCGAATAAACCTTACGGTTACTCGTGCGAGAGTATGTAGCATTTATGAGTATAATTACAAATAAAATTTCTTTCAGGCAACGATAGAAATTGCCCCTTCCGACATAAATTTATGGTAATTCACGTACAGTCGTATATTCACCCAGCTATTACAGTTCCATCGATAAAACTGATTTTTTGAATTGCTGCATCGTGCGGCTCGAGCAAAGAAGAAGGCAGAAAATCGAGCGAATCGTAAGAAGCAAACCGCTCGGTGTTCACGGGATCACGCACGCGATTATTCGCAACAACGACGACGTCGACGTTAACCGATCGGGGTGACTGGGGTGTTCATAAGTACGGCAATCTTGGCCTGGTAATTTTGTGCAAATAGTAATATCGTGCAGACCAACTGGCTGTGAAAGGTTGCTGCTACTGCTGCTGTTGCTCGCAACCGCCGCTTTCGAGCGCGCCGCGTTTCCTTTTCCCCCAGAAGTGGCCTACGTTGGATTCGCGTGTCAGCCTATCGTTTCCATTATGCCCACCTTCGCCGCTATAGTCAGATAAAACCAATTATAACCTATCCACCCTCGTCGACATCAAGCCAAACGTTGTCAGCGGCCCCGAGCCGTGTGGCTCACTGCGGAGACGATTTTACTTGCAAACCAGACATTTCACCCTCGTAAATATCTGGCCGCTAGCTTACGTGGCGCGGTCGATCATCCTCCTTTTCGCCAATTTCAGAAATCACTTTGACCACAGACGAAACCCACCACATGGTCTACCCGTTTTCCATCCCTCCGTATTCTTGTTTAACCGAAATTAAGGGCAATTTAGTAAACTTCTTTCTGATTTATTAAAGGGTGTATATGATAAGTGTGTGGTGATTTATTATACGTGTTGGTTTATTAAAGAGACGAGTGATAAAATTGTAATAGTCAGTCTATATTAAAATCACTCTAAATACAAGTACAGAGATAGCGTATGCCGGTCGTAATCGTCGGTCGCTCAATGCCACTGTTCAACTCTACGCTCGCTATTCGACTGCCTACGACTCGCTACAATGATTGTCCTAGAGAGCATGTTCGTCTGTTTGTATCGGCCGGTGATATTGTAAAAAGTTCAAATGTAACTCCGGTTGACGATTACAAAGAACGGCGATAATGTTTTGTCCGGAGTTCGTTTACCTTTGAACCTAGCAAACCAAAACAACGTTGGCACTCCAAGGCACAATATGAGTCTCTCCCGATTCGAATCTTCCATTGACTCATGTGCCGCTGTAAATGTTTGGTTAGACGAAGAGTGAGTAGGATAATTTGATAGAAACTGTAAAAAGAAATGTATCTGGGAGAACGTTTTTCGAAAGATATTTCTAAATTTAGGAACACTATACTTTAACTTTTATACTACAACTGAGAAGCTACCCGACAAGAAAGATCTACAGTGCCTAAAAATGTAGGTGCCGAGTGTATCTCCTAATTGAATAGTTGAGTTATGAGATTATTATGTATTTTGTAAATATATGAAACGGACAAAGTTTTTCAATAGCCAGTACAATTACCAATTTAAATGTAACTAAAATTATGAAACTAGCATTAAAAACTTTCATCGTAACTAACTCGATCTATCATTTTGTCTCCTTTTTTCCCAGAAAACTTTTCAATTATACTTGAATTTACTGTGACTACAAAAAGATGATGCATTTTACTGAGTAAAATGAAAAGAGAAGAGTTGCACAGGAAAATTGACTAACTATAAGCAAATAGCAGCAAAAGTATATCTGTCTTTGTACTTTTCTATTACTCCATGAAACTTCTTTACCGATTTTGTTTCAAAAATCCACGCAAAACACGCAAACCAATTTATGTAAATCCGAGAGAAAGACGAGAAAATTATGGGGCAACTTCAAAATTTCACGAAGTCCGTCCGAACGTAACATAGCATAGAAAGATACGAAGAAAGATGGAGAAGCCCGAAATGGTCGTAAAATCTATGCGATCGATAAATCTATCGGCCGCGTGTCGAGCGTACGCGATTTTTCAACAAAAGGACGCATTTGATACACATAAGTAGAAACGTGGCTGGCTGTCGTACGAAGAAACACGACTTTCGAACACGGAATTCCATTCCTGGCCGAGCTGCATTGATCGTGGCGTATAAACGTTTCTGGGAAAAACGACGTGCCGTGTCGGCTAGAATTAAGTAACCACGTGTCGTTTCGTATCGCGGGTCTATGAAACTACGCATGGCCGCGTGTCGTCACGAGAAAAGGCAGTATCAGCCGCGGCAGAAATTATAATGCGTGTTCAGCCGACGAAAAACAAGTCGGCGCCGTTCTGCGTCGCGACAACGATGAAAATGTTCCCCGCATTCTCTCACGGAAACGTCGATTCCCATTCCTGTTGTTATATCGATTCAATTTTTAATACGTCTGCTTCGCCACGCTAAAAGCACATACGTTTGCTTTTAAACCGATATAGCATCGTGGATGAACTTTTAAGCGCTACTGTTAAATTACGAGTGATTACAACAATTTAGATCTAGATCAGATGTGGATTGGGTTGCACATCTTTACGGTATTTAACACCCGTTCTATTCTTCTATATCGTTAATTCTCTTTTATACTACTTGAAGGAATAGTAATAAAAAATATTCAACAAACTTTTGCAATTGCTTTTTGTAATTACAATATGTATTCGATGAAAGTAAATAAGAATTAAACAACAATTTTTAAAAAGAAACTATCTATACATATTATCGTGTTATCGTACCGTGTTATCGTAACGTTAACTTTTAGGGATTAATAGAGTTTTGAAGCTCTTAAGCAAAAACTAAAATGTTTACTAATTTTCCACTATTTTCTCTGTATACACAGTGCATTTATTCCACTACAGTTTTCGTCGTAAATCGTAACGCTAACGATTTAAATTATTCACTACATTTGAAATATATAATCTTTTAAAAGGAAAACGATACGATCAATACAATTTTATCGTATTACAATACGCTTGATCGTGAAAAGCTTCGGAAATTGATAGTAATCGGTCGAATTGCCACATGGTCCTCGGTATATACCGCTGTCACAGTGATTTCCGCGTTTGTATGTCGGTATTACGGTTCGAATAAAAGGAACGGACAAATTGTCCACTGTAATAACTGTCGCTCGAAGTTACGTCTCAGCTGCACAAGGGGAGATGATAAAAATGGTAGACATCGACAGCGAACGAATATACAGTAGAGATGGGTCGACACTCAGCGTCGAAGACGAGCAACAGAAGCAAAAAGGAAGTCGAAGATCGTAGGTTATATAGCCGCCATCCTCGGTGCCTTGGCTAATCCACTTGTCTTCCCGGCAAACTCAGACTAGCCTGAACTGACCTATCACGTCAGACGGGAAGCTTGCTTTCCGTCAGATTGCATTACACGGCTAAACTTTCATTAGCCTCGTCCAGCAAGCGACAGCTTAACCTTTCCCTGCCGTTTCTACCTTCTGTCTAGTCGTAACTGATAATTCACTCAACATCGCGACATCCCATGGGCTCATACTTCAAGGGCGTCTGCTCTCCCTTTCTTCCGTCTCTTTCATTCCGAGAGAAGAACCTTGAAAAGTTTCAAGGGAACGTCGACTGAGAATTCAACGAAAGTTAGGTACAAGTTTTAGTAAAGAACATTGTATGCAGCGCTTTTGTTCGTCGAGGGCATGCGTTTGGGAATGGGTGGAAGTAGACAGTAAATGTTAGTGATGAATTAGCCAACTTCTTCACAGCACCGCAATTTCGGATGAAAAGTGTTTTATACAGTAACTCGCGAGAGCACTTGAATATTTATCATAGACAATTTCTATGTCTACATTGTAAGTGTTATGTAGAACATTTTGAAAATTTCATTGGTATTATCACGAGACTGTCATGATTGTATTGATAAAATTCGAAATTAATCTGAAAATATACATGTAGCATCGTGGACAAAAGGTCTAAGATATCGGTCGAACCATAAACAATGTCGCGAGAGCCGAGGCGTCGTCGGGTCCATCAATGTGTCGTCGGTCCTTCAAGTGAATAGTTTCGTAGAAAAGGCCTACGTGACCCTGGCCACGGGCTTTCGCGGAACACACGCGTGTTGGGGTTAAGAAAAGACAAAGGGATGTTAGCCCAGGGGGTATGAGTTAGTTGGAAAATCGTACAGTGTGAGTTAAGAAGTTAGAGAGAGTGAATGCAGAAACCGGAGAGTGTGAGTGGAGGAGCCGGAGAGTGTGAGTGGAGGAGCCGGAGAGTGTGAATCGGGAAGTTGGGAGCCGAGTATGATAATAAGGCGTACGACAATATTGTAATCAGTTCGTTGTATTGAATATTACTTGTTAAACCAAAATATCATTACTTGTCCTTACTCTAAAGACCACTTAAGTTATTACATACATACAGAAGTTATACGATATTTACTGTTAAAAAATTGACATATAGTACGAATAGCTGTCTGAAACTTATAATAGACGTGGATTTAGTAAAGTAATAATATTTTTTCCATCTCTGCGAAATATATACTTGTAATAAATATTTTCTCTCTATATATACTTTCAGATTTGTTTCAAACTTTGCCAATATAATCGTGATAGTCAAGTCTCGTAACAGTGCTAATGAAATTTCAGAATGTTTTATGTAACACACATAATGTATATCCATCACATATGTCCTACAGGTGTTCGAATAATTTCGTGAGCTTGTGTATTTATTAGGTTGTCCGAAAAGTTTCTTTCGTTTCATAAGAAGATAATAGATGAACAACAATTTCTGTTTTATGTTATTTTATTGAATTAGGTATGATCCATTTCGTTATATTTCTATTATTATGTTCGTGCATAATTCAATAAACTAATATAAAACAAAAAACATTGTGCGTCTATTATTTCCTTATAAAACGAAAGAAACTTTTTGGACAACCTAATATATCGCATGTCGTATAATTTTCCAATGTGTGCGAAAAATTATAACAATTATAATAACTTTGCTTTAATAATCGCACTTGTAGATACTAGTTGGAGCATAGATATCGTAATTGCTGTGAGCATCTAGTATAACTGGCTTTGACAGCTAGCTTTGATAGCTCTGATTTGATAGATACTTATGCAGTTCCATTGACAACGATGAAATCAATGAAATAACAAACTAGACTTGAACAATTTTATTGAAAATATCATTCTACCGGAAACAATTTACTTTAACTGGATGTGTGACGAACGTCAATTTGAAAAAAAAGAGAAAACAAAAAAAAAGATAGAGAATTGAACAAAATCGATTATTCTAAATAAAATGTTTGATAAACGATGCAATAGGATTGCGTTCGCAATCGTAGCAAACCTTTTTTTTCACTAACGACTTGCCCATTTCGTTTTTCGTTAACGACTATGTTACTAAATGTTACAAACTCTCTGTAATCTCTGTAATCTACTAGTTCGTTGTATCACAGAATGGGCAAATATTTACCGTGCATGAAACAGAAACAACTACATATGAAAATCTACGATTGATTGAAGTGACTTGATCAACAGACGAGTCAATGTTTGCTCTTTCGTTCGACTTGGTCAGCCGCGCGTGACATTTTTCGCGCGCATTACACTGTAATACGTATATCGATTTCCGATGTTTAATGAATGTGGGCACAATCGAATTGTCTAGATAATGATGTCTATCAGTGGTTAATGTCGATATAACAGAATAGCTGAAATTTTCCTGGGGATGAACTATTTGATAACTTTTAATTTCGATCAAAACTATCATCTACGTCGCAATGAAAAAAATTTGTTCCTTGTTCCATAAATTTCTCAATAATATAAAAAGATAATTGACCTTTTCATTCGAAACCAGTGAAGAATCGACGTTATGTTTTTTTTAATTAAATTAATCGGTTATTGTTGTTAGAAAGTATAATCTGCTGCATTTCTGTCATTTACTCTACTGGAACGAAATGATAACGAACAAATAATCGTGTTTCGCTTAAAGCTCGAGTTCGATCAGATAACGTCAGCCATAATTTTCTTAGTTGCGCTGTGCTTTCATACGCAATTAATTTCCTAGGTAAGCTACATATGTGCGGCATAGTTTTGAAATATGCTTTCACAGGAAGAATCGAAACGCGTTTATTTTACGGATTACTATCTCGTATTGATTTTCAAGCACTTGCGGCGTTTGTGTACGAATACGAATAATACGCGCTTTTAATTGTTTATTTCGCTATTCATATATTAAGTTAAATTATAGCGACTTTTTTATTTTTTGTCTCAGTTATCATTAAGCATGATGGCTTCGTATGACGGCAAAATCGAGCTGGTTAATTCCCAAAGACAAATGGTTTACAACTGTTTTGGTAACATTCGATTATTCTCTGCGCTCCACCGAATGGGCTGGCTGTATAAAATCCACGCTTAAAGTCAGCGACTTTTATTTTAATTCTAACAATGTGCTTGAAATTGACAATTTTTTAACCGTATGTCGGAAGTTTGTTTCACATGAAATTTGGAGTTTTTAGCACTTGACAGAGCGGAATATGAATCACAGTTTTATCGTTTATTACTATTCAGTTGCCTCTTAACCGAATTTTAGTGGAATTAAAAATTAATGCAACTCGTATGAATGACTGCTATCATCATTAGACAAAATATAGTCGAAATCAATTTTATCTAGAATTCAAATTTAAAATACATATATCGTTATCAACTAATTTCCAAAAATCATATTTCAAAAAGTATTGGATAGCGTCGTGTACAATGCTGCAAAAAATCGCAAAGTAAAATTGTATCACGATCATCCTTCTGCAAGAATGATACGCCTACATAAAGTGAAAATCAAACGTAATTATCTGGAAGGTGCCAAATTCGTTCAAAAACTCTGACATATATGTTGAACAAATTGAAAATTGATTGAAAAGATATAAAGTACGTAGCAATGATTATAAAAACTAATAATAAAAGACACAAGTAATTCAATATTATAGGAGCTGCATTTTTGTAAAGTTATACTCACTTTGGACATTCAGTGTATTTACGACAACATTAATTCCCAATGTAATTTCAAAATCGATTTTCTCAAAAAGCAAAACTTAATTTATTTATTTAAACTTAATCTCTTTATTCTTCATTTTCAATATATCCTTCCGATGATTGTGAGGCACCAGTATATGATATATTCCACTACTATCGTGTGGTAAAGGTTGTTAACGACAGTTCACGTCCGTCTTGCCAGCAGAGAACGATCGCGGACAAAAGAAGCGTCCGCCGGTCGCGTAGCAATTGCAGCTCCCCTCTTGGGAATTGCATCTGAATATCCAGTGCGTACTCAGCCGGTTGATTTGTTCTGCAACCCTCCGGGTAATCGAATGAGGCGTCGCCCAATCTTCGCTCGTACATGTACGAGCGTGTGTCCCGATCCTGGTTCGGCCTACGAACGGTTCTATGCCGTTTAAAACGGCGCGGCCGAGTGGCTATTTCGCGAGGGTTCGCGAATTTACGCGCGCGTAGACGAACGCACGACGCGTACGTGTGCGAGCGTACAATACAAACCCGGAGGATCCCTAACGAATTCCTCGAGCAGGGGCTCCATGATATCCCTCCCTATGAAATTCTCCTCTCATTCTCCGCTATTGATTTTCCCCGCCGACGATTTAATTGAACCCTCCCTCTCGCCTCTTTAATTAGAAAATTAAATCACGAAAGAACGTTGTCACTATGAAAACAGTTGTACCTAGTGTTGTCCTTTGCGATCTCTCTAGTAATGGGATAGTGCCCCTCGGATCATAACATTTGTGTGGTACGTTATGATATGTAAAGGGGGAATTATGAAACCGAAATTAATATCGAGTAGTTATCGATGATGTTTATGCGTTTGTAAGAGACTTATAGGAGCTGGAAATGCACATAATATAGGAAATTATGGAAAGTATCTGAAGTGTAATATGTTATTGTACGAAGATTATACGACAAATTACTATTATTCTTAGTTATATTCAATAACAAAAATTCGTATAATAAAGTTCATACTGTGTCTAGTTGTGATTGGTGTATCATATTTGAATTCGGGAACGCGATGATTATATTATAAATGTACCAAATAGCTTTCAAGTTTTCTATGTCTATTGATATTGGTATTTTATTAATGAACGTACTCGTCATATTCATTCGTACTTAATAAACGAATGGATATGAATCACAATGTGATAATCTACCAATGATATCGATTTTTTATCCGGAAGAATCGTTCTAGTTTTAATAACTGAAATGGATAATCAGATGTCTGCAATCCTTCAAATAATTAGCAGCTGGTATTAGAAGCCACTCTATTATCATTTATTCAGGATGCAATCGAGATTTAAAATAATTTTCGATTAAATTTTTATTCCTTCATCTTCGATATTAAATTGCTAAATTTCGTTGAAAATTGTACAATAATATAATACTATATTTTTGTCGTTATCTAACTCTTCAACAACAAATTCAATTTTATAGAATTTGAGTTGAACGATTGCATTAAAATTGAAAATATAGAAATACTTTTTCTATACCAGGGAAAGAAATATTAAGCGAGCAACGAAAAGGAAATACTCGAAATAGAAGCGTACGAGCTCTTTCGTAGTAAATCGAGATGAAAACTCCAAGGTGGAGGTATCGGTTCGAGTCGAAACGCTCTGGGACGCTTTTTTCTCTTTTTCCGCCAGTTTCCCCTTCTTTTGCTCTCCTATCGGTGATCCTGGAGTTGTAAGGGGCAGAATATCTTCGATAATCGACACAAAGCCGACCGATCAGCTTCTGCTACGGTTCGTCGACGTTCGAAAGGGAAAACTGGGCCAACGTCTAAAAGGCTGGCCATTTTCCACTTTGTTCGGTGGATGTATTTCGAGATGTATTTCCGGTTACATCGATATTTCGCGGCTAACATACAAATTAAATTGTTACTCGTCCGACAAAGACACAGACCAACTTAATCGACAACTCGTAACTTTCTTATAAAATTCATTGGAAATGTTATGTAATACAAATGAAAATTGATATTGAAAATTATGATGGAACGTGATATTCGTTTATGGATGTAAGTAAACGAAATAAAATCTATGAATAAAAGTGAACCGAATATTTTGTAATTCCATTAGCGAATACGATGGGAGATATTTTTGTAATTTTTAAAATCGTTATATTCGTCTTATTATGCATAAATCTATTTTTAAGTCAGATTTCAATTTATGCTCTATATAAAACATGTTATAGAAAAAATGAATATTATATAGTAACGTATTTTATATATATTTTTCATATGCCAATTTTATGCAGACCTGAAGGTACAATATCCAATCCTCGTTGATATTTGAATATTTTCCTTTGTCCCTCGCTTCCTTTCTTTTTTATATAAATATACCCTCGATATTCGCCGATTATCATTTTATGCGTATAACATAATCGATGTTTCCTTTCTTAGACCCTCTGAAAACCTTTCTTGCGACATATAACGCTTTCTTTCGATATTACCGAGTATGTCTCTGCACTGTGTTCTTTCCATGGAAAAATATCGACACATCTGTCCAATAAGTATCCAGCACATCTGTTGTAACGTTTCTATTTATTGAACGTATTATATTATATATGACCGATAGCTTTATGATTTTCACTTAAATCGTTTTTTTCTATATCAATATACTCTTTATCTTATGTATTTTGAAGATTCTATTAATACCAATATAAACCTCTCCATTTCCACTCTTATATCGTTTCTTACATTTGTATGATTTTAGTATAATAAGATTGCAAGTATTAATATAAATTTATATTTTTATGATCTTTTATTCATAATTTAAAAAACATTATCATAACATTTGCATTATCTACTAATATCATAAAGAGTACTAGATTTTTGATACCTTATGTGTATACTATATGGATATTCTTTTTAGTATATTATATGCATGTATTCTGTGCAATTTTTCACCTTTAAATAAATATATAAACAGTTAAATAACGCAGTTCGTTAAATAACTATCGTTGCCGCCAAAAATCGGTGAAATCGGAAAAGTATCTAACCGAAGAAAGCAGTCAAAAAGACGACAGTATCACCACCCTTGCCGTAAATCCACGGGGGGCAGCAAATGAGTTTAATTTTAGTTGTATTTCAATGAAAAGGGCAATTCTCCGGTGGCTGTGCATCCATCATGGAGAATAACGTGAGCCGGCCGGTGGGATTAGCATGGATATGACTGAATTATACAGAGACTATGCGCCAGACTGCGTGTACCATACGCCACTCTCTCATTCGTTCTCTACCCCTCTCGCGCTGTCTTTCTGACTCTCGCGCTTCTGCCTCTCCGGAGAGCCGTCATTTCAAACTGGCTGTATGATGTTTAATATACCGGTAATGCGGTAAGCTTTAGGAGGTATACGAGGAAATAGTGTCGACTGCCTGGACCCTTCGTGATTGAATTTATCCATCCCGTAAGCAAAACTTCCGTATTATGAAAATAATTATACCGACTTCTCGGGTTTCCTAATTTATTTTCTTTTGTGTCTATGATTCTTGGTTGTAACTTGCTTTTGAGATTATAACGAAGAGAAGTAACATGAACGTAAGAAACAAGATAATAATTATAATTACAGTTTAATCAAACAATAAAGTTTAATGAGTTTATACAACTGATAAAAATATATAATAAATTAATAAATATAATAAAAATTGAATGTAGTGCCGTCTGCATAATTTAATTTCTGCATATTTAATAAAAAATTATTTTTGATAAGTAATGTCTACTTCTTTATAAATGTAATAACTTTAATATACACACGTTGATACGTATCTACAATAGCATGCATGATACATATTTAGCATGCAGAGAACTAAGATCTCTTCTAGAAATACGATATCTGTAATATGTAGTCAGTATCAAACATTTCTTAAAAATACATGTGGCAACTATTATTTGCTTTTATTAGTTAATAAATTATAATAAATATATGCAGACTGTGAAATTTGCATGCAGTGCAGAAAATCTGATCGCACTTCCTTCAAAGTTAATATTATCTGTATTACCGTCTAAATTTACCAGTATACACGAAAGACAAATACAATTTTCAACAGTAGTACCAGCATTATGCATGAGTTTAATAGCAGCTTGCACGCTACATTACTGTACTTATCAATTATTAAATTACAGTACCTTTACTTAGATGTAAGCGTACTTGTGATCGCTAGTGAAATTAATTATTTTATATATAGCCCGTATCTGTCGTTAATTCAGAATTTACCGTAAGATGAAATGATACATAAATAGCGATAACATTGATTTTGACGAAAGCACGACTTAAGATTAATATATTGACATGAACTTTTGAAAAAATTATAGTCAGAATCCAGTTAGGAAATTCTATACACATTGGTGTTGTTCAATATCTTTACAAGCAATTATACATCCTAATATATATATATACATATAGGAATTTCACCAACCAGATTAAACAATATTATTCCACTAGGTCTAAAAATAGAAAAAGTCGTGGATAAATGTTATGCATGCTTTAACAGGCTCTATGGCACGATTTTACATGTAATCAAACTTTTTATATAAATTTATTTCTCGGGCAAACACGTATAAGGGGAACAAGCTAACGTTATCGAAAATTCAGTATGTTGATTTTAGGCACCTGCTAACGAGCAATTTTCGATACGCCGGTCTACTTTGTTGAATTTCAATAACATCCTAATTACATCAAATATAAATCTGATTTACCAAAATTGGATGTGAAATTGGTTAAATATTTGTTAAAAAAGCTATTTCACGATCATTCATTTTTATCATCCCTTTGCTTACCCACGATGACCAATCCATAAACGTAAATCACTCTAGTTACAAAACTACCCAAATCAACTGCTCGTTCCAGGAAACGAGAGCAGGCTACTCGATGGCACGTTTCTCTCGTCCTTGAGAAATCTCATTGGTCCGTAGATCTTTTTCGGCGCGAAAGAAACCGTGCTACTTCGAAAAACTTCTCGTCGGCTTTCTCATCCCTCCGCGGACGAAAAGTTGGCCGGTCAGGTCAAGAGGATTTTACATCGGTGAATGGAAAGGCTGGGGGTGGTTTGCTGTTCGTAGTAGTGCTTGTACTCAACTAACAAAGAGAAAGAGAAAGAGAGAAAGAGAGAGAGAGAGAAGCAGAGTAGGTGGCAGTAGGAAAGGTGGCCTTTGGATATGGGGTGAGGCTTATCCCTTATCGTAAAGCGAGTTTAGACGTAGACGGGCCGAAGCCGGCTCTGTATTTCCCCGGAGCTCCGCAAAGTCCGTATAGGAAATCAAGTTAAATTTGTTGAGCCGATAAGGGCAGTAGGTAGAGGTTACCAAGGTATGGGATGATGGAGAAGGAGGGGTTAGGTGATGGAGGGGACCAACGACGGGGCTGGAATCGAGCTCGATAACGGGCGAAAGCTGTCTTTATGTACCACTACACTCTCGCATAGGTGCAAGCTATTTCTCTCTTACCCTCTTACTCTCTTTCCTTCTGTGTATATGTATGTGTGTTAACATTTCGGCCTTTGGATCGTGTTCATGGGAGAGCGGGTACGTGTGAACTGCCGCAGGAAATCCCGATCGGGCGTGGAAAGCTCGATCTACGAACATCGATTGATTCCTCGTGAATTCTATCCCCAGTACCCGGTGGCTGTGCTAGCCCGGAAAGCGATCGGGCACCGAGAGACGGACGACTTTGCTCGTGGAAAGGCAGCACGGGCCGGGAATTAGCTGTACGCCCGTTGACGTGCAAAGCCCGTTCCCGATGTCGATTTCGACCGTAAAATCCAGTCGGCGACGTGTGCCGTGTCACGATTACCAGTCTGCTCTGGCCACCGCACACCGCGTTGCCCTGGCGTGTTGATAATTCCTGCTGATCGTCGCATTATTTATGAACCTCGATACCGTTCGTTGACCGCCTGTCGATCCAGATCGACTTTTATGCAAAATCGTGCGGCACGATTTCGTTTCGTACAGGTTAGAGCCGTGTAAGTCGGGAATAACGTTGTTGCGAGCAAACTTGAACGAAACGGAGCGAGCGAATGCACTTTATCCATGCAAATCGACTCGTTTATCGGTTTCGTCAAGGACTTTGTTACTTGCAATTTATTGATGTTATTAATTTTTTAAGTTTAGATTTTTTGTAGATTTAAAATATATACTGTATCACGAAATGTGATGTATTAGGTCGTCCGAAAAGTTTCTTTCGTGTTATAAGGAAATAATGGATGCACAACATTTTCCGTTTTATATTATTTTATCGCATTACGTATGATCCATTTTGTTCTATCAAAATAAAGATCACAACGTTCGACAAATTAGGTTTCATGTTTGTATAAAGATGCATCGTTGTTAAAGACGTGTCTGTAAAAGAAAGACACTTTTCGGACAACCTAATACATTTGTTGTATATTGTCGTATACAAAAAAATCGATGGTTTATTTCCAGTTTGTCTAACGAAATTGTGTTATCTTTACTTTTGATAAAGTAGCGAAAGCATTTATCATAATGAGGATATTCTCACGTTTCCTGTCATGTTATTTCTTTTGGCGAGAACGAATGGAAATTTGATGGGAACGTTGGTCATTCCATTGATTTATTCAGCTTTACCCATACGCGAATATACCATTGTTGATTACTGTCGTTAGTGATCGAGTTAATGGCTCGAGAATAAATTGATAATTAGACGCGTACGTTGTTCACAGGCTATCGATGTACATAATTTATCACAGAAAATTAGGCTGCTAATGGAATCGCTTAGTGCCGCGTTAGAACCAGAAACTATGTACTACCTAATAAGTCATTGTACGGTTCATTGTATACTGTCGTAACATCGAATTATCGAGTCCTAGATGCAGATGAATAAATAAGCACGTAGTAGAACATTTATTTGCTTCTATCTTTAACAATTTTCCAGAAATATTTTGCAGATATGGATTAATCAATCGATTGAAAACATTTTATGAAAGTTTGAATGATTTTAATGCAACTTTGATACTTGTTGAAAGTATGTCTTCTGAATACCTGCTGAATTTACATGTTAGAAAATAATGATACCAAATGAAACGATATAGTCTACATCGTTTTATGAATTTAAAACTTTTACGTAAATGTAGGAACAAAAATTGAAACCATATTGATAAACAACATGTTCCTTGTAATAATCAGTTTATTATTACAGATGACTAATATATTCTCTGATTCCATTAAAAATCACATCCGCAGAGGATAAAAGAAAAATTGCAGTTGTCCATAATTCTTTGTTATCGAATATAGTCGCCTTAATCACAACAGAACGGAAGTCGTAAATTGAGCTTGTTCATTCATAGAGTGGCCCACTTTTCCGGGGCTACCATTGAAAATTATCATCGTCTGGGAATACTTGTAGCCAGTTAATTAAAAAACGTGGTACAGGAGGCGGCGCGGCGTGGCCCGTTGTCATTGAAATGTTGCCAAAAATTTTATTTCCGGCGAGCCACGCCGCCGGCCACGTTTCCGTCGAGCAAACATTGGAAGCCAGCGCATCCGTTCGCCCTCTCCTCTCTAGTTTTCGAATTTTGCATTGAAACGCAATTACCCCGTCGCGCAAAATATCTACATTTCAATTCTGTTACACTCGGTCGCTGGTTTTCCTTGGGAAAATTGTTCGCCGTTATGCTTCGCGAGAACGTTCCCCGTGCCGAGATATTTTCCAAATTTCGTTAACCAATAGTCGCGCAACGATGTGGAACATTCTGTTTGATTACCTAAATTGTTGTTTGCAGCCTTGATTCGTGTTGATTCGTGCCGAAGAATGGAGTTAATTAGGTAGTTAGTATAATAAAATAACGCAACCGCCTCTATAATACATAGATACGGTATTGTTACGATCGTCGAATCAATGGAAAATTTTAGTGGAGTAATAGTTGAATTTTGAGTTCCGAAAATCCTAAATTTATAGACTTTCGTAAATATAAAATATGGAACTGTTTTCATATTGCGTACAATTTACAAATTCATTTCATACTGGTAATTACTTTCTTATATTAATTTAGCTGTCATATTACTGATTTAATTTTGATATGACCTTTTAGATGAAAATATCTCACATTTGTGGAAAATGTTTAAAAATCGTCGTTAATATACATTAGAAATTATATGTCAAAGACATTCTTAAAATATAAAAGGGACTTTTCGTTTATTGAAAAGAGAACAAAATCGAAAACATTGCAATAGGGTTAAAACCAGTGTACAGCGTGTGATCTAAATCCATTTCTTTCGTCTCCTAATTCATGAAAGGAGCAACAAGTTTTACAAACATACTTCGTTACAGGAAAAGATATAAATATTAATTTTCATCTAACAAGTAAAAGGAAGACATAGGTATTCGTCATACCAGATGATATACCAGCTCAACTTTCTGAAAGCTGTATATAAAAAGACGTTCATTAATCAACGTGGTGGAAGTGATCAAGTCGTCAATTAAAATCGCAAAAATTTTGTCCAAAATGCTTCACCAATGCTTCATAGTCAACCAAGAACGTTCGTAACCGTTCGACACAAGACATTAAGCTAATGGTTATTCCCACTCGAATTTTCCCTGCGTTCTGGGTAATAGGATCGAACGAGGGGCATCGAGACTGCACATAAAGCGCAACCCTCGACCGCAGCAGTCGGATACACGGTCCGAAGAAAAATGTGCGGATGGACGTACCAGTAGCCGCGCCTAAGATCGTTGCCGCATGCGGCTAGCGGCCAGAAAAAATAGGGGCGAAGGAGAGAGACAGCCAGAATGCCGTTGAAATAGAGGGAAGCATCCCGAAAAAACGAGCCGTTCGTTTACAGGATATTTAGCCAACTTTAATTAGCATAATGAACTATCGTCCAAAGTGTGGTTACTATTTCAGCTACCTTCGCTGCGGGGGTGGATGAGGTCGCGTAATCCACAGTCATTGGAAGAAGGGGTTACGGTGTTACATGCCAGGTAATCGTCGAAAGACCCGAAGAATTCACAGCATACCAGTCCACGCGTAACGAACTGTCTCTTCCGACGAACAATTTTATTATTAGTTTCAGAGTATGCAGGGTGTTCACGTAAAATTTGCGTCGTGAACCAGAGGTAGCCAGAGGTTACCGCGATTCCGTCATTTCTGGTTGGCTCGATTAATTTTTAATTAATTAGCCGCACATCCTCGCGCGATCTCCCACTACCTCGCAACGCGGCCTCACTGATAATTACGTTTGAAATTCTGTTCGACGAGTCTCGTTACAGAGAGCACTTTGTTCGTCTCGCGGTCTCAGCTGGGAAAGTTGCGTATTAAATTTTCAGGTATTAATTGGCCAGTAACGCATCAGGAAAAAGGCAGCTTGGCTGCTATGAATTGCGCGTTCGTTGGAAACGAATTCGTATTCTATGAAGGAATTTACCTGTGAATTCGTAGCTTTTGTGGCGAATAATATTAGAATTGAAAGAATGTAGATGGCCAACTCTTTTAGCTAATTCAATAAAGAATCGGCTTAATTTTTCAGATTTCCTTAATATTTTACGAATACTTATTTTTATTCGTCTACTTTAACTCCCTCCTCGCAAATACCATCATATATGACAACTCGAAGTTACCACATAACCCAGGAAAGATTTTTGGCAATTGCCGAATACAGTCTAATGTAATTCAAGAAACAATACACGACGTCCGAAAAACACAGCGAACGAGGATTGCACCGAGGACAGCATCTTCCATTTTCCTCGCTCTGCTGTATAAAAAGGAGTCCACAACAGTTGAGGTCGTGGATGTTTCAACAATGCAAATAGAGTCGTTCGTTTAGTGGCCTATAACAAAAGAGCGAGTCCGCTGAAAACAAAGAGGAAACACTGGCAATGAAACCGGGACTCGGCAGGATACAAACGCGGTAGTCGTGCTCGTTCCATCTTCCCTCGTGGAACCGGCGTCGTTGCTGCACGCGCAGTCACCATTTCCCTGCCGCAAAGGTAAGCTGCGTTACTACTGGCTGTCTCCGCGAAGTTACTGCCGCGATCTGTTGCTCTATGGGCCGTGAAGCTCGAAACGCGGCAATAACGTAACCTTCTTACCAATCCAGTTGTTTCTCCGCCATCGTCGTCCATACAAGAATCACGGACTTGGTCGATGGCGTGCACGTAAATCTGGCAGAGCGGTTTTACTAACGGCGATGCTGTCGATGGCGGGCGCTGCTTGTGTTCTGTAGTAGTAGCAACGAGCAACAGCGGTTACGAAGCTGGTTGCAACGATTACCCTCCCCATTTGAGAAAGGGCCCCGTCTGGTTAGTTTTGGTTCTTCTCTTCGGGTAGTTTAATTGCTAAATTGGCCTTGCTAGATTCAGTGGACTGGCTGTACCACGCGCCTCACCACCGATTCCATTCAAACCCCTTCTTCGTCCTCCAATTCAGACGATATACACGTCCAGAATGCTGACGATACTATAGTCGTTGAACCTCGATCAATGGCACACCATGACCAAACTGTGGAAGAAAGGGCACCTGATCCTTCACAGACTTTTTAAAGCAGCAAGATTTACCAAAGATATTCGATAGAGACGTTCGTCTTCTGGCGACGTCTCCTCGAGACCAGCGAGACTGCGGCTGGGAAATTAGCGTGAAATTGTGTTCCAGCTAATACGAGTTTCATTCGGCAAGAGGATTAAATTCCAACGCATAGCCGAGTTACCGCGTTTTATTGCGCGTCCCCGGTGGTCTGGTACCCGGATAAATGAAAATTCGCGCTCAGTTGCGAATTGGCAGCCGAGAGAATATACATCGCGAGACGCGGTGTTGATTTAATGCGGTCTAAGTGAATATGTGGTAAGACTGTGTTGCCGATGACTTTACATCGTACAACGATGATGCATTGTATGTGCATATAAATTGTTTCACTGCTTCTCTTATAGTAGTTCTAAATTACGGAAAATTTTGTCGTACTCGGTAGCTGAAGACGCTATTAGCTAACTAAAGACACAGATAGCTGAAGTTCATATTATATATATTTGTGAAATTTTCTTTTTTCACATGCTGCGTTCATAGATTACTTGATATTACGAATAGACGGATCGATGTGGCATATGTACGATAAAAATGTTTTATCAACGTTCCAATATACCAAACGCTATAAGAGGCACGCTGAACAGTCTATATTGTGACCATAAAGAGAAGATAAGGGGCTTCCTATTTTATTATCTCGGACGTATTCGTTATGGGTAATACACAAAATCCTGGAATAATAGGAACGAGATCCTAGAGCTCGCTACACATGAGATTTGTGTCTTCTTCAACCGCCGAATAACGACGATTTTCGGTTCCCATTTTACCATGGAATTTCCTTCGTTCGCGAACTGTCTGGCCGATAACGTCTGATTTTTCGAACAGAACACGTACCGTCGTTCGTTTCACGATATTCTTGGAAGCCTTCCGCGTTCGCCTACAATGTACTTTTAAACGGAACGTTCTGTTCAAAACCCAGCGAGAAAAATCTTAACAATTCATACGGTATAGCTTAACGTTTTAATGTAACGAGGTAAGGTAACGTGAAGTTTTTAGCTAAAAGTATATACCATCGAAATATGAAACTTACAGATCCATTAAAAAGTCTTCAACCGGATAATCAAGAGTTTCACTAAGGATACTTTTCTCAATTAATGGTTAATTAATGGTTAAACTGCAACGTGTAGAAACCACTTTTGCTAATTAAACGTTTCATTCCACCAAATCCTCCTTGTCGCGATTACAATTTTCGTAGAGTGCTTCTGGTGGTTGCGTAAACTCGAGATTCGAGAACGACATTAATTCTCATATTTTCATCTTAGCTGCAATTTAATTCAAGTACCTCCGCCACCACGTGTTGCTCGCGTCCGGCTTGCAGCGGCTGTATTGCCTTTATTAGAATCCCGCTGAGCTGCCACTTCTAAATGTTTCCCTTGTTCCATGATTACGCCACGTTGATAGCGTTTTAAGAGAAGGGCGCTACGACGAGGTGTTATATACTCCCGAGATTATTTTATTAATTAAATGCGCCGACGATAAAATGTACTCTCCAAGGTAGAGGATAATGATGGATTTTTTTAGCATGGTTAGGGTACATTTTCCTTTTTAATCCATTTATATTTAGACCGAAAGGAAGATTATTTCACAAAAATAAAACACAGCAAAATATTACAGGTATGATAATAGAGAAAACGTGTGATTGCATTTTGTAAGAACATATAAATGGTATAAAACGCAATAATCTTTTGTTCTTACGCATTTGCAAATATTTTACTCTATTGAGAATGCAATAATTATCAGTTTCGATGCACAACAGGGACTCGACGAATTATAAGGAAGGGAAATCAATTCCCTTTGTTCCAACGGAATTTTTTCATTTCTTTCTCGAACAAAGCGAATTCTGATAGGGGATACGGGTAGGCTTTCTACGTGGCTCAGTCGTGCGGCATAATTTTCAATTACAATAGATTATATCGCGTTGAATTTAAACTGGGATCGGAATCACAGGACGTTGGGTCTTGTTTTGACAGTATCGTTGCGACGAAACCGTCGCTTCTCGCATACTGATATTAAAATCGGGTAACTACAGTTATCCTGATATAATTAAAATACAAACAACTCGTATCTTATAAATATGTTAAAATAAACCTGCATCAAGTTTGCGAACATTTGATAAAAAGAAAAAAAAACGAAAGAACATAAACGAACTAAAAGATCGTTCGCTAAACACCAATTTCCACACTAAATTATATAATCACATTCTCTGAAACTCTTTACGATACTATAACTCCCGTTTCATAATTTTATCTCAATTATTCCCTGTTCCTTATCAATTACGTACGCTTTTACGATCGGGAAGGGGATGCAATTTTTTGCATGGTCAGCATAGCTCGTCGGCGACCAAGATCGTGACCAGGCTATAAACGGTCGGTTTGCGTAAACGCACAAAAATCGTCGAAACTGCATGCCGGCCGGTTACACGCGGAATATTAATTAAGCTGGTCGGGTAAAAGCCGCGTGTTGAGCAGCGGTGACGCTCATAACGCCCGTTGTACGCGTTGAATCTCCATTACGAACGGTCGCACGTTTCCCGCGTCCGTTTTGAATTACGAGCGGAAAGTATGGAGCGATCGTAAAGCTCGTCTCTGTGGCAGCTACGAGGGAACGCGTTTAAAAGGTCGAGACCCGGCCTGACGACGCTGTCCTACGCACGCGAGGACAATGTTAATAAGCGAACGATGAATTATTGCCACGGAATTCTAACGACATCTATCGTATATAAGTTTCTGGTTTCGTAGGGCCAAAATTTGGACGTTTTCGATGTTTAGATGCTATAGCGAAAGGGGCCTTGGTTAACGTTTCAAAGGCGACGTTGATCGTTTAAGTTAACCCGGTAAAATTTCGCTCATGAATTTCTTGGAAGGACAGTTTCATCTTTCTTGGAAAGTTCTTTTACACATTTGAATTTAAAATTCATTGTGAACAGGTAGCAGGGACTTCAAGAAGCATTCTTGAGCTTTTTTAATCTTTTGGAAATATTGAACAGCAAACAATATAAAACGAGTCAGTTTGCCTATGGAAAGTGTCAAAATAGTATGTTTGCGCAGGAAGGGGTGATATATATTTCCTTTGCTTTGTTATTTATTGGTTTTGCAATAAAAATTCCAAACTTTCTCATAGGTCGTGATTGATCCGGAAGAATCAATCGATGCAAATAAAATTATTATTGAAAAACCATTCAAGATATAGGACTCGGAACTGTCTACATATTCGTAACTACAAGGACGATAAACTAAAGTAATAAGAAGCGTGATGAGAATTCCTCGCTAATATTTTTATATGTCTATCTACATAACATTATACTAGTCTACATAACTTATAATAATAAATACTTACTTGTATCAGAATAAAATACATAGGAAGATTCTTTTTTTATATTGATAGCAGGGAAACTGGCGTGGAGATTTCGATGAAAATAGAGGTAAAGTAAAGGAAATTATATCACTCCAAAATGTAGTAAATGATGGCTATAATTTAATCATACGTAAATTTGGTTAATTTATTAGTGCAATTATTAGTAGATATTATAGGAATGAGGTCCTTTTTTAGAATAACATTTAAAATATCAAATCTCCGAGAGTATTTCGGGAAATTTCTAATTACTGGATATTAAGTATTTACACCATTAAGGTAGATTAAGAAGCCAAACAATTTTAGGATCCAGATTAAACGGAATTGTTATTTAATTAAATTTTAACATGAAGTTATGAAGCTTGATGGTCGTAAAAAGTGCTCCGTACTATCGGTAAAATAGAAATATCGTAAAACCTTTGACGCGTTAAATATGTCTGATTAAACGTTGTTCCGTTGTTAATTACCTCGTTAATTACAATACTGACCTATTTAGTGAATAAAATTAATTGCCGTTCCAATAAGTACTTCGCAGGCAATATTCAAGAAGTGAAAACTTATACAATGTGTACATACTGTAACATTTTAAATTGTAAAATTCTCTCGAAGCCAATTCGGAATGAAACTAAGTGTATTTATATAAGATATAACGCTACTGAATCATGCTACCAATATATGATCTGTTGTAGTGTAATATATATCATCTAATAAGAAAATATTTCATCCTGATATCAAACTAAATCTATGAATGTAACTTTAAATCGGAAAATTTCGAAATATATCAAACACGAAGCAAGTAAATACTATACTCGTTTAAATTCAAACTCAACGAAGAATAAATTCTGGCGACATTCACGGGCAACGTCATTGTCAATCTCGTTAACTTTCAACGTTTCGAAACCTTTTAATGCAACCGGCTGCTTTTTCCCTCGATTTCGAAATTCGTATTTAATTCACCTCTGCGTGATACGCGCGCAATATTAATTTTCCACTCGCGGGCGGTCTTAATTTTGGATTCAACGGGGATGTACGAACGTCAGAAGTGGAATCAGGAGACGGTTAGACACACCACCTTCAGCGGATACCCCAGGCAGCGTGATAATGTCATGCTAAGATCAATTTTGTATTCCGAGCGTCACTTCGCAGACTCAAGTTAAGTACGAGCTTTTCGAAATTCCGCCCATTAACGACGAAGCTTCCTGCTTCTGTCTACATTTACGAGTGCTCTTACGCGTTTATTTACTCTCCCAATTGTTTTATTCGGCTTCAACGTTCTCCTTTTTGTCGCAGGCGCGGTATTTTTAAATCGATACATTAGGCTTCGCAGCTCATATATTTCTGTCCCCATTTGGGTTATTTAGATTTTAACATTGGTGGAATTCGTAAATAAACTTTTATATTCCTATACAAATAAGATGTAGAGATAGACTCGAAAGCATAAATATTCCCTTATTTTTCTATATGTCCATTTCTTTTGTTTTTTATTATCGTATTTAGATTTTTATATAGGTAATGTTCAAAACAAATCTTTTCATTTTTATATGGATAGAGTGTATTAAACCCTGCGGTTTTTGGATAAACAATAATAGTAGTATTGGAAAATAAATCGTCAACACGTCAAACAGAAGTTATGTTAAGTTAATAAGAAGCAGTGGTGCGTCTAAATATTCGCGAATCCTGATTTTCTAGGTAACACCTGACTTACCTGTAAATTAGATACGGGTCAGATCACTGGGTTAAACCTACGCCGATATCTGGCTTAACTAGCCGGAATTGGTGCATTTGCATTAGGTCGAATTTGTGGTATTGGTTACGGTTTGGCTAAAAGTAAGCCCAAATTATACGTACTAATTTGCTGGCTCGTGTTACGTACGATCGTGTCGTGGTAAATTTATACGTGTTATGCGCAACGTTTATCGTACTTAACGTCGGTAAGTGGCTTTCGCAATGAGAAGCATCAGATTTTCGATTTATCCATCCCCAAATAACAGTCGGAAACACGTTTACAATCGATCGCTGATAAACAACTAGACTTTATCACTTAACGCGTACAAATCATACATGAATACCTTCGCGATTCACCATGGCTTCAAATGCAAACCACTGATTCCTCTTTGTTAAAGATAATTAACGTTCTGTTCTAATTCGTCATTTACAGCTTCTACATTTAATTATATCCGTAATCATTCGTGACTAATCGGTTAATTAAATTGTATTCATTTAATAAATTCGAATAATGTAGCCAACTGTATCATCGCGACCTATAGCAGTTTCTGAAATATATATATATATATATATGTATAGGTGTACACGTTTGACAGAGAAACATTTAATATACTTTGCGGAACAGAGACTTGCTGCTGTTTCTCCCGACGCGAGTGTCCCAGGTCGCTTCAGTCGTGTTTCTTAGGCAACGACTATGTACATATTCTCGTTACATTCGAATAGAAGTTAACACGAAATTCCCTGACGGCGTATGCGTCGCAACAACGCCACTTCCGGTGGTACAGAACAATAAGGGCTACACAAGGACGACGAAGAAGATGTAAATTGGAACCGGAATGAAGAATAGGAAAAAGATGAAAGTGAGTGAATGTCAAAGGAAATATGATGTACAGGTGCAAAGGAAACGATCGGGAAAGCGGGGAAGATAGCCAAAGAAGCTTCAGAAATCGAGAAAGAAGCAAGAGAGGCGTGAAAGATAAATGTGGAAAGATAATGGAAATAGAAAGATGAAAGTAAAGATGAAATGTAAGTGGAAGATTACACAGAAATGAAAGGATACAGAAAGATAGAAGGAATGAAAAGGGAGATGAGTGAAAGCAGTAAAGAAATGGGAGAAAAATTACTATTCTTTCAAGTGAATAAAAGGTGATTCTATCTTGTTCCATTCGCCAATAATCCAACTAGTTAACAGTTGTTGGAACAGGAAAATAAATTAAACGGTGAAGTGATCTGCGTGTAGTTAGCGAATACAAAAAAAGGACAACGGTATCCAGAAACAGCAAGAGCACAGGAATTAACTAACAGACGAAGTGAAATAAACACAAAAAAGAACATCGAGCTGAAAGACAAAGTTTTCTAAGGGAAGAAATCAGAAAATCATCGTACAAATGAAAACGAGAGTGAAACGAAGAGGGGAAAAGGGGAGAAGTCACAACGAATCCTGGAAACTTCGAACTGGCTTTGGCAGTTTAAAAGTTGCACGAAGGCGTCGCGTTGCGTCTCAACGCCGGGAAACCTTATCATGGCACGTACACTCGCTCCTTGGCCAACGTCTTGCTACGATATTATTTCCGGTAAATTCCAGGCCGGAAACTGCAGCTTCTCAGCGAATCGGCGACGAAGAAGGCGTAAGCCTGGCTGCTTGTTTGAAAAGATTTCGATTCGTCGCCATCGGGAACGCGGAGGGAAATCGTGGTGCGACGAAGAGAAACGGAGCCGCAGAAAGGTAAAAAGGAAGGGACGACGGTAGCAGAAGGTGAGGGATTCGAGTTCGAAAATTGGCTTCCAGTTTTCCAGGGCAACTTCAAACACAGATATCATCGGATCTCGCTATTTCTTGGATGGAACACAACATTTCCTGTTTCAGAGTTGGTGAATCTCTGATGCTTCTTCTTTCTCCCTGGGGCTCTTTCATCTAGATCAGATTGATTCCTTTTAAATTTACGTGAGACGCTGTCACGAATCTTGCTCGAGCTACATAAACGTTCGAAATAAACGTTTCTCTTACCCTATCGAGCCAATGAAATTAATCGATAAATTTTTGGTTTGAAATTTAATTAATGCGTTGTTATGCAAAAATTTCATTTTTACACATCGCCTCGATATTTGAGGAAAAAGAATGAACAGCAAGTGCAATGATATTAAAAATACGTTGAAGAATTAAAAACGAGATTAATGTTTATTTCCACGGCAAACATTTTGCGCTTCGTTTTTTGTCACGAACTCCTCTCATTAGCATGCGAAATAAACGCGAACATCCTCGCTACGTGCAAAACATTAATTAAATACGAAGCAGGAGAAAAAAAAAATATATAACAGACTGGCAGGAACAAACTTTTTGCCAAACGAATGGCCCGTTAATAGCCCGATTCAACGTTTATCCGGGGTACTCGTCCGAAGAACAATGTATTATTTAAATATCGCATCGTGGAAAAAACATACGAGTCAAATGGCGAGCCATCGTTACCCGCTGAATTATTCATTAATTATAACGGGATTACTTCTCGAATCTTCACATGCGTATAAAAACCTGCGCGTTACATTACAGTAAAAAAGCACTCGTTTAATTGTAGAAGTTGCCGGTGTTCGCGAGGAAAACGAAACAAAACACACAAAAAAAAAAAAAAAAAGAATGAATGGGCCAACGCACGGTCGCCACTTCACTGGCAACAATTCATATTAATAAACAAACTTCCCAGCCATGTAACGTGTTTTTACGCCAGCCCGTAAAAATAAAACTTAATACGCGACGGCTCGTACCTTTCATCTGCCCCTCGCTTCTTTTCCTCTCCCCCCTCTTCTCCATTTTCCGCTTTTAATCAACCCTTAAGATCACCCGTAGGAAATTAAAATTGTTTATAATTGATAATTAGCTCCGGTTAGGAAAAAAAACCGGCGTGGCTAATAGTCCGCTAGGTACTGTTTCTCTGTTTAATCAAGCGTTTTACGATGTGCTTAAGCAAACTTTTCGTTAACATCGGTGAACTTATGATCGATGCTGAGCATTAAGCCGTATTTCGTTGCGTCGTTGTATAGTTAATATCAAGGACGTTGAGAGAAGTTCCTTGAGAACTTTCAGAATGGAAATTGCCATTGTTACCATCGGAGAGAAGTATAAACGAAGTCTGGCGTACCGTTTGAAAGTTGTATGAGTTCGTCGCCGTCGTTCAACTGTCATAATTTCGAGTACATTTGATTTTAATTTTAATCTCGTCCAAACGTAAAACACTTAGGACGGATTAAAACTTGTCCCCTCGTTCAAATTCTGCCGCGAAGTAGGAAAATAGTTTCGCAGAAATCGACAATTGTTTGCGGTTATTTTGCGAATCGGCTTCTTAGTTAAGAGAACAGCCAAGTTGCAGGAAGTTTCGTCGAGTTCTCTTCCGCTTTTGCGTGAAAATTTAGCTCCGCTCAAATTTTCCTTTGATGTTGTTGCGGCGACTGGTTCTTTGATCAGTAGGATTCTTCGAAACTGTTAGGTTCTCAGATGCTTAAGAACAATGGGTTATTTCGCTTCGGTTGCTCAAAAATTATTGAAAAATGATTAAAAAATGATAAGTAATTATTGTGGAAAAAACCAAAGTTGGTAATACAAGTTATTAATAAACTAAGAAATAGAAATAAATATTCAATCTTCTTGATAAAGAAGAGAGAATACTTAGAAAAATATTTTGATATAAATATAAACTCGTAAGTGCTTAGCAAACTCCTGAGCGTAGTTTGTACATCATTCCTTGTTGGAAACTCGCTGTACACTAATGATACTAGTTGATCTCCTATTTCATTATCCGTAATGGTTCCTGATTATTATAATTTTCTAAATAATAATAATTTTTCTTCTACTTTACGAAACGGAATCACCTGAACGCGAATTTCTGGTTTAATAATCGTATATGGCCAAAAAATAAGGTTGTAGGAATTTCCCCGAAATCAGAAGCTGCACAATCTTCGAAAACTTCATGGATTTTGCTAAAAGTATCGTGTTCACAGACGATTCAAGAAGAGAGAGAATGGCATTTCAGCGCCGTTTCGACGCTAAAAGAGAAACGGAGCGTTCTCGCGTTCGCCAGCGTCGAATTGCAAGCGGTTACCTCTCGTCTTCCGTCGAACGAGTGACAAGAGGCAAACAGAAAATGGCGTCGAACGGCGAACGAGAACGCGCGAGGTAGAGATTCGAAAAAGTATTCGCAAGGAGCACGTTGCTCGCATACCATGTGTACCTATACAACGTACTCTTCTTCCTTGTAAAATATCGCAAGCGCAGCTTTCCGAAACTGGAGCCTGTGTTAAGAATCTGCCTAAGTATTTCGTGTCCGGACCAAGTATCGCACATGATACGGACTTCGGCACGGGAACTGAAGATATCGCAGAAAACTCGTGCTCTTGTACGTTTTCAGATATCTTGAATGGGATCCATCGACGTTTCGTCGAAAATAGATAACGTAAGTCGATAATAAATTGTGAAAATCATATCATAATTATAGCTAATTAGAATTACACTGTTAATTGTAGGTTTAGCATGATTATTATTGGTCGTATAAATTTAAATACAGGCACATAACAGGGTAATATAATCTATTTAATCTATCTAATATAATCTATCTTATAATATAGAAAAACACTGAAAAAGTATTGACTTACGACGATTAATTTTCTATACTATCGTGAGGATCTTTTTACTACCTAAATTGCCTTTTTCTCCATTACCTATTATGCATTTGATAAGAGTAAAAATGTTAAATTAAAAGCAAACACAAACCGAGATATATATGTGAATATAGTTTGTGCAACTCGACATTCGTTCTCCAAGAATTCTGTCATTCAAAAACTATAGATAATACACATCAAAAGACAGCGCGTAACATACGGAATTTCTCGTGACGTAATATAAAAACCTGCAACCCTACATTTCAATAACCACCACGTATTCCACGTAACCACGATGTAAATTATAAAATCCAACAGCCTTTCCTTGAAATTCACTAATTGTAACAGTAAATACAAAAGTATGCTCATACACCAAACAACTCACAATATTTGGCGCGTCCTATTAGCGGCAACGGAGTTTGCGTGAAACTTTCAAAGTTAACCACACGCACAAGGAGGGCAGCTGCTAGCTTGGTGTCAGTCTGGTGACTGAGCCAAGTGCTGATAGTCTGACATCGCTGTTAGTCGAGGGGCGAAGACAGAGAAGGGTTACAGGTTTGGTTTAACGGAGTTATTTAGACATGGTGTTGTTCTGGCTCGCGTAGTATGTGGGCCGCCGGCGGCTTATTGGCGCGGGTAAGCCTCATGAAACATGAGTACCCACTGGAATGGCACAGCTATCTCCTTTATGGAGATGGAAGCTTATGCATGAATCGTAAGGACAGTGAGATCCTTCTGTTCCTTGGGCAGCAGCTTGTCTATGACACGGTGGAGTATGCTTCATGCTTTTAAGTAACAGTCCGTCAAGTAAGGCGCGCATCCTCGTAACCTTCGATGCGTTCATTATGAAGTTGAAGGGTGGGAGAAAGAAGAAAACTGAAGAGAACAAGCACTTCGGCAAGCATAACCCTGTCTGGTAGTAAAATTTCGGCGTGTAAGGGTACACTGTCGTTCTACGCTCAGTTTACGAACGTTCGGTGAGAAAGTTTTGGATTCACCTCGTCACCGCGAGGACCAAACGACTGTTATAAACTCAGCGAAGTTTCGCGTGGGGGAGAATGCAGAGTAACTCTTCTCACGGTACGCTGCACAAATTTTTCAATGACATCGAGGATGTGTGACAACTATGCTAAACCAGCGGTCGATGGTTCGTCACAAAGTAGTAGTAGGTATGAAAGGTTATTGGTGGATGGTGTCGGTAGCAAAATTCCTATGCCAAGTACAACGTCTAGTTATCTTGGAACGAATAACGCTATTTTTATTAAAAAGGTATGTTTTCTTCTAGAAATTACAGTAAATATTGGTTGCTGTAGAATAAAATTTATACGGTTAATTTAATATACTCCCAAACGTAGATACACATCAATTTCCTGTTTTCCATAGAATATTCTATAACGTACCATACAGTATTCTCTATCTCCCCTTCACACGAGAGTATTTTCATATTTTATATCAGTTAGCAGAACAGAGTTCGATCCGAAGGACAATAAAATTCGTCCAGGAACGATAAATCTGAACGATAACCCCCGCAAGGGAGCAGGAAGTCGCATACACTTTACATAATTGCGATCGCGCCTCGAATAAATCGTTTTCGAAACGATCCCGCGCGCTTTTGTACTCCTGGTTCGCCACAGGGAACAAGGAATATTCGATTGGTAGGATGTCCCTGAGCAAACGAAGTACCATCGCGTCCAGCCCTGGGAAGAGGTGAATTTCGTAAATTGAACTTACGTCTGGATCCGTTTAATATGCATTAAAGCGCTTCACTCGCTTAATCGCCTCGAATTCCCACGACGTTTCATAATTAAGCGGAAATCGGACGCGGCTTGGATCAGTTCGCGATATTAAATTCAATTATTATCAATTCTCGTAAATAATCGAGCTCGAAATCGAAGGAGCTGAGGCCTCGTTCAGTCTCCTTCAATTTATTCGACGCGATCGGATCATGAGAAGTTTCCATTAAAAGGGAGGCGCAACTTTTTCACGATCCACGACAGCTGGGTGTCGCCGAGTGGAAGATTTGCGACAGCCTAGCGGCGCAATAACGAAGAACGCCCCGGCTAGAAAGTAATATGTAAGAGGAAATAAGCTCTCGCTGTACGTTCCGCGATATCTGATGCGACCATCTCGAGACCCCGAGGGATCGTTGAAAACTTAACTCTTTCTTTCTCTGCCTAAGCCAGCCGCGAAGCTGCGCACAGCCTGGGATCTAGCCGTGATATTTATACGACTTTTCGCTTAATTGCCCTCGCTTGGAAAGAAGTTGCTGGCGTAATTAACGCTATCGTTCGCGGGAAATCGTCGCGTCTTCCTCTGTTACCTATGTATACGTAATATACTTTGGTGCTGGTGAAATCCGTCCCAGCCGTTTGATTTATTTTATCTGCAGATTAATCGATAACAAAAAAGCTTGAATTTTCGGGATCTTAGATGGAGAAGTTCGTGTAATATTTTTTAATTTCCACTGTTCTCCTTATATTTATATACTTGAGGTAGATATTATTATACGTGTTGGTTTATTAAAGAGTCGAGTGATAAAATTGTAATAGTCAGTGTATATTAAAATCATTTTAAATACAAGTACAGAGATAGTGTATGCCGGCCGTAATCGTCGATCGCTCAATGCTACTGTTCAACTCTACGCTCACTATAATCATTCGTCCTAGAGAGCACGTTTATTTATTTGTATCGACCGGTGGTATTGTAAAAAGTTCAAATGTAACTCCGGTTGACAGTGTTTTGTCCGGAGTTCATTTAACCTAGCAAACCAATACAACGTTGGAAGTCCAATGCACAACAATATGAGTCTCTCCCGATTCGAATTTTCCGTTGACTACACACTACTATATTTCGATAGATATTATTAAGGTATAGATAGTGATTAGATATTTAACTTTAATATTCAGTATATTGAAATTTTACTAATATTTATATATTTCACTGTTCGTAAATAATACAAAAAAGCTATCTCTGAAGAATACATGAGAAGATCAGTAGGGTTAAAAGAAGCTATAGTGATTTTGTTTCTTTATATCAGCTTATGATTCTCATAAGGCAAGGGGAATACTTATGAAAGAAGAAAACGAGATTTTTTTATGATCCCTCCAAGTACGTAATATAGAAGACGCGAAATGGTTGAAGGTGTGCTTTAAATCAATTATACGATCGAATATTAAAATGTCACGAGCTTTGGATTAAATATTGTTCGATCGTTCACGAACATTGTTATATCGGTAAAATGTAATCCATGCAGGATTTCAGAGGGATCTGGCTGATGGAAAAGGGACGTCGAGAAGACATAACACTGTTTCAGCTACGTAAAAATAAGCCATTACAAACACGTGTCCTTGTCGATTAGCATAATGGCCGGACTTTTTGTACTTGCAACGATCCTCTTGCAAAAAATGTTAATACAGCGCGCTGTCGCGAGCAGATTTAGAACTAGGGACCCAGATGCTGTGCATGTGCTTACCGGAAGTCATTACACTTCTTCAGGGTGCCGTTCAAGAAGATCCACCTCTCTGCTCTGACAAACTTGGTTATCCAGAGTGAATCGATAAATTTATAGACCACTTCGTTTTTTTATCGTCGCGTTCTCTGCAGGATAAGGGGACTTATCGTGCTCGTATTAAAATAATATCGTCTTAAATTCTGTAACTCCTAATTTTTAATCTATTTGCAGATATTATAACATAACAAGTATTCAATGATTCTTGTTTAATTTATAACATTATAGTATACGTTAGACCTTACTATAGGGTGTCGAGACTGGTCCACTAATCGGGAGAGCGAGACCACCAGTGCAGTGGTGCTTGATGTAATTAATACGATTTTAACCTCATATCTACAACGTAACACTCAAACTTCAAATCTCAGATTCTAGACCTCGCACTTCGCAATCCAGTAACCAGATCTCACATCGTATAATTGAAATCCCAAACCGCAGGCTTTAGGTCTCAGACCATATATTTCAAGTTTTAGATGGAAATCTAAGTACCCTAATTTAAAATCTTAGATCTTAAAATCCAGACCCATGTTTAGTTTTCGAGTTCCTCCATCTGCGTATGATTAGTCCTATGATTTTGTTGGAAACGTGCGCTATTCCACAACATTCACAAGAACGAAATTTATTACGTTTACGAGTTCACATTATGGTACTGTGTTTGCAGATGTTCTAGAAGACAATCTAATACGTAATTAACCAGGACGCGGGAATGTCGCGGCAACAAACGCAACAAAATCCGTAAAAGCAATTTCTGAAGCTGCTCGAGTCAACGGGCTGTCTGTACTAAGGGAGACGCGCAAGAACATTGTGCCGCACCTTGTACGACGGACAAAGAAGGAAGCCTCTTAACTGACACGACGGCAGAGCTAATTAAGCGCACGTAACGTTTTGCAAGGCGATTAAACCGGCAAGAGGAATTCCGTTCTTATCTCGCCAGGTTTCCTCGAGGCGGCTTCAACCGCCAACCCTTGCCATCCCATTCTTCCTCACACCATCGTCGCTTCTTCGTTCGTTCGCGAAATTATATCACGAATCTCGGCGTATCGTTATTTGTTTATAATTAGCGCCCGACTGACGTCGTTCGAGGATAAAATGGAGGCCATGGAACGCGTACGAGCCCCTTCAGATTTGGCTGGTATAACGTTTAAACCGTAGAATGGCAGTGGTCTGTGTGACATCATTAACAACTTTCTGGCATTGTTTTCCGTGCGGCCGACAAACTGGGCTAATTGCTTCAACTTCTGACCCGTTTCAGTTAGAACGCTGTAACTAGCTGCTTCTCCCGAGCGGAGACGATTGTCCTCGGCCGTTGCGAATGCCACTCTCGCGCAGGCTTGCATAAAATTCATCCCCTCACGGCGACGAGCACCACTACGCGACCGACGCCGCTTGCAATCGTCGCGGCTTATTAACCCGACGATAATTAGCCGTAATCGCGGGGACGTGAACTACCCGTTTCTCTTCGTGGCCTCCTCCTACCGCCGCGTCGTGGACTCGCGCGTCAGAGGTCACTGCTTATTTCTTTAAAAGCTCGTCTGAACGGTTATACTCGCGTGACGGTGATGTTAATCGGTAGTTAGACGGATTAGAATTGGAGAAAACACAACTTTGACGATAGATAGTGATAGATACTGTCAAAGATAATATCTACGGTGACTCATAAAGTTAATAAAACATTTTCTCACTATGAGCATGCTTATAGTAATTTATAGTAATGATAAAATGATTGATTAGAAGATATATAGATTAAAGATAGAAAAAGATTATAGATTAAACGATATATCGCTTTTACTTTAAAAAAGTGTAACGAAAGATAAAAGCGTAACTTGATCGAATATGAGAGTTTCTCATTTTCAAGTATCTCTGCCTTTTGATGCGAAAGGGTAGGTTTGAAATTATAGAAAGTTGTCGAAATTCTTACAGTTTCTTAGAAAAAGTTTAACATTCCCTAATTATATGGGAGAGGAATAAAGAATCACGAGTCTACGAGGATTTTATTTTAGAAGAATATCAATTAAAAGATGCTATGTAAAAACGGAAGAGTTTCTAGCATCAATAAGGTAACTGTAAGAAAAATTTAAATCGAAAGTGTTCTTCATGCGAGGAGTCCATTTTTGGATTGTTCTCTTTGAAAAGAAAGGAAGTTAATCTCTTTAAAATCGGACAAAGTAGTAGCAAAGGCATTTGTAAAAGTCGGATAATTACGCAAATGAAAAATTTCCCCAGCTACTTGTTCATTTTCAGTAACAAAGCAAGTTCGATTAGCTTCGTGACGCTGATCGTTTCATCAAGTTACGCCGCAGTTTTTTATAATTAAGAACAATTGATTCGCTATCGTTCACAAAACTTCTTGTTTACATCGTTGGCCAATTTGCAGAACTATAAGAAATATTGTGTAAAATCGTCTCGATGCAAGGAAAAAGAATAATACTGCAAATCAACCGTTGTCAGTCGCGCCAATTATTTGTTCGTGAAAGTTGCTTAAGTATCTGTTCCTTGCTCTTTCAAACATAATTCACGTATTTTACAAACGACAATCGCGAAAAAATGAAAGAGTAAACAGCGACAAAAAAGAACACTGGTTCTTGTCCTTTAAATCGGATCAATTGTTAACGAGCTATCTTGAAGAAAGATTTGTTAAGTCGAGTCTTTTCTTTTACTTATAAATAAGACTAAGGAGACAAAGGATTTTAAGAACTTGCATACAGGAGTATTTCGTTTTTCTGACTCGATTTCGTTTCGTTAAATTGTCTTTCTTGAAACCGAAAAAAAGATTCTTTAAAAGCAGTCTAATTTATCTTAAGAAAACAATTGTTCAGTAAAATTGGTAAGAGAATATTTAATTACAAATTTTTATCTAAAATTATATCAGAAAAACATTCATATTTAAATTTCTGTAATTATACTTTAAGATTCTAACGAATATCTCGTATTATTTGTTGCGTTATTCTTTCAATTTTTTACTTTTTTTTATTTTATACATGAAGTTTAATTTCTTCATACATTTTACAATTAGACTCTTATAAATATTAGACTTGTATATGTCGAAGATGAAAGAACACCGGAACCTTCCCTTTGGAACTTTGGGAAGATCCCTTAGTACTGTAATCCAGATTTCATCATAGCCGTACTAAGAAACTGTTGTCATTCGATCCGACTGTACTTATTCGAGATTTATGATAGTGAGCTCGGGCTCGAGGCGACAACCAGTCGCCGAACGTAGTCGCGGTCAAGGGATGAACGTTTTGTCTAACAAAGGCATGAAGTAATTCTATAGCTCTCCTTAAAAGAGATACTTGGGACGGGGCACGACGGTAAACGTTTCAATGGTTTCTGCCCTGTGGTTCGCCACACACAGACTTTGTCTTTCGGGTAAGATGATTGCAGATGTCAACGCATCTTCACAGTATATGTTTAGCTGACCGAGGACTCGTTACGAATAATCAAGTTGCAGATATACAAAGTCCTTCAAATAGACAAATAGTCCGTGTCCCAACTACGGGAAGATAAGAGAAATCTATCCTTCCACGAACGACGCTTCCCGCTAGCAACTTTTACCAAGGACAGCTAACATCCTTCTCTAACCACCAACATGGAAATTGATCAATTAACAGTAACGTCAATTTCCCTCACCCTTCGAACGAAGACTTTCCTCTGCGAATCCGATGATCTCGTGCCCTTAGGCACACCCATCATAGTTTTCTTCGACAGCGTCACCGTGACGGAGAGACACTCTCTTGTACGATCTCATCAACGATTGAACTGTCATCCTTATACGTAGTGATTGCTCCTTGCATTAACATTGAGTACAACTTAGACGCTACAGAAGAGTAGAGTTCGTCATCCCGTTGACCGCGGATTCGTTATTGAGCCTAGGATCATTGTCTTTAGCTTCTCGAGTATCTAATTATCGCGATTACTTGTCAAATTCTATCATAGTCATATTTGCACTAGTAAATATCTTCTCTATTGCATAATGATCACGTCTAATGCCAATAGGGATTCGTTTCACGCCCATAACTCTAACTCTAATCTTAACGCAAACCCGACATATATATTATATATTAGACTTAGATTACTGTATTCGTTCTTACATACCATATTTATTATAAAATCTGTCGCGTAATATTTCGCTAACAAAATATTTTATAAATTAAATTCATCAGTTTTCACTCTTTCATTATACTTTCATGCGCGTTATGCAAAATTTTTCGCTCTAACGATATTTACTTTACAGTAGATTTACGTATATCGACCAAACGAGTTCTTTCTATGAATTTGCATATAGAAACGGTAGAGAATGTTAATGCATACGCGTTCATCACATGGTTGAATTTACAAATCCACGGATTAGTTTCACGATCGCGATGTAACGATGCAGTCGCATATACGATACGCTCTCCTATTTCATCGGAGGAAATATGGTATTTCAGAGATGCGTTTTTCACCATAATAACAAATTTCATCGTTAAGCACCGTTTTCATTTGAACTGAAAATTATGATTGCCCAACCCTTCGGTATTTATGCAAAGAGCGAATCAGATGGCACTCGACTGTTTGAAATCGCCGCGACTTTTTGCTACGTACCACCCTTTTTCCACCTGCATATAAACGATAATCGATAGAAGAATAATTAACGAACAAAGTAGCCGAACGTTTTTCATTTGCAGTAATTTTAGATTTTGTCGAGTTATCGTTACGAGATACGTCGGGGAAATTCAATTTTATACCTATTTCCCTTTCTGATTTTAATTATACGCAATATCCTCGTTTACCTGTCTCGAATGCAATTTTTAATGGCTTCCATCTCCACGTTTTAATACTTGTCGACGTATTTGTACTAAAATACATACGTACAATCAGCAAAATTTCAGAACATATACAAATATTTTTATGAATTGAAATTGAAATACCTACGCTATCAAGTTCAGCTAAACATACCTAATTTATCGTTTATCAAGATTTAAATATTTAATGGCCAGTAAATGCTTTCCATCGATGATATACTTGACGTTTATAAAAAGTAAGCGAGGAATACTTTCCAATAATCATTGCTTTCCCGTAACGATATCTTTCCTACTCGATCTAAATTCTAAAATTCTACAAAGTTTGCTGGCTGGTACTTTAAATGAATCTACTGCTCGATCTTTATTTTGCAACGATGCAAGAAATAGAAAAAACGGGAACAAAGAAGAAACGAAAGAAAAGAACGATCACGAAAGTTTTATCCCAAAGTGGAACAGTATTCCAATGGCCTGACCGCAAAGGATACCGCATTTAAGTTAATTTGGCATAGTTTATGTTACAGGCCCAGAAAGAAGTGAAATTTTACAATGACCATCGTAAGTTGTTTGTCCGGTGGAGGAGTCTCGGCTATTTTTATTCAAGAGATGTACCACTGCTTCTCCTGCGGTTTCTTAATTAGCATGTTTAAGTTACTCCTCGGTAAAATTTATGTTCAGCGTCGAAGCACAACGAAATATCAAGTACGTCGTATGGAAAAATGAAACTCGCGAACGAATTTCATTAGCAACAGCAAATTTGTAGTTACTGCTCCTATCTCATGCAAATCTACTGTCAGCATTGAAATTTTTATTTTATAATCCTTGAATTTTATTTTATAAGATATCTCAGAAGCATAAAATTGGAATAAGATGATTCTTTTAAATCTTGCAAGAGTAAATTGCTATATTTACTTTATATCCTTACATACGTATAAATTTTTCATATCTACCTGGAATTATTCTTATAAATTCTAAAACTCCGATATCAGAAATAAAAGCAAACATTCTAAATTCATTTTCAGCTAAAGAACCATAATTTTCGTAAGGTATCTCTTATTAAAATAACTTATTTTTTATTCTAATGTTGATACTGTTTAATATTGTTCTATCCAATCAATGTACTGGATATCGGTAAAAACTGATCGTCTATTTAATTTTCTGCCGCGATACACGTAGGCTTTGACGAGCCACACTGTGATTGTGAAATATTCGTAACAATATAACATTATTGCTAGGCAACAAATGTGTATATAATTTTAAATTTTTACAAACATAAATATAAAAATAAATTCTACAAGTCATAAGACAAAATACCAACACTCTTATGAAAAGAGCATTTCTTGGTAGCACCCATCGAACGGGAGCCGTATTAAATTTTAAATCACCGCGCACTGGAAAAAACTTCGCATCGACCACCAAAAAAGGATTATGAAAAATATCATGGAAAAAGGAATAAAGGGAAGACGAGAGAGAAACGCAAAATTATTCAGTGGAAAGCGCGCAGAGGACGCGCGACAGAGTCCCGCTGAGAGTGTATCCGCGTGGCACGTAAACGGTGAGAGGACGTGAACGCCGCGGGCACCTCATTTACGCACATTTTGCATCCACTCAAGTTTCGTTTGAGCGTTGGAGATTACATAGAATATTATTTCGTCGGTGAAGTGGCTGGCACGTCGCGCGCGAGATGGTGAGGTGTGCGTGGGACGCCCTACGCTCTGGGTCGACTTTAGCCCGCTTTGATACACATGGCGGTCGAGAGTAGACCAGAGAGCACTTCGTTCGACGGTTTGAGCCTCGATCTATACAAACACTAGCGTTTCATGTACCATCGCGTCGATTCGGTGTACAATATTCTACCTGTGAACACTATCCACGAATTTGCAATAGGTTTGACAAGTATACCTTTCAGAGCAGAAGAGAAGGAAGAGAAAATGCTGCCATTACAATATCAATCTACTTTGTCGTCTTTTGTCTTTCCTCTTTCCTATTTCTTGGACCATACATATTTTCTTTCCTCTTGTGCACTTTAAATGTACTTTCATGATGTGTTTTGGATTTACAATCATATTTATGGTTGTCCTTTGATACTGATTCTTATAATTTCTCTCATTGCATTGTTTTTTCTGTAGGTAGATGTTCTTTATTTTTTCGTTTTGCTGTAGAGACAATCTCGTAATATGCGCGTTTATTCAAACGATATGGATGAAGGTGGAAAGAATTTCTTGGTACTTTGTATATTTCTACATCTGTTTTTTAAATGTTTTTACATCTATGATATGTGTACATCTTCTTTATCTTTATTTGGTCTATTTTTACTGTTAATTATCCGTTCTTCTGCCATCTGTTTTTAAAGATGTAACTTTTTACTTCTTTATCGTATTACTGCAGTTCACTCGCAAACAATAATGTAACTCTATATAAATTCATAAGCTCTCCAAGCACTTTCTTGCTTCCCTTTTTTGCTGATTCTCTTTTTTTCGTTTCTTTAATCTCGCTTTATATAAGTACTTTACCTTGTACCTCCGTTCCTTTTTTTCCCACCTTATCTTCTATCCACCTTCTTTCTAGTTATGATTTTTCTCACATACTCTTCACCCTTCCCATCCGTTGCCTCCTCTTTTCAACGTTTCCTCCTTAGCTGTATGTCTCGCGAATTTAATTAACTCAGTCTGAGCTTCATTGAGCCGCGTTAAGTCACATCCTTCGCGTAATCTTTGTATTATACCATTCAAAACGTATTTCTCTGCCGTGCTTGCATGGCGATAAGCCTCATGGAACAAGACTTGTACAAGAAAGTTACGCTTCCGAGAAGTGTCTCGCTGTTTCTGGGACGAAATGTCCCACGCTGCTTTTATCCGACGAGCTAAGTGCCTCGAAAAGGAAAGAATATCAGTAAGTGATGTACCTGGTGCACGTTTGCAAACTTCACATGTTGTTTATGCTTGCCTCTTCTAAACAACTTACCAAAGTTTGTATTCCACCTTGGATGCGCACTACATCCACCGTAATCTCGTCATAAAATATTAATTTCTTTAAAGCATTTGATAATACGCGGAGCGTCGTATGTAACATTTTTGGGCTGATATTTTTTTTCTTAATATTTCAATTAAATGTTTAAACTTCCAGCAGGATTAAATTCTGGCAAATCAGATTATAGAAAATTAGAGATTTAGATTAGAAATAGCTTTGTTTGGAAATAGGAAGTTAATTGTATTTAAGTAAACGAGTTTCTAGAGAGTTTGAAGGAAACTTTGAGCCTTATTTGACTATATATCATCGCGTGTTAGTGTGTGCAATTATTGGGATTAGTTTAATCTGAGACTGTCATAACGAAGTCAGAACTTTGTTTGGCGAATATATTCGCGTTAGAAAGCAAAATATTAGTGAAGTTACGACTTTGCAACGAGATAAAGCGAAATAACTTTCGTCAAACATCAAGATCCTTATTATTTCTATATCACTAAACTAAGAATGTCTCAGAGAATTAAGTTGAACTTGTGTAGTCAGATAACATATTAAAACCATAATATATTAATCATAGAAAACATTTTTCTATATATTATGTACGTTGTAATATAAAATATATAGAAATTTCATCAAATAATGAGACACGGTCATCGTAATTACATTGATCAAATTTAAAACCAATATGGAAATACATATAAAAGTTACAAGAAATTTACTGCGGATATATTTAATTAAAAAATTAACAGCTGTCTTAAGTGTTAAAGATGACTTCACTGAATGTTAATACGAATATGACGATTAGGCCTCATTGCAGTGTCAATGAAAATTCAAAATAATTTATACAACATACATAATATATTAGGTCATCTCATAAGTTCGTTCCGTTTTTCGAGCGGTTATATATATTAAGATTGTTTACATACCTTTCAGTTTCATGAAAAAATGTAATCTCCCTCTCGTTGTACAACTTCTTCCCATTTTTCAAGTGCATTGGTCCCTTATCGCCGTATGTTCATAAATCGACACATGAAATGTATACACAGAAGTCGGCACGAACTTATGGGATGACATAATATTTGTAAAATATTTCTAATAGATCGTCCGAAAAGTTTCTTTCGTTTTATAAGGAAATAATGGATGCACAACATTTTCCGTTTTATATTATTTTATCGAATTACGTATCATCCATTTTGTTCGATCAAGATAAAGATTACAACGTTCGACAGATTAGGTTTCATGTTTGTATAAAAATGCATTGTTGTAAAAGACGCGTCTGTAAAAGAAAGACACTTTTCGGACAACCTAACATAAAGATTTAAATACGTTTGCATAGCCACTGTATATAAATATTAGCAGCGAGCGTTTTAAAGAGCAGTTAACTTGGAAGAGAATTTACAAGTTTGAAATCGTGATTAGTGGACAACATTCTGCGTCTGATGGTCGGCTATTATTCGGTGAGATCAAGCAGGTCGCGACAGTAAAAATTTCCAATTTAAATTCACGCCGACGCGTTTAAAAATTATTAAGACAGCGAGGATGTCTGCGCCGACAGGTAGTTTGCATTCGTGGCCGACTATAAAGATTTCACGTAGCTTCAACGAGTCGGTAATAGAGTCCGTAAGCAAGTCTCGCCAGGTACTTGAAAGTTTTTCCTTCTCCTCTCAAAGGTGGAGGTGAAAGTTCCTCAAATCCAGAGCATCCTCAAGTCTCAGGAGTACAGCCGTAACATGTTGCAGACGCATCAACCAAAAAGTGAGAAGAAAGGAACTATGAATATCTTCGGACGAGTAAAATAATGTATGATTGAAGGATAACCACGTAACTTGAAAATATTCCCTTATGTATTAACATAAACATCTCAATGGCATAAACATTAATAATATGAGGCTTGTAATTGTAGATACAAAATGTTTAAATTTCTAATTGAATACATGTATCTTTACATAGACTATCTGAATGAAATTTAATGAAATGGCTTTTGAAATTTAGTATGAATATTCGATTATTAATATATTCATCATTCGCGAGTATTTTATTATTCCTATACTATAATATATTCTATTATATGACGCAGTTAAGTACCTGAACTTTTCTTGAATAAAATTGACTTCAATAAAAGAAGAATCATATGGATGTCGCACAATATACTAATTTGAAAAAGAAGAAAACAGAAATTGGTAAAGCGCTGAAACGTACTGTATGTTGAACGCTATATTCTTAAAGAAACCGTAGAAAGGATTTCAACTGGGTGAAACCTGCGCGATCAAGCAATATTATCGTTGCTTAAATATAGTGAATCGTTTAACAAGTTCTCTTGCTCCGGGAATCTTTTCCTGGGTTTCGCGAGAACTTCGTTTAAACTCCTTCAATTATCTCCGAGTTGTTTACATTTCGCTAAACATTATCCAGGTCAGAGGCTCCTCGGAATAACGCTATAATAACGCGGTCCAAGAAGCTCATTTTTCACAATCCGACGGACTGGGTTAGCTCGGTCACGTTGGTTCGCACCAACGTGTTTGTAAAACTAATTGAAAAATTCCTTTGCACCCTGTCAGGAACGAAAATAAAAGCTCTGGCCGTGATAAACGAGAAGGAAGAAACCCGTGGACCGGCCAGGGAAAAAAATGTTCATCGGGCTTAAACCGACTTCGGTTCCCAACCAGGAATTAGTCAACGTTTTTCAAGTTTTGATGGACAACGACGATGGAACGCGAGGGGTTTTCCTGTGTTTCAAATTTCCAACCTCCTCGAGGACCCTCTTCGCGTCGAATGGGAGCACGAGTTCGAATCTGTCAAAGAGAAGAGCATTAATGTTTCGTCCCTTCAACGCTTAATTTCGTAGCCGCGTCACGTTCGTTGTTGGCTCCGTAAGTGTCACCATCGATAACGAAACAGGACCGATCGTCGTTGTGTATATCCGTGGTTTTATTGGCTTTCGACGAGGGATCGACGAGAAATTGAAAGTGAAATGAAAAGCCACGCTTGAGTATCGTTGGCTACAGGTCGTAAATTCGCTTGACATTTGCAGTGGTTGATATGAAGGATAGTGATTGGTTACTTTTGTGACAAATTAATGGAACGAAGTCATGTTGGTGTAAGGCGCAAGTTATATAGAACTTCTATACAATGTTGGTTATTACGTAGCAGAAAATGTTACGCAGCGTAACAGAAAATGGAATTATATAGTTTTCAATTGTGTTGGATACAATAACGAGTTTTACAACGTGTGGATTGGTTGCTGCGATTTTTGAGTGGATTATTGAAAAAGGTATTTTGTTATTGTAGTTGAAAGCGCATGATACGATCATTTATTTATTTCATTTTGAAGATTTAGAATTCAGAATTTCTATTAGGTGAATTTTCGATATTGGCGCTTGGAGAAAGAATATAATTCATCATCTACAGTAATATCTGGAAGATTAATTCCGTTCAAATACGAATAAATTAATTTTCGAACGTGCTATTGAACATTTTTTTCAATTGTGAGATAACGTTATTATCATATACTTATATCATATATTTGTTATTATCATAACTACCTTTATCTTTTACTATTACAATATGCATTTCTCGTGATAAGGGAAGTAAGAGAAAAAGTAAATAATAAATAATAAATAATGAAATTAAAAATATCAACTAACATTGTAAATAAATAAATTTCCCCTTCCTCTTTGCGACACGTAGAACGTTTGTAAATTTATTTCAAACGCTTAACATGTAATTCCAAATGAAATCTACCGTAATTATACCGCACGTATCTACGATGTGCTCCTTTAAATTGGTGGAAATGATCTCTCGCGGTATGTAATGGAACTGGGTGTATTCCGTCTCGAATAAATAACGCGCTGTCTAAAGGCAGAAACCACAACGAGGGAATTACGAAAAACGGAAATGAATGGTAAAGCAAGCGGGCAGACTTGAAGGAAGCGAAAGATCGATGAGATCTCTCCAAAGGGAGAAGCACAGTTACCCAACTCTCGTATCTCAAGTGGATGCCTTTTCTGAAAGACTCGCTGGAATATATTGCGAGTTCTGGATGCTCGTTATACATCCTGGTGAAATTAGAAGAAAGAGATAGCCTTGGATTTAAAGAATATTTCTTTCGCATATATAACTTGACCAAGATTCATTGTACAACGAAAGGAAAACGAGGCACCTGAGTAAGATACTACATAAAAATTCAGACTTTAAATGTAAATAATACAATAAGAATTTAATTGTATAATAAACCGATTGATTAATTGTTGTTTTAATTTCTATTGCTATTGCATTTATTAAAATGTGATGAAAATATTTAAGTAGAACAATTGTTAATACGTTTTATGGAAAAGAATAATTCAATTAACCTATCCTTTTTCAATCATCTCACAGAATTTATCGTAATTAAAGCTATGAAAATTCCTTTCACCTACTGGTATCGACTCATAGTTCCTCCCGATATTTCACCAGATATTTAAATCTGACAAAGTAATGGATACTTCATTTAATGGAATATTAGTGAAAGATGTTCTGCCTTTCACATCATGTGCAAATGGCATTGAGAAAATGCTTTAAGTGTTTTATCGTGAAGACGAAAATACGACATTACGATTTCCAATATCCATATCTCGATAAAGTAATAAATCATGTCACACGCGTCGTAAAAACATCTCTATTCTTCAAACATCTCTTCCAAAAGTGAATTAAACGACTGCAGGTTCGAATTGGCTAACGATAAATATATTATTAAAAAGATACAAACGACCATCTATAAGTATTATATATACGTGGTTTCAACCTCACGTTAAGGTTCAGAAGAAAATTACCGTTTAATCACGAGAAAGAGGCATCTAGTCCACTAATTACGACAAAAACGCGAATGTTCCACGGAACCATCGACGCGAACCGTCTGAAGAAGCGTATGCGAATAATTTTCACGAAATTCCCGCCGGTGCTGGTATCGCATTAACCATGCTGTTACCGTTTAACGATACTGCCAAAGTAATAGGATCCCACTCAAAATCCGTTCTTTCACCAAGGCATTGCACACGTTACACGTCAAGCTACTCTCGCGATCGTTTTACAAGGGCCGCCAGGAATTTCGCGAAAGGACTCCATCTCGCCCCGGGATTAACCGGTGCACATTCTAAAAGTAAATGTAACGATGGCAGGTCGTTCATTGATTTTGTTTTAAGCATCTCGGAAATTCCGTGAATTTTCCTCGCTCGATTTACCAGTCGTTTAGTAAGGAATAATATAATAAGGAATAATAATAATTATAATATTTTATCGATTGACATGGTATTCGAATTAATGTTACCAAGTGCCTAATTCGTAATTAAGTTTATGGTAACTGGTGAAAATTTTGTGGATTTTTAAAGATATGAATAGACTGCGGATTTTCATACGTTTACGTGAAATTTAAATGTGTGACAATGAATAGGATATATTTACATATAATATTGTGACGCTCGAGTATAAAACCGATGAACATAGAACCCGGTATTACACCGAGAATAAACATCGACAAGATATTGTTTTTGGTCGACGAAACGACGCTTGCGGCATTATTCTTTTATTTACGCTGGTATTTATGAGAATGATCTAAATCAAGGAACTAAAGACAATGAATTTATCAGTTATTCTGTGTTTGCATACATTTATATTACAATGATGTAAAACCAGTTTTGTAAGGTAGTAAAAATTTAGTCGCTTAATAGTAGTGTCGTTAAACAGAATGCAATTTATGTTAAACACAAAACGTTAAATATGTCGAAACAAAAAATGTATGACTAGACCACTTTCATGATTACCAGCATATTTCGGACCTTACCGCATGGTTGGATTTATCGATCTTCAAAAGTTCTGGATGCTTCTACCGTGAGACCGAAAAGGCTCATCTCCAATCGAGCAACTTTTTATCGCAACTTGTTATTGCATATTCAAAAACATTTCCAATAAACGATTTACATTATAAAATATTTCCATAATGAAACAACATTCGACAATTGAAACAATAACAAAAATTTACTCGATACTACTTTAACAAAGATGAGGCTAAAGAGTAATCTAACCGATGCCTAAGCGCGAAATGGGAAAAAGAACCGGGACTTTCTATAGAAAATAATGTAGCCTACCTTGTCTGTATCCTCCGTTATCGACATGATTCTCCAAATATCCTCACCAGGCATTGCTTTCTGGCACAAACTCACATACAAAATGGCGCACACGAAACCGAAATGCGTATCACGTATAAGTATATAGATCGTAGAAACTTTGTACGATGGGTAAGGCCAATAAACTACGCAATATATTCATACAACAACAATTCGTTCACAGCATCAAAACAAAGAGGTTAATTGATGTCGCGAAACACGCGTATTACGTTCAATTGAAATAAGAAACGAGTCCCCCCGTCTGCTACGTGTAAAGAAATCTCCCCACCACTCGCCGTAACCCTTCATCTGCCGTGCTATCGATTATCGGTATTTAATCGCGAACTCCGTCGAAAGTGAGATCGATGCTCTCTTAACACCCAACGCGCATCTGAGCCGCGCAGCCAGGCTTTCAGCGGTTTCAACCAAATTCCTATAATTACGATACTTTCCTTTTCTGTCGTAATGTCAGAATATAAGAAAATATACAAAGTATTCAAAGTAAATTACTCGTTATAATATCTAAATCGAGAGGCAAATTACTTTTTATATAATAATGTCAAATAGTAATAATGGAAAAATAGTAATAAAGGGTGTTTAATTTCGAATGCATGAATGACAATGAAAGAAATGTGTATATTTTTTACAATATCTAATAATGAGTTAAATTTTTAATTAGAACATCAAAAAATTACGAAACGTTATAAATTAATATCCATTTCGAATATATTATTATAAGTATTAATAGCATTGAATAATACGGAATAAAATTGTTCGATTTTTCTCCAACGAACACTTTTTAAATTTATATAAGTTTTATATCAATGGTTTTATTACAAACCATGATTTTATCATTATTTTTTACTATATCGTATAGCTCAGGAATAATTTTCATAACATTGGATATTGGCAAAGCGTCTACATATATATCTGTGAAATTTTATTCCAACGTGAAATTTAATTTAACATTAAAGGAAACTTTGACTTCAATAAATTGTTTAAACATGAAAATGGGGCAAAAGGTATGGAATATCTTTTCTATATTAAATATTGATACCTTCTTTGCAATATATATGAGATTTAATGAAAGAAACATAAAGAATTGAATCGACAAGTTGCTTTATGTAATAACGCTTGAGACATGATCAAACAGCGCAGTGTTCCGGCAAAACCACTTCAAAGGGCTTCCTTGCAATCCTATTGAGTTTGAAGCGTTAAAGCAAAAACTTTTCAATTTGTGCTCGAAGTCTTAAGTGTTTTTAATTAAAGAGATTTGACTACGTAAAAGCCGACGGAATCCTTTTGAAAAAATCTCCGATACACGCTGCTAAACTTATATTAGATTTTTCTTGGTTTATATTCCATTTAAAATTTTATTTCCTATAAATTTTTCTCCAACGTTTTTCATATATTTATATATGTTACTAAGAAGAATTTTAAACGACCATATTGCATCTTCAAGTAAGATTTAAGTAGCAGTCTTCTTACTCTCGAGATATCCGGATTAACATAAAATTCTCAAAAATCCTTATCTAATCACCTCGACTATACAATTACCTTGATCTAATGTTACCGTGTACATATATCTAAAGCACAGATCTGCTTCGTATAGAAATGTATCTTCTTTTCTTCACTCTTTCGCTTCTTTTTTATCTTTTTCCTTATTAGAGCGTCTCGATATCAATAAATATATGATACTTATTACTTCTAGAATACAGATTTTTATGCATTTATTGGAAATTTAAAGATACAAAAATGCACACAATATGCATAAATATACATATAAGATGTCCAAAATATGGTAGCTATTAATGAATATTTAAATGATTAACGAATGAAATAAATCTTCACTTAGATTTTTATATATCTAGATCCTCAATCTTTACTTGTATTCATAAAGATATGAATTTGCATAAATATCCGCAGTGTAGTTACATATATGTATACATATATATGTTACATATATAGCTACATATATGTGTAGTTATATATATACGTGTATATATATATTAAAATACTATTTGCACTAAAATCAAATAAGATATTTTTAACAATTTCGTGTATATGCATTGTGCTAGCTGTGTTATTGATAGAATTGTATCGAGTACGAGAGTATATCGATGTTTAATCCTTTCGTGTCAGGAAATTCAAAGTAAGTGACTTTACAGGAGCTACTTCTGCAGCAGCACCGAAACCAATTATCCTTCTGCATTGGGGCTTTGAGCCTTGGCAAGGGTATACGGCAGGGCCTCTCGAATCACCTTGTCAATCATTTGCCAATTAATCTTGGGAAATTATTGCTTGGATTGATTCACCTACCTAACGCACCTGACAACTAGATCAAGTGTGCAAAGTGCACTTGCGTCTGACTTCGAGTAGACCGGAGACTGACTCATTGATTTCTCGAAACGGAGCGGCGACATGCACTTGGTAGCACGTACCAATTTCGTGCAATATCTGCACGTGAGCTGACATATAGATTTTCCAACATTTTGTACGCTTTCGTTGAGATAGTTACTATAAAATCGTTGAAAGCTTTACATATTCTATTCCTTTAGAATATTTCATAAATTTTACAATAAATATTATATTTATATTAATCATCGTCTTTGTTACTCAACAAAATTAAGAAATTAATATTTCAGTTGCCTCGTAACTATTTGATAACATAGAAATGAAGCGTATTTTATTGATTAGTAAAGGTTTAGAACCGGAAATTAAATTCTAAATAGGTTAATATCATTAATATCATGTATAAGTAGAAGGAAATCTGAAATTCTATATGGAATATAATAAATTTGACTATATGTCACTTTGATACACGGTACCAAAATTTTCAACAAGAAATTTATCAGTTCTAACTCTTCTATAGTTAAAATAGGAAAAATTTATCACAAAGATAGCTGACTACCTTCCAAACAAGTCCCTTGAATAGCCACATGAAACTAACTATTAATCTTCTCTCACTAGATACTGTTCAATTGTATAGGTCTGACAAAGCAGCGTCCTATTCTACTCGTCTCGCCAGACACGATTCTATTCTACTTGTTCGATCAAAATACTTTCCAATTCCGTCTTCCTGACCATGCACTCTTTTGTACTTCCACATTACATTATTTCCATTACAGCGGATAAAACTCAAGTTGAAATTAAAATTTAAAATTAATCGTATTTCCAAGCGCGAAATATAATATTACTATCGTAAAATAAAATATTACATTGTTGCCCAGTCGTACAATAACATGGTTCAAATAATTATAGAATCCATGTTTATTTAATTTGTTGCCAAAATACAATGAATAAAGGATGTTCTGCATTTATGCTAATAATAAACGTTCCATGTTCTTTGTAACTATTACCATTATTAAACTAACCAGAATGAAAGGCAAAGGTTTTTGCTTCGTCGGTTATTTTCATGTAAATTTATTAAAAAGACAACCAGCTAAAATATCGCTGTACCGTGACATTCTGCAGCAAATTAGATTACTACTCACTCATCAATTCTCCTTTCTTTCCAGCGGCTGCGTTATCCGAAGAATTAATAAAGGCTAGATGGAAGAGAAGAGGGTGGGCGTAGAAGAGGAAAAGAAGGAGAGAGCATTGATGAAGCGCCACGCGATAAGGAGGAAGACAGAGCATGAACAAGTACCACTCTCGATTCCGTATTTACATAAAATAATCTATAGCGTTCAGGATGTGGTGAGAAATTACATCGTGCCTTCAGCAAGCCCGAGTACTTGTGCCGAGAGGAAGTATTTATTATAGACAATCGATTTTCGAACTCTGCAAACATCGAACGTTAAGTGAAATTTAAACGCTAAAGAACAATTTGTATCTTCTTGTGGAATTCTATCCTCTAGCAGGATCATGTTTCTATTGAATTATTTAATATCGATGACTGATTAAATGGAAGAATGTTTTTCTTCAGGAGAAAGATACAATGTAATGGAAATGTAAAAAATAATTTGAAAGAAAGTGAAATAATTGGGAAATATAGAGTGTTCTTTAAAGTAAGTGAAAATTATCCTATCAATATTTTTCTAAATTTATCCGGAAATAAATACATACCCTTGTTTTGAAGTCGATTGTGTAGTACAGGATACCATATATCGTGACGTGTAGAATTTCTGTCTCTTTTATGGAGCTGTCAAATTTGCATCGAAATAGAAAATGGAAACATATATCATTTATAGAGAAACTGGGGCAAAAATTCTATTTCAGACATTCATCATTATTTTGATCTAGTTTTTACGAAATTTTGCGGAACGTTTTATTTATTCTATTAGTGAATACTGCATGTTCTAAAATTATTCTATTATGTTTTCAAATTGTTTGGTATAATCTGTGTTTTATATGCATTAACGATGTACGATGTTCTAATTTTGCTACAGATATAGAGAAATTTTCCAAAAACCAATACGACAAGATAAATATGTCTACCTTTCTAAAATTGACTTTTTTATCAAATTTAATAATCACTGATATACTTTGAATATTATTTTTATAATTTTCTTCTGTTGTTATTAAATTCAATTACTATTTCATCTGAATATTTTATCTTTAGAAATAAAAGAAATTTTCTGAGAACAGCTAGATCCTAAAAGAACATGTGCAATATAAAGTCAATTTCTTACTTTCAAATGGGAATCTTTTTCATGTGTTTTTCAACAGAAGATTTATGAAACTGTACAGTCAAATCACCTAACTTAAATTAAGATTGCAATATCGTCCACTAAATTTCTCGAAAACGAGTCAAAATGCATCGTCTACCTGATCGGACCGCTTTGAACAGCTCTTTGAAAAAGATAGCCTGACTGCTACATTATCCTTCTCCACTTTCACATCGTTTCACATGCGTTAGGTAGAAAATTCCTTTGTATTAAAATAAAAATCCGAAACAAAGAGATTCCTCGTATAATAAAGCCTTCGGATTAGTTTTTCACTATCTTTGCTTTTCAGTTCAACTAAAAAAGGTGAAAAACGAATTCATTAACGTTCGTTCAGCGAAAACTCGGTCATAATTATAACATTTAACAATAAAATTCACTTAGAAATTAAAACTACTTAATGGAATGATAATACGTAAGAGTAGCTTAGGGAGTAATAAACATAAAATATGCATATAGTACGAAGTACATTTTATGCCCCAGCCCACGAGAATTAATTCGCGCTCTATTTTCGGCGAAAAAAAGCATCTCAGATTTATTTGACTCGAAATCCTCGCAATAGCCGTTAACCACGTAGAACCTGAACTATCTGAGATCGTTAGAATCGCTCCAAAGCCCTGGTCATTTCGTCAAACGGCTAACTTTGCGGTCGAGAAAGCAATTTCTTACTGCCGATCATATATCTCAAATCAGTTTTACGAGTGTGGTGTTCACGAAACAGGGGTTAGGGGGCTGAAAGGGGCAAGGAAAGATGTGGAAGAATGTTCAGAGTCTGTAGTATCGATGCGTTGGAAGTGGAAATATAAGAGGAAAAACAGTATTAAAGCCGGAGGTCACGTCATTTTGTGTTATTAAATTTATATAGATGGCACAGAGCTCTGATCCCCACGACGTAGATTTGTCAGAAGGCATGGCAAAGGGGGTGGAATGGGGTTGAAGAGCGGCGACCCCGCAGGCCTTGCGGGAATTCAATATTGCACTTCCCCGTGTCCATCGTAGCGTGCTGTTCCTCCTCAACCCTCTTGGGAAACCGACGCAACCGGTAAATGTTTGTGAATCTAATGCAACCGTTCTCAGATTTGATGGTACGGAGAGAAAATGTGACGCCATTCAGCCTAGCTGACAGATGATACGTTGAAAAACGGTCGGATTACGGGACTCACCAGTGGAGAATGACGGGAAAGAAGGGAAATCATATATTGAGGTTAATAAAAGGGAAATATGAAATAGACGATCAGCAAAGACGTGACTCTTTAATGCGATTTTACTTTGAGGAAAAAATGAAATAACGCGTGAAAACCATTATTAGAATAAATGATTACCTGTACTTCGTTTATTTTTATTTGGATCTTGAAAAGGTTAATTATTTTTTAAGATGTTAGAATTTGTTTCACGTTTGCATGTTTGCTTTTTTGGTTTATTCTTTTCTTGCATGTAACATTAAACATTTAATCGAGTACATGAAACATTACGCTGTACTTTTTGAAATTAAATAAATTCATGTCGTCCAAGCGTTCTCTCTAAACTCGGAAATAGATAAATTTTTAATACTTTATACAATAAATGAAACAGGTACATTAAATGTAAAATGGATATCTTGTGTCTTTTGTCACGTGGAAGATATCTACGATAACATGTATTGGCATGTATATATACATATACTTAGAACATTTAACTGAATTTTCATTTGGATGCTAAAAAATACCGTTTAATTAATTAATCCTCGTGTTTCGATAAATCCAATTCCGTCCATTTGGGTAAGAACGCGGAATATGGAATTAATAAAATCAGAGTCGTCGAATGAATATGGTTCGTTTTTCATTTATCAAAATATAAATTTGCTTTGTGAAAACCCTATGTTCGACGGAATATATCTCCTGCTTCAAACTGAAACATCGTTTTCATTATTTCAATAACGTCAGATCTCGACTCTCAACCTGTTAACCTTTCTGGCCCTTCCCGATTGGATTTTCCATTCCGTGTACACAAAAGACGGGGGAAATTCGAGTTTCCAAGAATTCGATCGGCGACGTGGCGGGGTCTGAAACAAGAGAGTGGGCGAACACGATTAGCGGAGAATCCGATCAGAGGATCAACGTCGTCCTTTTACGGCCGTGAAGGGATATCGGAACCGGCTATTTCCTTTTTTTCTTCTTTCTTCCTTTTTTTCAAAAACGAACCACCTGATATTCCAGTCGTGTACACAAGCCGTATGTTTACCTCGCGGTAATAGGCGGCAGAGCGTGCTTTGGTTTCTTAATTTTTCACTTCCCCTCTTCGATAGATCAAGTAGAAGTTGGAGTGCGCGACTCCACGAATCAGGAAAGAAAGTAAATAAAAAAGTTCGGTTAAAAGACTAAAACTTTCCTTAGTTGGCAAGAAATCAATGATTTGGAGCGGCAGTTTTAAAAGAAAAAAGGTATCGAATTTCGCCATTTTCGTTTTTTCAAAATAGAAAAAAAGATTTATGATCTCATAAGAGAGAATCCCCGATAACTTTCAATCTTATCTTATTGCTTATCTATTTTAATATGCAAATAATGTTGGAACAAGGACATTTTGTAAATCGTCCATTAAATAATAAAGATACAGTGACTATATAAAAAAGGTATTTACACTTGTTCTTACTTTCCAATGAAGCATCTTTTTAATCAGATCCTATATTTCATTTGCGTAGTATCAAATTTCTGTAGTCACATGAAGATATTACCGTACGATACGAAATTCAATATATCATTATTTTAATATTAGATGTAATTAATTGTTATGCAGATTCTATAATAAGTAGAATGGTGTGCACATACATTTTTTAGCCACAATATATGTATTTTTATTAAATACAAGAAAGAGATGTAACAACTAGAACGACTTAAAGGATACATCATTTATAAGTGATATAGTAAATATATCCTGGAACTTTTATAAACATTTATGGTCGTTTGTATCGACATCCGGAGGATAAAGGATGAGAGTTAAGAAAAAGTCGAAGGCGGGGTGGGTTAGTAAAAAGAAGGCGAAGAATAGGAAAAATAACGATAGAGCGCAAGTAGAAACACGAGAGCAAACGAAGACACTCACAGCATGTGAAACAGTTGCTCAAAGCGTAGCGGAACTCTTCTATTTTTCTTTGCCCTCCTTTCCACCCTTACTTTAATGATGAGGCTGACCCACCCTCGTTCTCTACGATCCGTGGTGCAAATGTAACCCACGTGGCATACGTGCCAGTTTTTTGTGGTACCAGATGAGAACCACCTTGTAAATGAAATGGACTACCAGCCACTGTCGATGAAACTTCACCGCCTCATATATTTCTCTTGTTCTAGGATATGGAAAAATTATATTTGTACATATATCTAACAAGGAAGAAAAAACCCAAAGAGTTCAACCCCTTTTATACAAATCGTTCGAAATAAATTGAAAACCTTGCGTGCTTGAACAATTTCGCGTTTAATTTCATTTTTCGGGGTATTTATTTAAATTGTATTAATTCGCACACATTTTTCATATATTTAATGAAACAATTTTCCAATGTTTCCTCGCTGAATTATGTTGGAAAATATGCCTGGAACGTTTTCGTATATTAAGTGAGTAATTTTATTTGCTTTTACGATAATTGGTTTTTTAACAACTTCACATTGTTGCGTTCCGCCCTTGAATGCTTGCATGCATGTATGTAACGTAGGAATATAGATAAAATATAAATTTTTACCTCCGACTGTGAAGGGTTAATATTTATTCGATTAATACGAAACTATAGATACTTAGATATTTAAAAAATACTATAGATATTTAAATGTATATTGTTCAAGCAAGCTAATTTATAAGCTGTGATATATACACTCATCTTCTTGAAGTACCTCGTCTCAATTCTGCTGCATTGTCTGAATGATTTTCGACACAATTATATCTTACTATCGTCTTCTTTTATTTGAAGAAAAATGAAGTAATTGTTAATTGTATTGCGTTGATTTTTCATTTCAATATTTTGTTAGTGATCTTGTGAAAATATTGAACGTCTTTTGTCGTTAGATCGAAACTGTGTTCCAGTCATAAAAATTAAAATTACAATTATTTTTTAAATTCATTCAATCTTTGGAGGCGTGCAAATATGAAACAAGCAACTCTCGTCTAAAGAACTTACTCGTTCGCTGTCTTCTCCGTAGTAAATACAAAAATTAAAAATTGAATTACCTAATATTTTAAAAACAAAATAACTCTATACCACCAGGATCGCGAAAACCATGTATAACACGTACCAGCATAATATTAATCGACACTGAACTCGACCTTTTCCAAGAACTTCTGTCGTTCATCTTCGTGGACTACCATTCTCCAGAGAAAGTCCTTTAAATTCGCGTATCACAGGCGACATCTCGATACCATCTTTCATCCTGCTTCCGGCCAGTTCCGTTCATCGCTCAGTCATGAAGCTCACTTTCATTCAAAGTTAAATACTCGGCGTAGAACTTCCATTCCCGGCATGGATCCCCACCTTTAATGATTGATACCGACTCACACCCGCCTCGAATGTATAAATAACTAATTAGCTCGGTGACACGGACAAGGGGAGGGCGCTGGGGATGCATAATTTAAACGTCCATTACTGTACACGCCATAGTTCTTCCTTAATACGCACGAGGAACCGTGCACTTTAATTTGTCTCGTGGGAATTCGAGTTGTTTCCAATCTTCCTTGTGCAACCAACCAACGTCCTTGACTTAGCCCTATCTGGTAGAACTGACGTGGTTTATTAAACGTGTTGGTTGGTTTATTAGAGAGATGAGTGATAAAATTGTAATAGTTAGTGTATATTAAAATCACTTTAAATACAAGTACAGAGATAGTGTATTCCGGTCGTAATCGTCGCTCGCTCAATGTCACTGTTCAAATCTATTCTCGCTATTCGACTGTTTATGACTCGCTACAATGATTGTCCTAATGAGCATGTTCGTCTGTTTGTATCGACCGGTGGTATTACAAAAAGCTCAAATGTAACTCCGGTTGACGATTATAAATAACGGCGATAAAGTTTTGTCCGGAGTTCGTTTACCTTTGAACCTAGCAAACCAAAACAACGTTGGCACTCCAAGGCACAATATGAGTCTCTCCCGATTCGAATCTTCCATTGATCGCTACAGAACTACGAGACAAAGAAAATGTCTGATTGGGCTTCCTAATATTACGAACAATTGAACAAAGAAATAATCGGAATCGAAGACATTTAAGAGATAAATTAATTTTACTGAAAGCGATTAAGTTTCTTGGATCTTTTCGATAAACGAAATATACAGTATTAGAAATTTCTTTTGATACATTATGAATTTCCTTTTTTGTTCAGTTTTTGTTGGAAAAGGAGAGAATATAGGAATAGAAAGATTTATATTAATAGATTTTTGTCAGTGATATTATAAATGATTTTATTTCTTTATACTCTTAATTTGTATTTTAAGTGTAATTTGATATGTCTTATGCAGTAGAATGAAATAATGGTGCAGCACTAGAGATAATAATTGATAATCGCTTGGATCATTTTAAATCATTTCAATATCCTAATACATACAACCATGTACAAAATATGCAGCAATACTATTAAATCTTTAATCGATCTCAATTATAACTAATAGTGACGTAGCTGACATTTGTTGTTGTATTTTTAATGACCTATGTTGCATAACAATTAGCTCCCTAAATTAATTGTGAAAAATAGTTTAAACTACATAATTCTTTATTTCCATCTCAACTATAATATTATACTACTAAGAAAACTCAGTCAGAACAATCTAACTCTGATTTCAAGGGTTGTGATAGAAAATCAAGAAAATAATATTTAACCGTTGAGTCCTAGAGTTTACTTTTTTTTCTTGTCAGCATTATATATTTGATAAATAATCTTCTTGTAAGCTTATCAATAATTTTTCCCGAAAAATCAATTTAAGTAGTGCCACTTTTAAAATAGACGTGTGATATCAAAAAAGGAAAGTACCCAAAAAAGGATAGAAAAAGTCCTCTGGTTAAATAAAACTGGAAGTGCGATGGGTTAATTAACGAGGAGCCATTAAGGGAAGTAAAACACGAAACGAAAGGAAAGTGTGTTTTCAATAACGAAAATGAAAGCAAACGCGAAGCAGGTCGCCTTCCTTCTAGTCGAAACTTATGGACGACACCCAATATTGAGATTGCTAGCGAGCAGAATGTCGCGCGACGTGTACGGACGACCACCATAGAGGCAATGGTATCAAAACGAAAACAGAAGAATAGGGAGAGGAGGGATGAGAGGGATGGGAGAACGATCGGTCCTCTCTCTCGATCAACGTGGAAACAGGTTGACAGATTGGAAACAGGCCGAGACTTTTATGGCAGCTGTTTCCCGAGCGGTCATAAATCCTTTATCTAGATTGTTTATCGCTCAACGGGAGAGAGAATTTCTCATTTGCGTTAAAATTGTCCCTAGGAATCGCGTGTAGGGTGTCGTTGTTTACGATCCTTCTCCTACGTCCATTGTTGTCGATCTTAGAAACAATTTTAACGAAGAAATTACGATTGAATAAGAGTGAGTGTAAATTTGCTTTTGGGATTTCGATATGTTTTGTCTTCTTGTTCTAATTTACTCTTTTTCTTATTGTTCTCTGTGTGTTTGTTATTTTATAGTTAAAATCAAACGCTGAATGCTTTATAGCACTACGACTATTTCTAAAAAATTTGTTAATAAAACAACTGAAAATAGAATTTTCTGATGTCTATTCATGGTGTTTGTAAAGATTTTTCTATGCTTTTTAAATCTTTTATATCTTCTGTATGTTATAACGTATACGTATTTATTTAATCTTTCATATTTCTTAATTGTATTTTCAGCGTGTCAAGTTTTCAATCTTTTGGTAAAAGTAATTGAATTGATTTTTTAATTCAGTCATATGATCTTCAGAAATTATTACGATTTGTTGTAGAATCCTGTTAATCTTCTATATTACGAATTAAATTGAATTAATTTCAATTCGTAATAATCACAAAAAATTTTTCTTTCCAGTTTTCATTAAACACGAGCCTGTTTTATTTTGACGATTTTATTGAATTATGTAAATCAGAAATCATTGTAAGAACAAACGGAGGTAAAGGATTGTTGCGTTCAATTGAATGCGATCGTACCCATATGTATTCGATGTGACTATCCATATCAGGGAAATGTTCAATTTTATGGGTCATTTCTCGAGGCTTCGTGTCGTTGAAACCGGGATAAACCGAATCTGGTGAGAAAATTGTGACAATGAAAAGTTGGGCCCTTGACGACGACGTCTATCGTCATTCTGCCGCGAAATTAAGGAAGGCGTTTCGACTCGATCAATTAAACAGAACGTCGAGAGGACGGGAAAATAATAAAGCAGAGCCTTTATGGGAAATGGAAAATCGCCCGCTGAATAATGGGTATTTCGATTCAATTTGCATTTAATTGCTCCATTGATATTGATACGCTGTATGTCAGGAACCATTTCGAACTATGAGCGTCTGAAAAACGAAATTGATTACATTAATTTTTTAATTGCATTACATAAAAATATGAAACTTTTTAAATTACTTAAAGAAATTTGAGGTTTAATAGATTCGCAAGTCGTATCTTGTTGAAGTAAAATAATAGAATAATGTAACATCTCATTATACGAATTTTTAAAATTAAAAAATAGCCAATTTCTATTACAAGCTACCTAGTCGATCTAGGATCAATCGATAAACCTTATAACATTTACCCTTCGTTCATTCACGACCAACTAGTGTCTCTAGTTTTCATTCCTATCAATTCTTACTTTCTCTTTTGCTACTCTGCTCCCATGATAACTTTCCGAACTATATACGAAATTACAGAAAATATTCTTGCAATATTACATACACGCAATTCGTAATTGAATTGAATTACCAAAATGTAGGCGCGGATACAAAATTACCATAGCAACAGCGATAGATCCCAGGCGTCTCCACGGTCCACCAAACAGATCGAGGCAATTATCCGTAACAAAGCAACGAATATCCTACTAATAGGATTAATACACCGTATTAGCCCCGACAGAGTCGTATCTAGAGGCGTCGAAACATTTCGCAGACATTCGTAAAGCTCCACCGAACCGTGGCAATAACGAAGTAACGTTCGACTCTTTGCAGTTGTCGAATTTCATCAAGCTGGCCGCGATTTGGTTGCGTGTAGGCGATGTGTTTCGCGCCCGTGTTTCCCTACTCACCTGCACAAGCGCGACGCGAACGTTTCGGTGCAAACGCCGTGTATTATCCAAATTGCATTATCGTCCGCTGTTTGCACGGTTATATCGTCACAGCCGGATGTATTTGCCGTGGAGCACTTTGCCCGTGCGTAGCCAGTCAAATGGCTTAATTGCTTTGTCCACGCAATTACGAAATTGCTTACAATTTACAATCAGCCTGTCTAGTGCATGGCGCGCTACTCTCTTCGGGCCGCGTTGATCAATTTTATGAATGACTGGCCCCGTACGGCCAGTACGGCCAGTTTGTATAAAAAGATCCATTCGCTGGTTTTAATCGATGATACTTATGCACGTTCGAAGTGATGAAGTGGTGGATTTTCATTTTGCATAAAGGAACATGGGTTTGAATTAGAGGGAGATATAGGATTGTGCGATGACTATCTTGTGCTTAAATTGAATATCTCAGAAGCCATATTTATCGACTACATAAAGTGGAAAACGTAAGGAAAAGGATGATACTACAGATAATAATTAAAAAATTAAATATAATAAAAAGAATTTTTTAACATTTTCTTTAGAATTCTATGTCATCTCGGCAAAGGAACTTATTGAATTACCTAAGTCATTCGTTTCTCTAGAATTGAACGATAAAATTAAACTAATTGCAAGAGGTTCGTTTATTAAAATACCTATTTTTTTATTTTCTATAGTCTTCATTTTATAATTATTTCATTATAATTCCGTTGTTTCATTTGCATTTTTGTGTCTTATAGCGCAAGGTATTGGATAAAGTAAGCCATTTAATTGATCAATTTACGTCTACCTAACGTTACTCTATCATTTTTACCAAACATTTAACATATTTAAAGGCACATTTCACAAATGGCACATCCATGAAATAAGATGTAGCAACCGTCATGAGGAACGAGTTATTTTCATAATATCTAGATTATTCTTTCGTACAGACGTCTTTAATAAAATGTCAGCATCAGGGATGCTTACGTCAACCTGGACGTTCAGATATCATCGTTTGATCTTTAATAAAAGGAGCAGTAGTTGTTGTTTGTCCACAAATAACTGGCACCGTTACGATGACGCCGGCAGTTTTGCTCAGTGACTTTCATCCGCGCAAACACTAACTCGCTCGCTTCCAGCTGCCGGAAATTTTCATAAAATTCCGCCTGTTTTTTGTCTCATTTTTTTCTGTTTTGTTTTCTCTATCTTCTCTGCCCCCTCCCCTCTTTTTGTCTACATCTCCTCCGCTCCTGCGGTTTTAATAAATAGCCACGCTAGGCTCCGTCGCTCATTTTTTTAATCTGCGCGCAGCGTATGCGTCCCGCATTGCTCGTATTTCACAAATATCGAATCGCTTACGGGTCGTAAAACGTTCCCCGAAATTCCGGCCCGTTTAAAACAACCGCCAGGCCAGGCGACCGTATTTTAGTAAATTTATTTTTGCGTACGGCCGGTTGACAGGCTGAGTTTAACCCTGTCGTTGTCGTCAGCAACTCGCCGGACGAGCCGCGGTCACGTAGTCTAAGGCCGAGCTTTTTTTCCGCGGTACGCTGAAATTAATGTTTCGTCAGGCCTGCGGCGACGTTTCGCGTGCGCTGGAACATAAACGATTCCCAGATACGCGAATCGAGAACGTTTTGATTCAATATAGTCCAGAGCACAGATTTTTTTCAACGTTCAAGTCTTTTAATTGCGAATTTGAAATTGCTTGAACTACCCCATTTTTAGAACGCAGTTCGGTTTTGTCGAGCCAGTGGAACTGCATGTTTCTATTTGTTGCCTATTTTCGTAGAGTATGTGTACAGTCTCATTTGAAATTTTTTGGATAGTTGCTGGGTTTAATAGAACTCTTATATTCGATGTGAATTGCCATATTTATATTTTTTTTACTAAAGTTGTTGATCTGTGAGCATCGAGCACTTTGTTCAACTAATACAAAGTGTTAAATAAATTAATAACCCTACGTATTTTTTAATGATTTCCTAATTTTTTCCAAATTTGAATTAGGTAAGCATCAAGTATGCCAAAGTTTGCCAGTTAAATTTTTCACTTCATATTCCAAAAACGACATAAAAATGAATTTTGAGTAATATTGACTATGAGACATAACAAGCGAAAGAAGATAAACGCTAGTATATAATTATACGATATTACTTATATAGTTATACAAATTGTAATGATACATATTTGTGTACGTTAATTATAGAACTAAAAGTTAATTCAGAATACGGCCTTCATTAATTTCTTTATATCGATCAATTTGCATTTTGAAATTATTTAGAAATAATCCAAAATGTCATCGACAGAAATCAAATTAACAAGCAACCCGACATTGCCCCATTCCAACAGTATGGAACAAAAATTTCGAACACAATTTGCGATGATCGAGTTTCACGCTTTAATAGTAATAATTGACCGTCGGGATAGAGTTTTAATTTCAGTTCGCTAACCAGGCGAAACCGGCTGTTTCGCTCGGAACTGTAAACAGTACGGTTCATCACACAAAAGTAGCCATTCAGCGAAAATTCATTTATGTTCGAGATTCGCGATCGATCAAGTGTTAATCGACTAGATAAAACGTACATGCGTATGTGGAAAGTGGAACCAACACGGTTGCAACGTTCGATCATCGATGATAAAAGAGCGTTCATGGCTTAGATAGCAACGCCATCGATTTTTTCGCGGTAGATAACAACTATTCCATATAATTGCACAGTGACCAGGATAATTTAATAGCGTCGCTGGCTACGTTGAATGTATTTAACAATCAACCAGAGGACTCGAACGTTCCCTCGCTTTCGGCTATTTTTGATGCGCGAGACTCGATAATAAAATTATAACGGATGATCCCGAAACGACTGCAGTGTTTTTTCGTAAAATCCAATAAAGCGCCTATCGAACTGACACAGGGAAGGAGAAAAAATGTCGGCCAGTCTGGTTTTCGAGAGCCTCTTTCCATCGCGGCCGCTCCCGCTTCCTGCTTCGCTTCCTGTTCGCGCGGCCCTTTTCGAAAACTACGCCCGTACTGTGAATTCTCATTGTTTGCCCAACATCGGGGCTGTCACGAAAAATATCCATCGCCAAAATATCGAGCCTTTTGACTATCCACCAGTGTATCGACGATGACGAATGAAGTCGCGGGAATTGGCGAAACGATTCGTGAACGAGTTTTGTTGACCGATCTTTTGTCAAGACAACGTGTTGCCAAGCGATTATTCTCAGTAAAATTTTTCACATTTCCCATTTTGTATAGAAAATGTTTTCCTCTCTTTGTTAGCTAAGAAGATATAAGGAAGAATGATTTAGGCTAGGTGACGGATTTGTTTATGAAAAGCAAAGGTTTTAATTCCCAAAGGTTCTGAAACTAAGTTTCGCTATTGGACAGTGATTGATACAGTAATTGATAAAGATTGAGCGTTTCTAGTTCTAATTCTGACCACGATCGATAAATGGCCTAGTTTCTAAACATGGTGGTCAACGATTAATTCGTTCCTCGTTAAATTTCTGTTAAATTACTATTGACCTAACTACATATTTTGTATTATGAATTCTGAACAGTAGGTAAATCATAGATTCTACTTGTTGATCCCTGTATAATTTGGAAATCACGGGAAAAACATGACAAGTACACTTTTGTTGATTTTCTGGTTTTAATGTTAGAAGTTAAAAGGAGGATTTCAATGTGACGTAATTGAGAATGAAACCAATCAGTTCAATCGAAGGGATTTAAAAATAGCTGATAGGTTGGCGAAGTTTTATGGAGGCCAAAGATATAATTATTGAGCCAAACCACATTTTAATATTATCACGATATGAGACAATATTTTTAACATTTTGAAGTATATGAAAGAACACAATAAAAAGCCAATTTTTGTATTGATATGTACTGAATTTTAAAACTGTTTCTCTATAAAAAAATAAAAAATTAGACTTGCCCTGTTCTTCCCCTATATTCTTCATTCACTAAGTATCTATCAACAATGCAATTACTGAATGCATTCCTCCTCCATCCTTGTTTTCTCGCGCAAAGTAAGTATACACATTAGCCAGAATTAGCAACCGATTCAGAAAAGGCAAATTTCTCCAACAGAATGGAATCACTGAAATTAGCTTGAGTCGTTTCTCTTCGAACGAACAGAGGGAACTCAGTCAGCCATAAGATTCTCGATATATTATTAAGAATCGAACGGTATAGGGCGGTTGATTCATCGTGTTCGAGAGTAATCCGAAGGAATCGGCCCATTACGTGTCGGCTCGTAAAGCATACGACAGCGAAAGAAAAGAAAATAAAACGTGATCAAGGAGAAACGGAGCCCTATGAAAACCGAGGAGACGCAATAACACGCGAAGGATCATCGATCGAGCGAAAGTCAACGATATTCCGTGCGCAAGGACGAGAATGCTCGCGTAGCGTTGTCTCGTATCGAAATGATATGGCGCGCCACGCTGGAATTCCTAAACGCAGTCCAATAAAAACTTTTCCAATTGACTTCCCTTGGCTTAATTCACCCAAGTCGAAGGTAAGTAGCGAGCTGGGTTATACGACCGCTCTGTGAACGAGGAAGGTTATTCGTCGAGCATCTGCAACATTGATGGGGATGGATAAGGGTAAAAGTACGAAGGGTGGTTGACTGGTGAGTATCGTTGCCCTAAAGCAGAAGATCAATGAGAATTTTTTCCAGATTGGAGGCTGTGATTCTTAAATAGTTTGACTTTCTTTAAGTGTTACAAGTCGTTCTCGTTGGTTTAATAATTGCAGGCTTGATAACCGCGGGCTAATCGCAGTGTTTCGAATTAATATTACAGAGAATGTTGTCTAACTGTAGAGGGTAATACAGTGCCCACATACAATTTTAGGATGATTCAACTTTTATAACTGCTGCCTGTATTATTTATTTTTCATTTTCTATTACGATAGTTGCATAATGTATTTACACATCATTTAACTTATTATGTGGGGTATTAAATTATTTATATTAGATGTATTAAATTTTGTATTATTTACTACAGTTTTCATACGGCTACAAAAAATTGATGTTATGAAAATGTTCCGCCGCGCAACACATCTGCACGGCATCCCGCGCGGCTTGATAGCCAACGGTCTACGTGCCGTCCTGCGAACCTTCCATAGGCCCAAGAATCCACCATTAAGTTGAAATTCTAACTGCATTGTTCGCACATATGGTTCAAGTCAATCTGTTTGCCAGAAAGGCTTTCTAATTCTAGAAGTTGTCTCGTCGTACGGTGCTTACGTCCCACCTACGACACAGAGAGAACTTTTATAAAAAAAATTCTAGAAGTGTTTTCAGCTGGTTTTTTAGAAGGGTCCTTGGGTTTATTGCGCGCTCTTAAGAATTACGGAGAAAGCGGGTAGTGGCCTAACGCAAAATGGAAATGCCTAACGGAAAAGCCGGGTTTTCCTAAAAAACAAAGACATCAAACTAGCAACAGTAGTAGGAGGTTCCGTCCCCTCTCATCACTCATCAACATCTACTAACCAATGGACATCGCAGATCGTTGCCCTCACTTTACGAACGAAAAGTGTGAGCAACGAATCCGTTTTCTTCACCCAAAAAACCACACCCACACGAGCTTTCTTCCGCAATTGCACGAGAGCAAAGAGTCAGTCTATTCCAGTCAATCAGTCAGTCGTTCAAGTCATTCAGTCAAGTCAGACGGTTGATGTCAAGCAGTCGACGTCTATTCATTCGGTCATTCGGTTGATTCTATTGATTCGATTCAGTCAAAATCGGATCTGATCAATCGTTACGTCTACTACGACACGAGAGCCTTCATCTATCAGATTAGCAGTCAGAATCTGAACAAGATCAAGGCAATCCTCATACTCAGCGACGTTACTAGTGTGTGTGATTATACGAAGTTGTTGGAAAATATATAAGTTATAACACTGTTAATCATAGTGTTATATTATTTCAACCACCCCTATTGTCTTAACGGAAATCAGGGGATCGATCTACTCGCGACGTCGATTATTATAATCGTAACGGGAATTTACGACTCCCGTTGACGTGTTTCCTCGCGATTGCGTCTCCCCGCGATTAGTCGAATTTGCAGAAAATGAAATGTAGAATGTGATTAAAAAATCGGAAGAAAAATAAAATTGTTTCTTGTTTGTTACTGAAGACTAGAATATCAGGGACAGTGACGAATGCTTTAATTACAACCCTGGGATGGGACACTTTATTCTTTCGAAACTTTATCTATTTAACAAAAGAGAAGAAACTTTTAATAGAAACTATATGCTGTCATACTAATTTTAATTTGATGCTTTAAACAAATCAACAAAGGAACATAACATCTCAGCGTGTTTTAACTTAATATAATAACTCGTCAATTTTTGTATTCATATTTCTTTGCTACATTCTTCTATAATTTTATTCTTTAGTTATACAAAGTAATTTAAAACATTAGTTCTTAAATATTAAATATTCATTTTAAATCTTGAATATTATTTCTATTTACAGAAAAATTGATTCATTAACAGTATAATATTATAAAACGATATAATTTTCACAGAAAAGTTTAAACACGCAAGTGATTTCGTGGAGTTTTCCGCAACATGGCGGATTCCACGCAGGTATTTCCGAGTTAATAGCAATTATAGAATGAAATATAGCTACTAGAAAGCGACAAGCCTTGCCCTCTTGTAAAAGCGACTCTGCGCCTAGCAATACTAAATGAATCATTTGATTGGAAAATAGCATCTGTTTCTGATTTTTAGAAGAGCGAAGTTATTGAAATCACGCTGTTCTTTGAGTAAGCTGAACAAACGATTTCTCTCGCAGTAATGTCGTTTAGCTCGGATGAGACGTTCGATTAAAACGCACCTCCTTCGACTCATTTCCCATGCATGCAGCGTACAGTTTTTAAAACGAAACCTATCAATGTCCTGCCTTTGAAATACAAATCATGCACTGTGCTTAAAGGTACATTCTCCTTTAATGGAGTAACAATGTGCATAATGTGAATATGTACATATGTGTTATGTTGGGTATAAAAAATGTCAAATTGGTCACTTTCTGCTTGAGTAAAAATTTGCATGGCCGAGAAGTACGTGAAGGTACATATATAACATGAAATTATTTCTCCGAACATTTATCTTCTTTTTTTTTTTTTAATCGAAATCTGGAACTGTTCGGATTTAAAGTTTCGTATGCTTCCCACTTGCCATAAAGTAAATCGATTTTAAATACAAAGCGAATTCCGATTCACGATGACGTGAATACAAATTTCAGATCTCGAACTCTAAAGATTTACAATGTTAAACGTCTCACAGTTTCTATTTCCATCTCTATACATAGGGCGAGTCACGTAACTCGTCGTATCTCTTTCTTGGTTGAAGTTAGAAGAAAATGTTAAAGAAAGAAGATGGATGGTTCAAGCAGGACCGCATTTTCGTGACTACATTTATTTCCTAAGTGCAAAGATGCATAAATATTTTATTCTATTTTTTAAAGTGTAAGGCATACAGTCTTTTGCATAGATCGAATCATCTCGTTCTAAAAAGAGAAAGAAGCTCTGTTCCACCCTATACATTGTATATTGCATGCTACAAACGATCTTTAGTGATCCATCCCTTTTACAAAATTATGCACTTTCAACTTCCTGCATGAATCGTCTTCGAAAGAAATTCTCTTCCCTGCTTCGTAGATAAGAAGATAAATCCCGTTCGATTCCACGTATTATTCGTAACTTTCTCATCGATTCGATGATTGATGAAGAAAAAAATATAATGGTACAAAGTCTCAAAAAAGAAAATAGTTTCTGCGCTGTACTTCGATTTACCTCGAGAAGCAAGGATCCCTTTGTTGGATAATTCGTAACGAAAGGGTTTGTACGAGAGTAAGAGAGACAGCGACCGGATATCAGCGCAGTTCCGTGAAGTTTCGATAAGTCGGTCTCGAAGCGTTTACTTCCTGGTGAGCACGACTGCCTCGGATAGGATAGAAGACTGGAGAAAGTCTAGACTTTGAAAGATCAAAAGGCATCGGCGGCCTGGAAGTAACACGGTCCTGGTGTCTGGCTTCTCAGTAGGAGAGCTTCCAGAGAGTACCCTCCTTTTCGCTTCTTCATTCTCCCTCCGTCATCCTTTTTGCCAGGTCTTCCTCTTCTTCTCCGCTTGTTCCTGTCTTAGTTCCTATTTCAATCGCCCTGCCCTCTTTGTCGAGCCTATTTGCCTCTTTCCTCTTTCTCTCTTTTCCTCTCTACGCCATCGTGCGCCGTCTTTATAGGTTATGCAATCGTCCTTAAACGCTTTACAATACCCAGCAGTTTGATATCGAATCCTGGGATCATCGTAGAAATTGTGGTATTACCTCGCGACCGATGTTCTCGTTGTAAAATGTAATGCGCGAAATGGACACGGTTAAATGAACCGGGCAACAACCGGTGCCGTGGGAATCCATGTAATTGACTGGATTATAGTACGAAAGAGGAGGATCCTGTTTTTGGTTGACCGATTACAGGACACGGTTTGTAAATTCTTTGAAATGCTGCTATTGATTTCGACATAAATAGGTACTCGTGCGATAGTTAAATGTTTATCACTATGTTTGGCACTAACGTCGGTTGATTTTAGAAAATATCGAATATATTCTATTTTTTTCTTTTTTTGATACGTAATTATGATAGATGTATTTCAAATAATATCTAATTTAAATCATGTTAATTGTATTATACGAAAATAACGATCGGGACTTATTTAATATATTCCGCAATTTTTATATCAATTTCTTGATCGGTTTAAAAGTTTGTCTCATAGGTTACAATGTCCAACATATCCAAATTACGCTAGAACAAAGAAGAATACAATATAATATGCTGATCAATCGTATGTATAATTCATATAACCGATTAATGTAATTTTGAGTTTTTTCATATTTTCATTATTTTCTCCATCAAATTGCGAATATTCAACTATAACACTTAGAATCTTTAAAGCTACAGTCTCGGATATTATACAAATTTTCCGCGATAAATGATTACAGAATCAAATATCGCAATTTTCTACTTTTCCTTGGAAGATACTGATGTAAAGGTGATAAAATAGTTCGTTAAATGATAGGACAAGGTTTAGGGATTTTTATAAAGCGGATTATTCAGTAAAAAGCAACATCTTTACGCCGTGCTTCTTCATCATTCATTATCCTTTGCTCAGCTCTTTTTTCCATCTATTTCTTCTTCATTCTTAAAGATTTTGCGCGGGATCAAAGCACGCGATGGGAAATTTGATGCGATTATAAGTTCGAAGGTAAGAAACGAGGGAGCTAATTGCATCTTTTTCCGAAGGAGCAAAGGATAAGCTTCTCTTTCCTTTGGAATCGGGGAGCAAACTAAACGGTCGACCTCGTTCTCGTGGCGTGCTCGAATCGGGATTCTATTAACCCATTTCCCTGAAATCGTGCGTCAACTCTACAAAAACGAACTTTAACGACGTTTTTACATCCTCCACCCCGGCGACACGATTGCACATCACAGAGAGATCTTTGTTCCAAACAGTTACAACCCCTGAAATTACTTCTCGCGCCACATTGAAAGAATAAAAGTTTCAATCGTCTCTTTGCATCACGTGGATGAAGTAATACTCGACTTCAAACTCGACGTCGCAAATAAAGTTCATCTACATTACACAACCAATATGCTGCAATATAACAATATGCTATACGTTTCTGCTTAATTAATTTTAAATTAAACATCTATCGATTTATTTTTACTTCTGTGTGCGATGAATTTAATACTTTTATATTGCAAACGTAGCTTCGAGAATTATATTAGTACGGATTTTTGTTTCTACCGAACAAAACGTTCATTCTTTGCGAAGCGTACAATATTATTTATCTTTGATATTTATTTCTCCATCGAGTAGTTTTTATATCAAATTAGCTTTTTATATATAAAAAATTAATAGCGAATTATCTAGCTTTAGCAATTAAAAATGAGTATAAAAGAGATTGATTAAAAGTAGGATTCCTTTCACGTGTATTCATTTTAATTGACAATAAACTAAAGATTAAAAGTACTAAAAGAATAAAACTGATGTTCATGATTTTTTTTTCTTTAGTTTTGAAGCTTCAACAATGAAATAATATATTTGAACTAATTCCATGGGCCACTTAAGAGATCCACCTTTTTTATTCACGCCATTACAATAATCAAAGCAAATATGTATCTCTGTTAGACATTTATTTAAGAGTTAAGTACCTATACAAGGTGTGGATCCTACATAAATTACATTTTAATGTAACAACGCTGTTCAGTCGTTAAAACGAGAAACTAGAATATCTGTCCTACCGAGCAGAATAAATGTAACAACAACAAATGACAGTAGCCAAAATGTGCATAGAATTCGTTTACACGAGCCAGCTGACACTAATGATGCTGCGTTTACGAAACACGGGGATGCCTTGTTTTTCGCCCATTCCGCTTAAAATGTACAATAGTTTCGTTGTTATTATTATCATTATCGCGATGTCTATTTAATTTCACTGCTTCTATTTCGCTTGTAACGATTAAATAGACATCGAACAGTCGCGTGCCAATTTATGGCACGACTGTATCGCGAAGCACTTTGCTGATTACACGCATCGATGCTCGCATAAATGTCCAAATAAAATTCAACGCCATCGATTCTCCGTGATAATTCCATAAAACGCGGAAACGTGATCATCGAGCCGTTTCATCGGCCGTAAAAGAATCGCATCGCAGCGAGTGATTTCGTCGCTGCAATCTTTCGCTTTATGCGAACGCTTGGAAATTCAGGTTTCGTTAGTGAATGTTTGTTCCGCCGAGTTGATGTTTATTCGATCGAGTTGAAATTGAATGTCGTGTACAATTTTCACGACGGTTGTAAGTTAATTAATGAAGATTTTCCTTTTGGGGCAGTTGTTAAATGTTATTGAAGCTCTGTTCGGTATGAATTTTGCGTTACAATTATTCGTTTATAGAGAATTTAAATCTTGAAACAATTGGAAAGTTAAATTTTATATCGATAGTACTTTGAGAGTTGAATGTTAATAATAATTTTAGTCAAGTTCTAAGCTTTTCTTATTAACTGTAGAATTAAAACTTAAAATTTGCAGCAAGAAATGAACATGAGAGAAGTTGCAAAATTGTATTGGTATGGATCTATAAAATTTCTCTGAAAAATTATAAACTAGTTATTTTAACTACACCGGTAATTCTAACGTTAAATGCTTCTCATATCATAAATTCAAATTGTATAAATTTTATATATTCTCGTACTTAATCTTACGAATCTCATTATTTTCAGGAACTTCATTAACGCAGAAAAGGCCCATCCAAAGGAGAGTTCCTATTATCCGACTATATTGACTTTTAGATAATCGTCGGCGGTCCTCGTCAGAGAGTACCATCAAAAATACAAGATTCGTTTGCATAACGAAGCAATTGAAGAAAGTAAATTCCAATTTCCCAAGAAAATGATATCCCTTGCATGAATTGTTCTATCATAGAACAAGTAGTTTAAAATTGCAGCCACTCCATGTAAACCAGAACAACGAGCATAAACGTTGCAACGGGAGGTAGGAACTGAGCGTTTCGCACGGAACACGGGTTATTTCAGACTAGTTCGCAAGAACGAAAGTTCATAGTGCAAGAGTTATAATTGCAAATAATGAAATATTTCGTTGGAGTTGTATCTGTGTGTCTTCGTGCATTCACATACACAAGAAAAAGGGAGCGTAGTGCTGGCGACGAGGAGAAACTTATTCTCGTCGTTCAAACTTTCTCGTCTCTAATTACCAAAACAGCCGCGTTCGTTTTGGATCTAATTCGCGGATGATAACTTGCTTGACGCGAATTAAAAGCAGAGACACAAGGAAAATGCGTTGACGCACACCTCAGCTCTTTTCGTTCGTTGGTTCTTTCGTGCACCAATTATCCAGTGAATATCGAAACGATGAGGTAGACAGCGAGATAGGAAAGACAGGGACGAACGAGTACGTTTCCACTGGTTCGATAAAAAGACGCTTTCAATATATCCAGCAAAAGGAATTACAAAAATTCGGATATTAGTTCGGTGCAGATCGATCGTAATCGTGTGTGAGAAACCGTCAGTCCATGGGAACACGATGGAGCAAGATGGGGAACGCGATGGAAAGGAAAAAGCTGCAGGGGTGGCGTAAGCGAGGGTACAGAGGCTCGACTTCTCCTTTGAGATCGTGCCAAAGAACGTTCCATATGAAAATAAACCAAATAAATCGCGTGTTTCAGACGTTCACGTAATAGGAAACGAAATAGGATGTCGATAGATCGAGCTGTTTTTAGTTGTTCTTTCCTTCATCCATCCCCCTCGATCAAACTGTTCACCCTTCTTTCTCTCAACGTTCGTCATCCCTTTCGTTTTCTCTCCTTTTTTCTTCTTTTTTATTTTCCTATGTATGTATGTTTCAATGGAATGTTTCGCGTGTTACCATTTCTCCTTCCCCTTCTTTTCGTCTTCGTCGCCGTCGTCGTGGAGGTCGTTGTGTGCACATTTTGCGTTCCTCCAGCGAAAGAACGAAACTCGCAGTTTCCTCTGATGTACGCGCGTCTTGTTCGACTGGCTGTCGAAGAAAAAGCCAGGTGCGCACCTTTTCCGGAAAGAAATATCCAATCTTCCCCTGTCGGTCAAAGTGCGCCGCAAAAAGGGCCGAAGAATGAAGCGAGGCGTAGCTGCGTTGATGTACGCTGCCAGGCTATCGGAAACGTCTTTACATCAATATCAGATCGACGTTGAGAAGCTTCTAACGCGACCTCCTCCATTGAAAAACTGTGAAAATACCGCGGAGCATTTCCAACGCTTAATTCGTAGATCGAACAGACAATAAATGTTATCTTCAAGTTTCGAGATAATAATTACATGGTATTCTTAATCGAACGAGATTATTGGTTGATTTTAATTTATTAGTATAATGTTCGGAAATGTACTAATTAAAAGTTACCAATTCTATAGTCTACAATTGTATAAAAAATTAAATTTTAAATATTCTTAGATATTCGTAGTTATAAATTTGACCTAAATTCTTTATAGAGAATCCAACGTTTTTCTTTCTCCTTCTTCTTCGTATTACACGAATGAAAACCGTTCGACCATTAATCCTGCATATTCCCTTCGCGAAACACCAGGCTGGTGTACTATTTTCTCGTCGGGTCGGCGTTTCTGCCGAGGTCGTGGCTGGCAGAGGTCGCAATAAAATTGCATGCCCTACTCGCGCAGAGGTCTAAGAAATCGCTCATGTGTCACTGGTGGACGTGTTCCTTGATACCAGCAGATGCTTTTCGGTAGGATTTACAGGGCAACGGTACGTGAAGCGCAAGTACCTCGGGTACCAAGCCGGAAAAGCCTTTGCCGGATACGGGTTCACAGCCGAGACAGACCGTTCGTGGCGCTGTATTTGGTGGTAGGGGGGCAACAGGCAACGATAAAACCAGCACCAGAGGCGTATTGGGCGGGATGTTTTTAAAACTTACTCCTCTGCTCGTCGGCACACCCACACCATTAGGAAGCAGGTTCTGAATCTTCTCCTTCCTTCATTCCTTCTTTTTCTTCCCTCCTTGCCTCTTCTTATTTACCATCTTTCTTCCGAAGCCGCGCCGCGTTCTACACCTCGCGTTTCCTCGCGAGAGGGCCCCGCAAAAGTCTGAGCACTACGTCTTTCGGCCTCACCCTGACAAGAATACACGTTACGCTTGAACAACTAGCTCTTTCTTCCTTCCCATCTCCCCGACCAACCCTCTATCCCAACCCCTCGCCATTCCCTGTTTCTTTTGCTCGTTCACCGAGGCTTGCTTTCAATGCACAACGCTCAAGATACACCAAGGTTCCAGACGAACACTCCCGCCCCCTTGTCTTCGAGATTTCGGCCCCGAGTTCGGATTTAAATATCTGAAAACGGGAAAGACGGCCTTTCCCGCTGCCTTTAGTCAAGTCTATCCCCTTTCCTTTTTTCACTTTCTCCTTGCCTCCGCTGCTATCGTTTGTTCGCTCAGGTGCACCACGATCGAGAAGCTCTATCCGTCTGTCTTTCTTTCCTCTCCTTCTGGAGCGCGAGCGTCAATTTCCCATCGGGCGAGTTGGAAACCTTCACGGTCTTACCGTTAAAAGCCTGGCTCCTTCGCGCTCCACTTTTCCGACCGATTTCTTTTCGTCTTTCATTCCCCTCATTTCCGCTGGAACACCTCGCGCCGTTTACTCGACCATGCTCCCCGTGTGTACACGATGAGCCACACGAGGGAGCAAAATTCCAGGAGTCGTCAGGATGAGGTTCAACGAGGTTCAACAAAATACGAGGTGTAATTAAGGAATGGAGATGGTAAACGAGGTAAATGATGCATGCAAATTTTATGACATCGTAGAAGAATCTTACTAGAACGAATATAATCAATCAGCATTAATTTAAGAAGATAATGTGATGTTTGAAAGTGTTGATGGAGGCAAAATTAATAATAAAAACACAGTGTCCACAAAAAATATTTGAAAATATTATTAGCTTTCAAATCAAGCATTCATTTATCGAGTTTTATGTTGTTTCATTGTCATAATATGAAATTTTTTATAATCTTTGTAATTTATATGGTAGTATTACTAAATAATACGAAATTTAATATATTTGATTAAGTTAGAGATATATCGCTATGATTCTCTGTCCCACAATCATCGTTATACGTACATAAAATAATTTTTAATTGTCGACGCATATGGAATTCAAAGTAAAATACAAAAATTTTAATCGGCTTGGAACGCTGAAAATACCGAGGAAGAATCCAAGTTATTCGATCGAGTAATATTCTGATTATTTTTTAATCGGTCGTTTTTGTAATTTTATTCGACCAACATTTCAATGAACGAACATTAACTTCCCAATCTACATACCTTCCTTCTTTTTTCCCTTTATTGTACTATATTTTTCATAAACCTGAGTTTTAATCAAAACATTTATTAAATTGTTCGGACACCGGTGGAAACATGCAAAATTCGTTAATACTGATGAGCCGGCGAGATAAAAAACGGAACAGCGATCGAAATGGTAGGAAATATTTCGATGGCGCGTACTATACGATCATTGAAATAAACATTGCATAAATGACGCGAAACCGTATGACGGCCGTGAGCACTGCGGGTTATAAAACACTGAACATTCGAAAATTTATAATTTCGCACGTCAGCGTGTCGCGGCACGAAACCACAGACAGAAAAACAGAGGTAAAAAGCGACAGAGAGAAAGAGAGAAAGAAGTACGTCGGGGTAAAAGAGAGGCAGAAAATAATTTTGAGTCGTTGAAACGAAAAAAGAGCTGTTAATTAAGCCAGATCTCAATGAACATGTATTTACCCTGAGCAAACTATATCCCGTATCAATATTAACTTTAAATATTCCATTTTCTCACAAACATAAATATATAGCTGGTTGCAAAATCGTTCGCGTCTCGAACATGAAAAGACCAATGCCATTTTGAATTTTTCGCAGCGTCGGTTCGCCCGAGGAAGATTTGCCGTTTTAATATAATTTATCCTATTAATTTTATACACGTGCGGACTGTGTCAGTATTCCCAGGAAATATATTTTAACTAGGAAAAAGCTAATTTGTGAACGTTAATATATCATTATTATTAGCGTGTGTAGAAAGAAACGCGCCCTCACCGTTTTGTAACGCTTTTCCTTTGCTTTACGCCGTAAACGTAAATAATAATTATTCTAATGGGAATAAACCGTACCTGAAAGGATTGCAACGCTCTTTCGGTATTATTTTCCACGGGATTTCTAGTTTTTAATTCATTTCATTCCATTCGATTCTACGTTTGCGGATATGACGTGTGTTCAAGGTAAACACATATTGGCCAGTGTATGAATAACGCTTGAATATCGTACGAAAAGCAAAGTTTCGTGACTGGAACAAATAATTAAAATATTATAAAAAGAAGATTTGATCTCGAGGTATTCAAATCACGAAAGATTCTTGAGATAATTTTATACAATTTCACATTTATCGTAAATATAATGAATAGGCTAAATTAATCTAAAATACGACGATCTAAAATTTGTAAGATATTTCAAAAAGTTTTTCCGCATGAAGAGTGAAACATTAACACGACTATTCCTGTTGTTCCCCATAATCGTATTTCCTGTTACAAATGCTTCACGAATGGCCTTTAACAGTAAGAGAAATTTCCGACAAAATGATTGCTAATTAATATTCCCGTTGGCCAAACAAAATTCTCAGAAACCAATCGATGCTACTTTCTCTCGGTCGAATCTCGTTAACAATCCCATTAAGAGCGACGTCTCTCGACTGCACGATCATTCTGGCATTCCCCGAATTATATACACGATCGTTAATAGGATCGACGACACGATAATAATAGCGAAACCCTCGCACTCGCGCGATAATACCAATCTCGGTCTCGAGTTCGACGATTTGAGGTGGTTAGAAAACGAAGAACGACGGGGGATGGACTCTCATTTTTTGGACGAGCGTCTTTAATTAAGATCTTCCGTCGAAATTTCCCCGGCGTATTCGGTTTCTGGGGTTCGAACGAAAGCGGCCGCAATTCTCGATAAACCGTGCTGAAAAGAAACTCGTTAAAAGCAATCCAGCAGCGATCGAATCGATCGTTTTGCGCCGTTCGTCTGCACGCGGCTAGAAAGCCCGCGGAAGAATGAGACGAAAGTAAGAGGGTGGTACGAGGAAGAAAAAAGAAACAGGGTAGATTAAAGGAGGACGCTTTTCAAGAAGATAGAAACAGAGGGGATAAGCAAGAAACAGAATATTTGTATTTTGTGTGTGGTTATAGGACGAGTGATCCTTGCTTCAGATAGAACAGGATACAATTATTTGAGACAAATAATTAACGATAAGTAGTTTGTCTTGCAATTCGTCCAATTTAATTGTGAACAATTTTTATGAACATTTGGAAACAGCCTATTTGACTTGTTTTCAATGGTGTGATAAATGTGTCCGGTAAGTATTTACATCGACAGCTTGACAACGTTAATTTTTCTTTTTTTAGGACATTATGAGGAGGTTTGACGAATTAATATTAATATTGTCAGTTTTAATGATCATAATTCGATAGCTTGTGCACATTATTTATGCTTTATTCGTAGAAGTTACGTCATCGTTTATTTTATCACATTTGTTTTTTATCATATCTCTTCGCTGATTCAAACAACTCTATCGTAAGATTATTGGAATTATTTTCTCGTTTTTCATATTTTTTTTTGGTGAAAGTAAAGTACACGGTACTTTCTATTTCAAATGCTATCTCATAATATACATATAACAAGCTCGATTATTCCATGCAAAGTTCAAGACTGAATCCCAAGATGTTGAAGCTCGTGTGACTCTAATACCTCTACCTTATACTATCTTGAAGGTTAACCATTTGCGAGGACAGTCGGGCGAATGATTTAATTAAAAAGCTTGAACGTAATATACGGAGACATTCTTTGTCTCGATTCACAATTTTCGAGACGTCGAAATCGGCCGACGAAAAAAAAGGGAAAGAAAAAAGAAAGAAAGAACAGAGTGTCCGTCTGGTTGGAGACGATTTCTGTGATCGTCTCGAGTTAGGTAAGAAATGGGCCAACGAGCGTGAAAGGAAACGGAAGAAAATTAACGAAAAACAGAAGGACGGCGAGGAGCAAAGTACCGAGAGCAGAAACGAAATCAGACATCGGGAAGGACGCGGAAAGTTGGGCAGAAATCAGGATGAAAAGAGGAAGGGACAAGTAGTGCGGATCGCGCGCCAGATAGCAGACGTAGAAAGTGAACGTGGCTGGCAGGACGCAAAGGGTAGATAATTAGACAAGAAACACAGACTCGTCCCCTTTCTCTCTCGTCACCTAGAGTTTCTTCCAGCCATTCCGACTTTCTCTTTTCGCTCGAGCCCGTATCCTCCTTAATTAAATATAAGCGCCGGCTTACCTCTGCTTCTCAAACCTTACCGCCTGAGCCCGTCATTTCATCCCCGTTTCTCCACCATTCTCTTCCTACTTCTTCTTCTTCTTTCCTCTTCCTTTCTGTCTTTCTCTCCTGTTCCCAAAAGTACACCGTTAAGCCAACGTTTCTCGTTCGCGAGGTACTCTCGCATACGCGTATGTACTTTCAGCTGTTTGCACAAATTCAGCCCGTGTGCATGAACATGGTCCCGTACACCTCTGCAAACGCGTATACGCGCGCAACGAAGGGTAACACTTAGGGAGGCGTAGAGTACACGCGTGCACATACACGTGCGAGTACATACGTGTACATACGTATGTATGTATATATATACGTATGTGAGATATACACAACGCGGTTCTATCGCCACGCAATTACGAGAGGAACCGAGCACGTTTGCGTAGGTCACACGTGGGACAGAGAGGTTCACCCGCCCTTCTCTCTCGCCTGGGCGACTAATACGCGAGACTGATGCGATGCTTGGCGATACGGCCGTGGGACAAGGAAGGGTTATAATCGTTTTAAACGATCGCGCCAGGCCTGATTAAGGATCGTCGATCCTCTTAGCGGTGCCGCCGATGGTGCGACCCGCGGGCTTACGGTGTTTAGGCGAAATTCCCAAGCCCTACGCTATTTAGTTTGTTTTATTATAAGATGTTTCCAGCCACGACACTGAGGTTCCTGAAAGCACGGTAATAAAGTATGATTTAAGAATTTTATTACCGCGTTTGCTTTACGAAGAATATGGGGAAATCATTGGATTTATTATGTTCAAAGAAGGCGATTTATCGTGTCATCTTGATTTGTATGTATACTCTTCCAGTCTTCTACAGATTTTATAAAATAATTGATTTTGTTAAAATTGTTTGTTGTAAAATCTTTATCACAGAATCATACGATTAATGTAACATTTATTTAGTATGCATATTATCCATTTGTACGTTACACCTCTTAAATGTGTGCTGGTGTGTGTTTTCCAATATATGAGAAACGTATTGATCCCGTACACAGATTGGTAAATATACAATAAATATATAATGAATATATTAGTGTAAAACGAAAAGATGTAAATTTACATTCGGATGTTTATAATGTTTTTTTATTACTTGTAATAACAAACCTTCTACCATTAAAAGGACTTGTAGTGGCGATGCATTTCCCCACACATGTCCCTTAGATTTTTAAATAAAAATGTAAGCTTATCTAGTTAAATTTCTGAAATTATCATACTTAGAATCTTTATTATTCAGTATCATACTTGGACTCGCAGACAAGATATCGAAGCATATAATTACGATTTATTACGCTTCGTAATATCGTCAAATTTTGTAGTTGACTCGGTAGTTACTAATATCTTATACCTACGAGGTGAAAATCTATACTCTTGACTATTACGGCTGATGTTATTTATCTTGAAATTATTGTGAAATGTATTATTGTTATAATTATCTTCAGATAATCTAGAATGAAACCTATTAGATATATTCTTATTCTCTGCGATATTATTTTGCATCTTAAGGTTTAGAGTGTAACCGTTGTTTGATTTACGACCGAAATTAATTGTATTATTCACAAACTTATTAGCAAATGCATTATCACTAGATGTCGTACGTTCTCTATTCCAATTTAAAGTATAAGGCCATCTTTTCTCAAACGAAGATTCATTTTTGTTTTCTTTACTGTGAAGAGGGTGTAGACGGCCTGCTGCTCCGAATCCTGGGAAGTCATTTCTCGTTTCCTGTAGTTGATGCTCCTCTTCTTGTCGACTCAACTTTTCTAAAATAAAATACGATAATTTCATAAAATTAGTCGCTTCTATTTCCGCTCATTCTTAAAAGCAGAAGTTACCAAAATAATTTCTGGATTACCTGTCGACGTCAGAGGTTCCAGAAAACTTTCAATAGATCTCCTGTTATTGTTCAAAGAATCAAATATCCTTCTTAATATTCTCTGATAAGCAGTCCTGTTCCGACCAGCTGCGTTCAAAATATTCGATACCGCAGAGTTCATCAAACTCGTATTCGTCGATCCGTCAGCAGGCACTACGTGTACCAAGTGTTTCTGTCCCATCTGATCAGTACCCAGAATCAACTTTGGTATCGATTGCTTCACCTTGCTCCCATTTTCCCTCGATCTGACATCCTTCGAAGATCCACTCACATTTTCTTTTAATGAAACACCCTTCGAGGATTCGCTCAAATTTTCCTTCGATCCAACATCCTTCGAAGATCCGTTCAAATTTTCTTTCTCCCTAGTAACCTTCAACTCTGGACGTTGTCTTTTGACATTTCTCAACTCATTCCTCTTCTCGCCATTTATTTCTGCGTCATCCTTTTTCGGCATCGCGCTTGTGCTCTCCAAAGTCTCTTCAACATCACTTTCATTACGTTTCTTAGAAACAATATCGTCAGTCGAGTTTCCAACAATACGTTTCTGAGGCAACGAATTCTTGTCTACGTACGACCAAAAGTTTCCAGGTTTTCTCTGACCGGAAAAATCATTTTCAACGGCGACGTAAGCAGCGCCGTCGCTATGATAGCTATGCTTATCGTTCATGTAGATATCCTGCTCGCCTTCTGACGTCACGTAGACGTACGTTTGCGGCCACAGGCTCCTCGTGTGGTAGCTACCGTCTACCTGCGGTAAGATCGTCAGCTGAAGATCGTGTCTTGCGGCGCCGTGTGAAGAGGTTCTCTTGATTCTCCGCAGCACCCACTTGACCGTAGGGTGCGTGTGGTCGATACACACGCCGCATTCGACGCATCCTTGTTGACAGAACAGCCAGAGGCCACTCGGTAGTTGGTAAACGTCGCCACGCGACAACACGACGTTGGCCGCGTCGTTCGAGACGATGGGAAACGGGCCGCCGTAAAATGGCGCCTCCAACAGACGTCTGTACAGCTGGTGATTTCCTGATGGCGGTGGCGAGATCGTCTTGAACACGAACTCTCGGAGAATATGCTCCCAGTAGGATGGCGTGTTAAATGATTGACTTGATGCAGAGGCGTGACGCTTTCCGGAATGATGTTTCGACTGCTCTGGATTTTGTTTTGACGGTGTCTGGATGGCCGCGAAGATTAGCGAGAGCTGTGCGAAAAATTATAGATATTAAGGATAGTTGATTCGTAGATGATAAATTCTCGAAGATATGCAACTTTGATAGAGCAAATATCTAGTTTGAGGTTTGGATGGAATATGTAGAAGAATTGGATATCTTTTGCACGAGGTATTTAGCAGAAAGGAATATTTTTTCCATGTGATTGTATTTGGAAGCGTCATTTTTCGGAACAGAAATATTTGCAGGGATCGGATATTTTTCATAAGGTGTTTGGGAAAGTTGGATATTTTATTGGAATGTAGTATTCGCGCAGAATTAATATTTTTATACTACATTTTGTATTTATAAGAATTATTTTTTGAGAATGCAGTTTTTGGGAAGATTCAGTACTTTTTTAAGGAAAAGTACTTGAGAGAATTGGATATATCTCAGAGATGAAATAATTGGAAAAACTGCGAAACTTCGTGGTTTGTAAGTTTCGGAATACTACGGAAGTTTCGTATAAATAGAAAAAAGAATCGCACGTGGTTAGCAGAAAATGTAAAGTAGAACGAATAATGATAAAATTGATAAAGAAGTAAGAATTTATAGGAAGAACTCAGAGTACTTCAAATATAACGGCTATCGTTAATCAAAAAGAGTGAAACCTAATATCCTTGTAGTTGAAATGTTCGCAATATCATTCCCAGAAAGAGTATTTCACACAAGAAAGATATCAATTGAATTATTGATTTTTACTCACCATCACCATTGAGACAAGGTTCCACTTTGTCGGATTCATGTTTCCCTCCCTCTAATCACGCTGACACTGGAAACGGAGCAAAAAGTGTAAAGTTAAAGAGAATTCATGATGCACAAGGGTCGGTGTAACGTGTCCAGCACCTGGTGAACGACTGAATCATACAGAAATCATGACCAGTTCCTGATATTGAACATATGTTGGAGATTCTACTATGGATACCGAGCTACTGTCTAAGAAAACCGAGATTATCTTCGGTTAAACATTCGATCCGCTGATCGAACAATATTATTCAAACATACCGGTCAGGTCAGATTTATCGCGTGTAACTTACGGATACGATGTGTCGAATATATTTAAAAGATTATATTTGTCAAAGACTATACTCGTCAAACAGTCGACATTATTTTATTCGATGATATAAATATAAATGTAAAATAAATCAATTCCTTCTTAATGATGGAGGCAATAAGTTCTTCTGAATGTAAAAATGAATATTTATTGTTTACGAGTGTTTAGTTCAAAATACAAATGATATATTTGCGAAAGAATGAAATAAAAGAGGAGAAAGGATATCAAGGAAGGTCACTTATTCTTCTGAAAAATCAAACTTTTATTACTTTACTACCGAACGTGATATTGTTTTCGTCTTATTAATATCTCGATGAATTGTTCTCGTTTCACATAAATTTTCATTTTCAATTATTTTATACAATAAATATAAATTTAGCAGCTTGAAAAGAACGACATAATAGAGATTATAATGCTTGTTATAGCCATGATATAAACTTCGATTAATGTCGAAAGTTCTCGAAAGTTCCATAGAACAGCATACTACCGATAAAACAGAATTAATCGTTTTCCGTATCGGCGATATAAATAGTGGCGATCGATGCACGCGTTGACCATATCGGATAGGTATTGCAAACGATCGACAATGTCATACGGTATGTCAGGTAAAATATGTACGTCGCGAACTAATCTGCGTTTTGATCGTGAATTTGTTTCTATTCCGCGATAGGGAACCACCTGTCACGTACGGTCAGATAAACGGTTTTACTATGCAAAGAATGGAACACGATGAATTATTGTTTCATTAATACGACACGCTGGTAACGCAACACATGACAGAAGTTATTGTGAACAGACGCGTTAATATTAAAAGCGAATGGTTGTTGCATTTTTCACGGTGACAAACGTTTCTTTGTTTTGGCTTTCTAGCACACCAGGCGTTCCACTTTTCGATGATGAATCGTATGGCCGGTACTTCAGGAAATTTTTAATACGAGAATAAATATTCTATGTATGTAATCGATATTATAAGAAATACCAGAAAATAAAGTAACTAAAAGTCAAAGGAACTTTTTATTGTTTAATCTTAACGACTAAATCTTATGAAATATTTATTCGTCGTTGTTGGTGTAACAAATTTTATAAAGTATTTTGAGAATTCTTCCTAATCTAAAGAATGTTATCTAATATAGGAAATTGTTTATAAACCGTAGCTTAAAATTTCTTTAATTTTTATTAAAATTTATTTTCTCGACGTTTCAGGCTAGAGTTTCAATTAAGGGGGATTTTATGATGGTTGCAAATTTTCGAATTTAAAATAAGAGGTGGAAATTTCGACTACAAGAGGGCGATACTTGTCGATAATACCCGTGGCGCTATCTTTAGTTCGTTTACGGAAGCTAAGGGTTGAAAGTATAAAGTCTCGAATATCTGTGATTTAACAAAGGTAAATGTGTCTACGTTAGTGTTTTATACGTTACGCAAATTTATAAATTCGATATAATTATTAACATTACTATACTAAATAGTTTAAGATAAGATACGCATTTTTATTCCGCAGTTCAAAGATTTGTATCTTTCTTTACCATTTCAGTATCCCTTCGATCGTTACCGATTCATCATCAAATTATGTCACAGTTGCAAACGAAAGTAATTTCGGTGAGAGTAATGCGAAATAAATTTACAACTCTTTTTCTAGATTGATTGAGGAATGGATTTAAAGAAAAAAATGAAAGAATTTGATGAAAAGGAAATAAAAAAGAAGAGTAAAAATAGAGGGTTCTTAATATCTATCTTTGTCAAATTTCAGAGTTGCAACAGTGAATTGACGTCTATTTAATTACAACTATTTAATTACTATTCGTATCTCATCTGTGTCCATGATACTACGGTCGAATAAAAGAATATCGATGACTTGCCAAAATGATATGTCCGCCTGACATTCAAGATACAGAATTGCGAGAAAGGTTACCGTAAAATCAGAAGTTCTTATTATTATGTTTTTTTTTTTTAAATAAACACTTTGGAAAATTGTTGAAGTGAAGGAGAATGTCGGCAAAAGTCGCGAAATCGCTTACGTCACCTCCTGCCGCTAAGGAAGTGGACAGTCTGCAGGTTTCTTTACCGCAAATGTTGGATCTTGCATTGGGAACTCCGGAAGTAAGAAGAATTTATCTTCGATCTTTCACACAAATAGAAAATGATAATCCATGAAATACGTCGTTTTACGTTCGCGTCTAGGTAGGAGCGGTAAATTTAAATATCCTCCACAACTTCCTTCATATTTTACTGCATCGGATAAATTTAGGATCGACCAAGGTTGAGTATCGTGGCGACGATGCTAATCGAATCAAGGTAAAATACTGTGTGTATTGTATATGGTGATTTTGCTTAATTTTTGGAAAATATAATAGAGCTATAAATAGTGAAATTGAATAAAATGCAACAAGAGGTTAAATAATATGTATTTATAGACGATGGTAAGTTCCCTAAAAGCAGGTCCCTCGCTTTACCTTCAAGAGTACAATATTATCGATGATTCCAGTGACGTGAAGCAACGAGTTCGTAGTACCGACGCTATAAGTGTAAAAGTGGATGTAGTCAGTGATGGTAAGAAGATATTCTGATAATTGTAAGCGATGCACTAGTTTTGATATTGTTATTTTTATATTAAATTAATGAAACAATTGTACATGCTTTCGTTATCGTAATAATTTCATACCTTTCGTTATAAAATCCGAGGCGAGGGAAAGACCTGCGAGCGTTCCAGTTACAAAACGCGAAAAGTTTGAAAGCGAGCTAGGTATCTATCTAAGAAAATAATGTTTTATAACAAAATAATATTTCTATAATACACGCAAAATAAGATAGATATTAGAAGAACGTGGTTATATCAGTGAAACCCCAAGCAAATCTGCACAAGAATGCAAGGAAGAGAATATTAAAAAATTACCAAATTCAATTCAGTATTTTAAGGTTATTTAAAAAATTCAGCTATTGTGAATTAATGCTAATAACGAATTACGTAGTCAAAGATGGAGCATCCCAACGCGCGGTAGATTTAAAAGAGACAACAGGTGTCAGAAAACAAGTTGGTCCTGGGAAAGAAGGCAAATGCGAAACTGTTATCTTTGTAGAACCGATTGTTGATGGTGCAACCCCTACAGCTTTAGGTTTCAAACGACTCGAAAAAAATGTAAGAAAAATTTATCTTCTACTTACCATATCACTCCATATGTTTTTGCTATATATATATATATTTTTTTTTTTTATTTATTTTCGTCGAGAGAAAAATATTAGGTGTAAAATTATACGATAACATTCTAATTAAAATATTTGTATAGGTTAACGAACTTCAACAACGGTTTCAAGCATTGGAAGAGTTAGCAACGACTCCAGAGCTTATCGAACGACTGAAAGGTAAAATCACCGATCCCCTGACCGACGTTTGGCAAATTATCAGCATTACCAAAAGATTGGACGCCAGTGAACAAGGTATTGATAAGGTATAACTTGATTTCTTTAATTGTTATTTAATCTGACAATGTGGAAACTTGTCGATATCTCAGTTGTCTATTATTTAGCCGTAAATTACTGCGTGCATACTCGTAATTTAATAGTATTTAGAAACACATAAAAGACACAAAGCAGAGATGTCATAAACAATCTAATAATGATTAATAATTTGTATTTTGGTAATATAGATCTTTCAATTTAAATAAAACTATTTAGTTCTATTTATATATATATTATATATAATAATATATATAATAATATTATAATCTACTTAACTTTCCATGTAACTGTAAAACTACAGAAAATACTCTGCTTCCAGTTGACAAAAATGGTGCAAGATGTGATGAAGGGTGACACAACACTCGCAACGGAAGACACGTCGAAGCTCGAAGAAAGACTAGTGAATTTAGAAAACGCTTTAAACAATTTGGATCACGTCGTTCAGAATTTACAATTAATCTCTGACGATAGAGAGGTTGAGGCGATAAAAAACCCTGTAATTGCTGAAACGACCGGGGAAGAAGAAGAAGCTCAGCTTGTACATGAAGAAAAGCAGCCCGTTAGACGAATTACATTAAGCGAAATTCTAGGCGAAATAGACATAAGAAAAATGCACCAGGACGTGGGTAACTTGCAAATGGAAGTTAGCCAAATGAAAAATCAACTGAAAGATTTGAACGAAAAGATTGACAAAACAAAAACTGGTAATGAATCATAAGTATTGTAATTAAATAATTAGTTATAGGGAATCGATGAATCTTATCAATACTTATTATATCTTATATTTTAACTGTCTCTGTTGAAGTATTCTTTAATAATTTCTTACCTATTTTTATTTTTAATCTAAACTTGGCTTAATTTAAGCCTAAGATCGAAAATTTGCAATCATTACATTATCCAAAGTGCACTATGATTGTTGAAATTTCTGTGATATTCTAATCTATGTTTATTAACTTACTTTACAATTACATTCGATATGTGAAAAAAAGAGAAAATATTTTTAAGAATTTAAGGAACATTTCTTTTAAAACATTCTGAGAATGCAAGAATTATTAGAATGATCAATTTAATTAAGGTATCTAAAAAAACTTATTCTGCAATTATTAGCAGTAATAAATGGAACAAAAACTTGATAAATATTAGATATAATACATGAACGTCCACTAATATTGAATCATTGAAAGTCATCATTTTCAGTTTCCAATAAAATTCAACCTTACGCGCTTTTAATAATCGATATTTGATATTTAAAGTTATATATCAATTAATTTCTCAGAGATAAATTATCGATTTTTATACACGTTCATGTAGAACTGACCAAAGAGATAGAAGCAAAACAACTGACTACGCAAAGGGACGAAAATCCGGTCGAAAGAACACAGAAGGAGGAAACAGAGGAAACGACGAAGGAAATAACACCACGTAAAGACACACCTCCAGAACCACGCACTCAGGTTGAAAATTCGAAGGAAATGATAGATTCAGAAGAATTGAAAGACATGAGAAAACGAATTTCAAAATTAGAAAAGGACGTGATTACCATATCTGATAAAGTAGACAAAGTACAAGTGTCTGGTGTTGCAGGCGCCACTAATATCGACAATTTAGTCTCTAAGTATAACGAGGTTCAAGCTGAAATGGAGAAATTGAATCAAACCGCGGATCGTCTGATCGATGATCGTGAAACTCGCGAAATGCATCTTAATGTTAGTATATTATTCATTGTATTTATATTGATCGTTACATTCATTCTATATCGTTCAATATATAATTAATCTCCCTCTTTATCTGATTCAGTTAATATTTCTTCTCCTTGTTGTTTTATTATTTTCCCATTTCGTCATTCTATGCACATATTGTTCTACTCCTTATTTAGGCGCTATTAGAACAAGTGGAACTTTTGAAAACCATTAAAGCCGATAGAGAAGATCTCGAAGAAGCTCTTGCCGATAAAGCTGATGCTCAGGCGATACATAGAAAGGTCTGCACATGTATATTTACTAAAAAATCAGACGAAAATAAATAGCAATCTTTCTGTGGTATTTATTCCTCAGGTTTCTTACGATCAATTCGATGCAGCTTGCGATGATCTCGCACACGGCCTCGAAGACGCGATCAATAAATTGGGACAGCAAGAAGAGATCTGGCAACAAGCTCTGGATGAAGTGCAAAAGGAGATCGAGGGAAAAGTTGATAAAATGGAAATTTCTCCGCTGAAGGATTTCGTGAATCATCGACTGAAATCTCTTCAAGATAAATTGAAGAGGGTGGCGGAAGCGAGACAAGATATCGAAGCTGCCGGAACCAAAAAGATGCTTAGGTAAAGTTACAGCAATCCTTCAACATTATATGTATATTTATATTATTCTAAATTTTGTATCTCAAGTAATTGAGTTCATCGCGCAATATCCAATGATAATTAGATAGACACTCGATGAAATTTTGTGTGTGTTATTAGGGACGTTCAATGCATATCCTGCGACAAGGATGTGGTCATGAGAATGGATCCTCCCCACAAATTTAAAGTTGAAACATTACCATGCACCACAAGCATGAAGCCGTATCTGACCTATGAATTGGATCAGGTTAGAAAACAACACAGAAGGTTACCTCATAGTAGAAATATGATTCAATTTGAAGCAGCCATGCAGGAAGAGGCAAAGAAGCAGAAGAGCGCAAGAGCGGACACGCTTGTAAAGACTCCTAGGTACGTAATTAATATTGAAATGTACATCTTGTTTTTAAAGATTCAGAACAACATATTCGCTTTGGACTTCTAAGCAAATTTAAAAGAAATGTTTAAATATAAAAAATTATACTTTTTAATCTCAGTACCGCTAAACGAGTTAAATTATCCTTTTTGTTAATTTATAAATTGTCTTGATCTTTGCTAAGTTAATGACGTCGAGAGAATAAATGCAATGATCCACTATTATTAGATATTGACATGTTAACCAAGTCAGTTTTTTTTATTAGGAACTTACATAATTATAAACTTGAGAATTAGTAGGGACAAACTAATTTCTATTGGATCGATCTTAATCCTTGTATGTAATTACTTATTTTCAATAAAAATAACACAAAGGATAAAAGGATGGGGAATCCATAAACTTAAAAATTATTACATTTAAGTAATTGGAAATTCAAATGACGAATTAATATATTCTGTTCGATTAACGAGTTGAGCTTAGAAATCTTTAAAATAAATGAACTTTATTTATCTTATTAAATAATTATATGTTTCTAGCTAAAAAAGGACTAATTTTATTCGAGACATATGTTTAAATATTAGAGATCATCTGTGCAATCGATACTGCGGTGGAAGTCACACGATTACCACTCCTCAGCAAAGAGTAATGCGAGTGGGCCATTTCCTCACTGAGTGGGGACCGGAAATAATTCAGCTGACGGAAGGGATGATAAAGGGAACGGACGGTAAGATGTATAAAGGCCGGCGAATGCCAGATAAAATCGATGTTTGCGGACCTGCATACTGCGACGAGCGTGGCGACGAACTTCGATCATCGGTAATTATTCGTTCTTCCCACGTATTTTTAAGCTTCGAAATTAACAAAGGTAATTGTATTTCAGGATAGACAATCGATAACTACTATACCATCCTTGCGAAAGCCTGACAAGCAAAGTTCCACTGTTTCAAGTACGTTAAACATGAACCAAATTTTTCTTGCTCTTTGCAATTACCTGAATACATATCATTTAATTATACAAAAATAATGTTTGGAATTTTCTATGCTTCTATCTAAGATTCAGGGTATAATTTTCTATTGTTTCTTTTTATTTTTATTTCATTATGAATTTTTGTAATAACGAGACAAACCAAAAATTGAAGCGTACAATTTACATTACAAAATCGCACGTCTGAAAGATTATATTACTTTGACTATTTTATAGAAACTTATTAGTACAATTTTAACAGGAAGACGATCGTCGAGGAGACAATCTCGAGAAATAACTAAGGAAGTAATAGAAGAGGTAAATAAGTCGAAAAACTTAAAAACAGAATTAAAATGGCACGTAAATTGTTTATGTTCTATTCGTAGTTTGCAGAGACACCGAGAACAGAGACAGAAGATCAATCTGATAGATCTGCCAGTGCACCGATGGATACAGTTGAACCTACAGAACATGTTATTCAATACATAGAAGAAGAGGAACTGGGAGAACAAGACTAAATGAGATTCTAATTATTCACTGTAAAGTATTCTAAATATTTTTATGAAGTGCTTGTTCTAAGGTCTTGTATCTAGTTCAGTGAATGATATAATACAATATATTACATACATAGAAATATTATAAAATTAATCTAAAATTCATAATATTTATTTGCAATTTGTTATTATATTTTTATCTACATTATTGAGAATATAAGTTTATTTTGATATCATCTTATTAAAATTACATTACTAAGGATATTTAAGAATAATTGAGGATCGACAGGACAAAGAAAAACGAGGAACGTTATTTTATTAAATGTTTTATTATTAAGAGGGAATTTCGGAGTACACAAGACTATCTAGTGAAGTCGATTTGGAACATCGGTGGTTTGTCATGCTAAAACAAAAATACCGAATCGCACCACGCATCGCGGCGACCACACTAGATCGCTGTTTCGTTTATTGCACATCACACCGTTCGAATACCGTTTACATTAAGAGTGTACACAGCGCTCGAATCGTGTCTATATAATATCGGATTTTGTTTCCTGTTTCCCTTTTCCATTACTTCCGATCTGACGTTCGATTGCACCTTCTATAAACGACTATGCGCTAGTGTTTTCTGGTAATAGTAATAGAATATTTATGTATACGTATAATGATGTATACATTGGAGCTAAATGCTACTTCATATAAATTTCAAGGTACAGGAAGTATCTACAAGTTATTATCTACCACATAATTTTTACGACTGCCTGTTCTTACGTCACATTTTTTTTTGTTTTGTTCATTTTGGTGAATGGCGTTTTACTCTACGTTTCTCTAATACCTAACAATAATAAGATTACCATGGATACTCACTATGATCTTACTATTAAATCAACGGTATACACGGAACCATGACAGTAAGATCATTGACTTATAACGACACAATGCAATAAATAGAACGCCAAATAAATATATACGTACAGATAGATTATACTTTTTTCCCATAATCATCCGTTAAGGGCGGGGGACAATATAATGTTCTTAAATATTAACATGGATATGCATTATCGATTACAGTTAATAATACTGGCAGCTTAAAGTACAACGTGTATGCATTACGCTCAACCTAATCAAAAGGATACGGTAGAGAGTGCCAAATACAACGTTGATGAAGTGTCAACTTAACGTGAATAATTCTAAATAAATACGCTATGACTAGTATCACGTTCACGCGTGATTTCCACTGAAATCATAGGAATAGAACGTATTCATCTACAGCCAAACAATATCTACTGAAATTAGTTGAAACTCTACCGACTAAAATCTTTTTATGGCACTTGCCTACGTGTGATGTGGATTCTACGTTTCTTCTAAACGATGACAAATACGTAAAATATTTGGTTACATGCCATTTGGATTAGCCAAATGACCAACAGAAAACTCGCTCACAACCGTTTGCGAATCGAATCCTTACTTCGAAATAATTATTGTAACACCACGGACGTCTCTTCGTGTCGCGCCTAATTACGCATCGTTGCTGATTACCCAATTACAATAGCGACTTAATTAGTTACCATTATCGTTAATCGTTATTACTATTACGCTATCATTATCCATTATCAATAGTATTATTATCGTTATTATAATCGTACGTACGAGAATATTGCACACAGCGACCAACAGACATGGATAAAGGGAACTAAGTAACAGATCACAGGTGAAACTAGGCTATCTCTGTAACAAATTCATATCACATGAAAAAATATGTATCGGTTGCCTTCTCTCACAAAAATCTCCCAAAAATAAGAGACTGTCGGACGGATGACTCGAGTGACGAGCCATCGATTGTTCGGACTGGCTGACCTCGATCATCTTTATTCGCTTCCATCTTTCTCGCCTTCTCTTTTTCACCGTACGCTCCTCTGTCGGTCAACCCGGACGAAAAAATATTATCATTATCATTATGTTTCACGTCCATTCTCTTCTTCCTTTCTCGGTTTCGATTCGCAGTACATCAACGTAAAGTAACTGCCGATCAATTTACTTATTGTTCCTTATCAACGATAATGTGAGTAACTAAACCCTGACTAAATGATTACACGATTAGCAGTAAACTTTGGCAATTGAACCGCGGCCAGTTTGCGCCACACACGTTAATCGCGTTCGTTCATCTTGTCCTTCCTCTTGCTCCTTCTTCGCACAAACGAAAACGCGACTTAACTCGTTTCTTTGGCTTCCAGCTGCTTCGTAGAGGCCGACGTTGGCCAACTACGCGTGTATCTAAATTTAAGTACGTATTACCTCATGCCTCTCTAGATTATCAGCTTGTAGTACGACGATTCTGATCCCATCGATAGTTTCTTACACGAAACTCGTGGCTTCGCAAGCCACAAGCGCAAGGAACAACCATTTTCTAAAGCTCTTACGGTGCTTCCTCGAACTCTGTCTCATTTCTGCCACAGTACGACGATCCACCATTTTAGACCATTAAGATTCTCTACTTCGTCGATATCTTATACATAGTACATGCCACACGCGCTCTTTACACATTGAAATCCTTCTGAAAATCCAGAGTTTTCCTCCTTATAATCTCCCACGAGTCCTTCTCTGCGTTACGCAACCATTTATAAAAGCCGCTTCATCGATCAATCGAGTGAAAGGAATTGATCCATCTCGTGAAAATAAATTACACATATACGTACACACCTCTAACGAAGAGGTAGATTTGCGCGATGCTGTTTGGGGAAGACGAGACATTACACAGATATTGTAAAACATTCGCCATACACCTGTTCCATCCGATTCTTCAACGTTCGTTTTCATATAAAAACGCTTTTCCTTTTTAATGTTCGTTACGAAACAACGAAAGCTCGTCGCCAGGTTTGGAATAATATCGTCGAAGCGACGCAATTAATATCTTAGGTCAAGATTAATCCTTTTGTCGCGGGTAATAAAGCTACCGAACGATGCGGAAACAAACGTCGACGCGATCGTTAAGGGATTACGTAAACGAATAGGAATAACTTCAAGGTCGCTCATTAAATCTACGGAAACTTTTCACTGATTATAAACTTTGTACTGTGTTATTCCCGTGAATGGTTTCATCTATAACAAGTCGCTATTATTTCATTTCCTCCCTCGATTCACCTCGGAAGCTCGGAAAAAATTGATCAGCCTCAAATTGCGAAAAAGCGAATCGCGGGACTAGAATGGAAATCTTCAGTGGAAGTACCAAGTGCCGTTATATGTGACTCTAGATTTTCCCGTAGATTATCGTTCTCCATGCACAACGTTCATCTTTCATTCGCTCCTCTCTTCTTTCTTATAAATAACTTTCGGAGTACTGTTCAGGTTTTGTGAGTATTCTTTGAAGGTAAAAGGGATATCAAAAATTGTTGGGGAGCGCCTTAAACGGCGCTACGATAGATGCGCTACAAAAGCTGAGCTATGACTGGATGCAGAAGACACATGTGCTCGGCACCGCGTATCGGAAGACGGTTCACGCTAAAATGACGAACCATTTCCGGTATGCTGTCGAATGGTTTACTGAACTGGCCCAGGATGTACGCGTTCAGCTCCTCGTTCTTCTGGATACGCATATGCATGAAACCACGGGCACTTCTGTAATTATAAATATGTAGTTAAACGTTTAGATTTATTATAACGATAAATAAGCAAATAATGCGTGCATTCAATATTGAATTCAATGCAATTTTCGTTGAATTGAAAGACAGGATAGCTATTATATTTAAAAGAGCGATCTTTAAAATGATATTTACATTTTATGAGATTTCTTTCAATTCTTTGATGTGTTAGAATTTTTAATGTATGAAAAGTAAACTAAACTAGCGTATGAACTGAAAAGACTACGAAGAAGATAGTTTTGTTTTAATTGCATACTACACAGACTTCAACATTTTTTAATATTATTGTAAAGTATACAAAGTATACTGAGATAAAGAAGATAGTAATAATATTTATTCTTTTTATTATAAGAAATTTATTTTCTCGTTTATCAAGGAAACTACTTGTTGGAAGAAACGAAACTTTTCCTGAAAAAATAAAATACCGACTGTGATACATCAACCTGATGTAACCTATATAACTTACTTTAACGATAAAGAGTAATCTTGTTTGGTGGATTCGCTGTTCCTCACCAAGTAACTTCCTTCTCTAAGAAGTCGTAGGACAGCTTCTGCCTCAATTCTCGTAATGGATCCATGGTACCATCTGTGAAAAGGAAGAAAAGAAATTTATATTAAACTATGAGAAACCAGAAATATGATGTTTAGAGTCCAGGAACTTGTATGAAATACATATATACAAGACACTAAAAGACAACTATATTTCTGCAGTAAATTATTTTTGCAATATATTTCAACTAAATTTTTAGCATCTTTTCATCAAATTTTCACCGATTTATTTCACATATACTCTCTCAGATCTGCAATAAAATATTCATCTCGTTACCTCGTAAAAATACTTTTAACATACAAACTCTGCGTAAATTTCACGATAAAATTCTTCAAGAAGCACCTATGTTGTGAATGTTCATGAAAATAATATGCAGACACGATGGCGACATAGCAGCGTACGTACGAGCCAAGAAATTCAAAATCAAGGACGTACCCTTGTCTCTCCAAAGGAAGATCCACATCAACCAGATCGGCGGATCCGCGGGCGGTGTTAATATCCAATGGCAATCCAAGGCTCAGACCGCCAGGTTTTCTCGGTGCAGGCTGACCAGCGTTTCCACCGCTGCTCGTCCCACTCCCACCATCCAGATTCAGTGTCATCTTCGGACGCGCCATACCGCCGCCTGAAATGAGTCACGCGACAGTTAGACGCCGTGAGATTCCCCGGGGTAAACATCGATTATATACGTATACGAGGCGGTAGATGACACGAGGAAACCTCCCTGTTCGCAGATTTTATGGCATCCCTTCCCGTAATTGGAACAAATCGAACTCAGGTTCCGTTAAAATTCACGGTGACAGCAATCGAACTGCCCAGTCGATGTACAATGTCTATGTGTATACGTTTACATTCGAGGTATGACGATCATGAGAATGAAAGATCATGGAAATTGAAGGAAGGCTTTGTGCAAACACGTTTATATTTGGACGTTGACGGGGAGGAGACAGTTTGACGGTGGATGACGTGCACCGGTTTTTCTGTAGTTTATGACGTTCGAGCTAGATCGTGATATTTGAGATACTTGGTCGTGTTTAAGGTCCTACGTTATTTAATTTTTGGGTTTACCTTTGACCTCGTGGATGATACAATTTGGATGATATAAAATATGATATTTCACTGCAAGTTATATAGTGGTATATCTACATATGTTTGATAAATTGTCTGAATTTAATTTTTCAATTTTCTTTAAACTGATAGATTTGAGATACTCGATGATGTTCAAGGCCTCATGTTATTTCATTTTTAGGTTCGTTCGTGGTTAAAAGATGTAATATTTCACTATGAATTTCTGATATGATGTTTGATCAATGGTCTGGAGTTTTGATTCGTAAACATTAATATTCAAGGTTGTATCACGATTTTCCCGTATAATAACGTTGAATATTTTAATACACCATATTTATGAAATATAATGATATAGGAAGCTGACAAAGAGCATCGAAAATAGTACAAAATATAAGAAGAATTTAGTTTATAAAAACGAGTGAATTAATAGAGTGTCAAGAAATCTTCAAAACGAACATTATTAATCAAGTTTCATTGCTGAATGGACGCTCGATCAACTTCTCGACAGGATGTAGTTGTGTCATCAATAACCGTGCTCTCGCAGCAAAGAGTCGATAATTTCTGACGAGAAATACTTCCTTCGTGTAATGGAACAATCGATCGTGACTTTGGATGTTGCTTTGTCAAGGTATGATAATGGAACGTCTCTTACTCTTGGATGAGCAGAATCTCCTCTCTTTTAGCACAAACAATTGATCGAAATTCCTTCCTGCAATTTTTCTCTGTTCTCTCCTCTTCTAAGGAAGATCTCCATTGACTTGTTGGAAAGTTTTCACCCGACTATCGCTTAAGATTTCCGTGCAAATTACGGGCCTTGTTTCCTGGTAAACAATGTGGCCTCAGATATAGAAGACAAGCTACTTCTATTTTCCTCGTTGTAAACGCATGGCGCAGACACGATTCAAGTCGTGAGGTATTACGCTTATTAAAGGTTCCACGACCTTCGACCAAGCTTGAAATTAGCCGGGAAGAGAAATTGCTATTCCTTTGGGGCAGGATGAGTATACGAATAAACAGACGCTTATCGAGTGATATCAAAGTGTGGTTCTTGGGTTAGCTTTAAATTAGTTTAATTATGTTTGACTTGTCAAATAGAGGAGAAGCATTTCGTATCATTCAAAGATAATGATTTAGGAAATTATTCCCTTTGAAACGTTTTAAGCATAAGAGAATTACTTAAATAATAAATTTAATTTAGATTGGTTAAAGGAAGGGGTAAATAGATTTATTATGTCGTCCGAAAAGTGTCTTTCTTTTACAGACACGTCTTTTACAACGACGCATCTTTATACAAACATGAAACATAATCTAACGAACGTTGTAATCTTTATCTTGATAGAACAAAATGGATCATACGTAATTCGATAAAATAATATAAACCGAAAAATATTGTGCATCCATTATTTCCTTATAAAACGAAAGAAGCTTTTCCGACGACCTAATAAAATATACGCGTAGATAAATAAACAATAAATATAAGAAATCATTTGATGCGATAATCGTAAAATAATAAACATTTCTAAAAATATCTAGAAATATTTTATACCTTCGAAACATCGACAAAAACCCATGAGACTTTTAACAACCCCAAATCCACGGCAATTATCATAAATTACTCTTAATAAAAGCAACCCCCTACGATATTGATCAGAACGAGGAATCGTAGTAGCCTCCATAGCGACGAAAAAACATGGCTCCCCGCTCATCAAGAATTTATAAATTTCGCTAAGTAAATTCTTCCGGGGTCTGCCATCGAGCGTAAGCGTCAATATTATTACAGGCTCGTGAAAGTTCGGAGATGATAATCGATGGGAGGGTCGGCGTTGTTCAAGAAAGTGGCTGCGCGGCCGCGAGGTAATTTCATTTGTTGGGTACAATCTCTTAGTGGTCGACTTTTCGAAGGTTGCATGATTCAGGTACGACAGGATTGCTGTGACAGGTGTAGCACCAGGTTAGCCCAGCCCGAGGCTAACGCGTCTCGACCGTTTCGAACGACCGCTTTATACATTATGGATGAGCTCGTACTTTGGAATTTAAGACCATTGAATTCTGTCAGACATTACGCGATAAAGCTTTTAGGTGTCAGTTTCTTGATTCTTTTGATAGCGATTTTTTACATTGTCTGTTAGCGTTTTTCTAACGTCACAATGAGCTATATAACGTTTGTCACTCTGCTGACGTAATAGCGTGATATATACGTGTAACACCTGTTGTGTAATGAGAAAACTTTATATGGTAATAATGAGAGCGAATTATGTTAATGGCGAGGTTCAAAGTTGTTAGTTAATTACGTAATACTGGAACTCGCGTTTATGTAAGTTTGTTGCATTTCATATCGAGAAATAGTCCAGTAATAGATTGCTATGAAGTAGATTGTAGAGACAAAGGTTTTAGCTTAGAGCGATGCTTCTTAAATTCGATTAATCGTTTGAATAATTAACAATTAAATAGTCTACTAAAATCGAATGACCGATTTATTGCGGTTGTTTGGAAAGCTTCAAATTGGCACGAGTCATTAATTTCAGCTACATCTCGAATAGTAGATGGAACATCAAAAATAGAATTATAAAAGTCACGACATAGAATAAGAAATAAAATACTTTTAAGAATTTAAAAAATGCGACGTAATTTATTAAAGATTGTAAAAAGATTTCACATCTTCAAAGAACCGTTTCTACGAATCCGATTGACAGGTACGAAATTCGAAAGCTATAGAACTTGGTACGACTGAATTATTCATTCAACATAAATCGCTTTCGTACACGCAACATCGAAGGAAACTCTCGAAAGGCCGAATCCACACGCTCTTCCTAGTCATCTGACACGGCGTGCGTTTCAAGCATAGTTAAACATTAACGAACAGAAAGCAGCCGTCTACTACTCTCCGAGATTGGCCGTATCTGTATTATTAAATTTAATCCGGTTGTTCGGACAACTCGATTTATTTACCCGAATTCCTCGTTTTCCACCCTTTTCCGCTATCCAATCTAAAGCAGTTTCATTTTCTTTATTAGAACCCGACACACATGTTCTAGACACTATTCTTTTGTACATGCGTATCAATAATGTAGCAATCATTTAACAGTCACTTTGCTGGCTTTGAAGATATTTTCAATACTCGATTTTAATAATAATTTTCTTATAAATAGTACTTTATAATTTTTCAGGTAGGAAATTCTTTTTGAAATTGACAAATGAAGAATAATTGATCAATTATAGAATTTGCAGAAAATTTACATAATATTCACTACTCTCTGTGTAAAACACAAAACCAGTAACTCGTATCATACTCGTAAATTTCAAACGAAGGCATAACAAGACGAAACAAACGCTATAATTGCAGATGGCCCATTTCCAACAATCCACCGCATCCGAATTTATCCGCAGTCCAGTGACATTTAACGATTCAACCAAAGGAACGAACGCTACCAAAATTCTACTTTCAACACGAACTCGTGTTCTCTCAAGATCGATCGCCATTCTTTTATCGCTATTCCATTTATCTATGCCTACTAGAGGACAACAGATAATTCATATAATAGTATAATATTTTACCTGTGATTCTCCCTTCAAATTATAGAATTTGAATGAAGTAAATTCAATCGGCAATTTATTTAATCGTGCATTAAATAAAGTGTGGATGGTGCGATTATACGGGTTGGTGTATATAGTGACGAGACGAGTTGATACTTGGTGTAGTCAAATCTATTTAAAACTATTTGTAATATAGAGTTCGTCGTCATTTGCTAAGTGTTGCTCGTTATGCCCATACACGGTAATGAGTACGTTCGCTCGATGATAATTTAAGATTGCTCGATACTTACTCGTTATAAGAACGCTCGGTAAAGATTCACTGATAACTGATTCGTGATTGACTATTGATTAACTTATAGATAACTGACTCTTTCAAAGACTGACTATAAGAATGCTCGATACTGACTAACTGATTGTCTTAACGATCGCATTTGTTTATTTCCACTGGTCGGGGAAGTACCGAAAAGTTTAAATCCAACTTCGGTTGACGATTGCTTGTAGCGGTGATATTGTTTTGCCCGGAGTTTATTTATCATTATGTTTTGTACGTCAAGACAGTGTCAATGCCCCGAGGCAAAACAACAACATGAATCGCTCTCGATTCGCATCGTCCTCTGATTCATGTGCTGTTACAAAAGTTTCGTATGAATTCTTATTTCTATTGTCTGCAAACGATGAAAACGTAAAAATGCACAGCATTGCTGGCAGAATAGCAACAGATAGTAGTTATGGTAGATAGCAGTTAGGTACATTAAAGCAATAAGATTACAATGCGATGCAAGGAAATACAATTTAAAAATACGACTCAATGATCAGGATTCAAAAACTTCCTACTCAGACTTACTACTTTATAATATTTTTCAATAATTTCGGTTAAACTACAACTTTGAAACATATTTTTAATACTTGAAATTGAATCATTTGCTATAAACGAGCGCTTGAAATCTTCAATTCCATAATTTTATTTTAATAAATAAAGACGGGACAAATAGTTCGCTCGCGTGTACGCTTTCGTGCGCATTTTCCTCGGGAAATTCTCCTCTTGACACCTGTACACTTATTTTCTCGTTTCCTCCGCAGACTGTTTTAATATCCGTCTCAGACAGAGATACGTCTCAATCAATTTCTTCGCGATGCTTCTCCATCCAGGCAAGCCCCGTCCCTTGGGAAATGCGAAGAGAGTCGCGAGTACGTTTCGCGAGAGCTAAGAAGACGCCCTCGGTATGCGAATAACTGTCTCTGCGTTATTTGTATACGCGGATGTGGCGCGAGCTGACGATATGGAACAAGCGACTTTGGAAACTTGTTATCGCGGGGATGAAGTTGTTGAGTTTCACGCGGGAACGGCAGATACCGGTAACTTTTTCCATGAACACTTCCTGGGTATTTCCATCTCTGGGTATGAGGAACCGTGGGGAACTACTTTGTTTTAATAACCAAGAATGGTACTGTATAACAAGTAGAAAGATATATAGGATGTTTTTGGAATAATTTTATAACTTGTATTTTTGTAGTTTGTTGCTTCAACAAATTATAATACATTATTTGCTTACGTCACAATCTCAAAGAAGTAAATATATAAGGTACCATTTTATCCTATACCATAACAAATATTCTACTGTTAAATCATATCTTACTATCAATTCATCTTCTATAAAACATAAATAAACTTATTTTAACAAACATTTCTGAATCTGTTCTAATTATCTTTAAAACTGATAAAACTTAACCTATGATCTTATCAGAGACGCTAATAAACTATTATAGCAATTGATACAACTGCAAAGGATCAATTATAAAAAGAAGATAACTTCAATTATAAAACACTTAGAACCATTCTTTTCATATTCCACTACACTCCACGGAACAGTCTATCAATAAAATGTCTAAAATAAAGAAACCAGAATATTCTTGTTGTATCGTCTGGAAGTAGCAAGAGTTTCCTACAACGAAGACATCGTCTGGGAGAGTTGTACTAAAAAAGGAAGAGACCATCAGTGGTAGAAACTTAGGGAAAGTCAGACGTTGAAGTCTCGAGGGAAATTCCTCGTCACGGAGGAATCACCGGAAATCTCGCCGTGTCCTATTCGGATAGTATATATCACCAGCGGCCGGAAGTGGAGGAAACTTTTAATTCCCCGTGAAAATCAGAACGTAGGGCTAACGTGTCACGCGGAAAATCGAAGCTTCTCACCGTGGCGACTGTGAACAATCAAATATACTCACATGGACGATTCGTATTTATTGTGGCAACAAGAAGATAAGGGTGGAATTCTTCGTGTAGATTTACGAGGACGAAGAATTTGCCACGGCGGTGCGTCACACGACTGCCTGGAAGGATCGCCGGCGATTCCACCAAGTCTCGGTGCGCCATTAAAACAGAAGTGTGTCTGAATGTCGTCGCGCGACGTGGGAAAAAGGGGTAGGTCTTTTGCCGTAGAAGTGAGAAATTGTTACAATTTCATCAGCCACGATGGAACGGAAAGATGCTTTTACTGCAGGAAGTGGAAGAAGATGTAAATGGTGCGTTAAAACTTTGTTGCGTTTATATTGTTTGGATTATGGACTTTAAGTATTACGTGTAAACTATATTGGAATATTAGTGAATTATTTTTCTTTTTTATAATTCGAGTGTTATTTGTGTAACGTTACTTGAGGACTGTAATTTTATAGTGAATATGTGAATATTTTTTTCCAGCACAATGCAGCACCATAGAATGTACTGAAACCATTACGATAAATATTATGATAATATTAGAATTTTGCTCGAAAGAATTATTATACACATCTATTATTACGTGAAAGATGATTAATGAAACTTTGCATTTCAAGTTTTCTGGGAATATTCTAGGAAATAATTTAACACTGATATTGGATCGTTCGACTAAAATGGTATTTTTACCTTAGTGTCATGTAAACGTCAAATAAAAAGATATTCGCTCATCAAATGGAAGAGAAGAACGGAAAGTTTCGCGAAGTCGTGCTTCGTGAAAATATTTCATGAGTCAGTCGCGCTCTAGAAAAGTCTCCCCCAATGGAAGAAATCGAAGATTCAAGCAGATGTTGGAAAGCTTCACGCAAGACTTGTGATCGAAAATTGCGCTTCACGGTACGGTGAGAATGTTCACCCTAAAAGCAGAGACACGAGAAACTTGTTACATCGTTAAATGGAAGAAATTTGTTTTCCTCTTCTCTCTTCGAAAATCACTTTAAATCTGTTATTTAAATAATCATGAAATTTTTATGCAATTGTAGTATAAAGACTAATTCCGCATTTGGTTTAATATTAAACAGATAATAAAATAAATATTTAACCTAAGAGTTTCGTTATATTTCTTCGGTTATAGGTAGTATATGTTGCTTTAACTACTATTCGATTTTATAAAGTCCCATGGCAATGCTTGAGAGTACGTATACCAACAGCCATGTACCCTGGGGTAAGTCCTCTGCTAACAGAATGCACGATACTATTATTTGCTTCAGTCATTAAGCGGTTCTTAGATGCTTCAACTTCGTATAAAGGAGTAGCATAGCATTCACGTTTCATGGTTAGAAAATTCTCGTCGATGAAATTTTCGAAATATCATTCATTCATTTATAGCAATAAAATTCCGTTTGTAAATATATCATGCTATTACATGAACATCCTCAACTAGTGAAATATATCAAATTGTAAAAGAAATTTAATAAAAAGATCAACGAGGATTCTCAATTAAGAATAAAGTTGAAAAACACACAAAATTGTTACCACGAAGTTCGATATATGATGAATTGCAACGTCCAAAAAGTGTTACAGAGAATAAAAGAGCTATGAACCAAGCAGTGACCACAGAAATGGATATTGTGACAGAAGTTCAGGAAGCAAGAACCCTGAAACATCGTTCGGTTGCCAAATGCGAATCGCTGCGATCCAAGTCTGAAAGAAATTCTCTAAAAAAAAAAACAAAACGAAAAAACTTACACAGTTATTTATCATCCTACAGTACCATCAATCTTTTTATTTTTCAATCTCGCTCTGAAATTCATACAATCGCAATTTTACTGTCACTTTGATCAATAATCTCCGTACATATCCCTGGAAACATGACGAGTCACTGTGAGATCGCAAGTTCGGCCACGTTTCGCGGCTCTTAAGATTCGGAATCTTTTCAACGGTACGCCGGCTTCTCCCCTAACGATAGGAAAGCTCGCGATGTGTCGAAACGTCCGAACAACAGATGCGGGATACCAACGCGGGGATAGACCTTAAGATCTTCGCCAACAGATGTTGCAGTTACACAACCCCTCCTTCTACGATCTCCCCAGCCAAGCTAGCTGCCCTTATCGATGCGGTAACAAACACTTCGAACCTGCTTCGAATGCTTGATACGGCTCGATCCTCATGAAATATGAACTACCGTACGCATATACGACGTTCTCGTCGATGTATCGTGCAATTTGCTCGAGGATCACCGGTTCACTCGTGTTGTAACGCGTATCGATACGCACGATCAACGTCAATTACTTGGTAAATAGTAGTTTATTACTTCCATTTCTGTGGACGCGTAGGTCTATTAGGATTAGGTCTAGATACGTTACTATGATAGTCATAGTTTCCAAAATTTCAATTTTGAATTATAGTGAATATAGTTCTAAGATTAATTTACTATTTTAAGTAGTTCGTTATTTTTAATTTTTTGGAATATAAAATATGAAATTTTACGTATACATATTTAAGAAAACAGCAGAATTTTCTAACTTCTTAGTGAATTAACTTTCAAGCTAAAATACTAGAGAATAAACTGAACGTCTATTAACTTCGTTCAGCTCTATTGTTGCATTCTCTTTCTTTACTCTACCATTTCAATTTTATCTCCTACTTTTCACAAAGTACCTAAACATTCCACCGCTAAGCGTCGATTTGGGTCAAAAGTTCGCTGATAAACCCAACCGTTTCACCACTCGCTATCCGCCTCGCCTTTTCGTTCTCCCAACCTGTTAACATTTCCATCTCGACTTGTTCAAAAATCTGTCTTTTGATTCTGTTAGAAATCTGATGCTCTCAAAGCTGGATCACCGCCTGGTTCTCGCAGCGTGTCATAACTATTTATAATGAAGCTGCAGGTCGCAGCAGGCTGTATAGACATAGCTCTAAATTAATGGCGTATCTTCGCGATGTAGTTTCTCGCTAAACTCAAAAAACACCCGTACGAATTAATTGCACGAGCAAGGTACCAACGACGAACTGTGATTAAAAAAGAAAAAAAAATGAAAGAAATAATACAGAAGAAAATGAACGAGAGGGAGGAAAATGACACGTAAGGCCGATTATCCACCACGCGTTCACAAAATTTTTGCTCCTGCAGATAATATACAAAATATTTATTCAAACACATGGAAGCTTTTAAATAAATAAAAAAAGAAAAAAATGTGACTTGAATCGACAAATGATTTTCGAGATACAAAGTTTTCAGAAAGTATAGAATAAAATAAGAAAGAATATTAACAATAAATTATAGCATGCACTTATAATTACCCAGTAAGTATATTAAAGCATATTAAATTTCCTACCATTTAGCAGTAGTTTCACAAAAATTGGTACTACAAAAATGAAATATATAGAACCCAGTAAAATGTTTCGTTGTAAAGTAAAGGTACGTACAGCTTTGTATGTACTATTTTCTATAGATCAATCAATCAACCAATATTCACTAACACATTGCAAACATTGATTTCACAAAGATACTCGGCAAATATTCCAACGAAACTATTCACAACCAGTGACAAATTTTTAAATGATTATCGAATGATTATTAAAAATCCACGTTCCGATATTTGGCTTGGAGGCTTGGTAAAAATGCAAATGTAAAAGGGCGGTGGTAAAAGGAAAACTAAGTTAGAGGCAGACAAATTAACGCGGAAAAAGCATTAACTGAGCCGAATGTAAGGATCTATGCCACTTAGAGATTTCGTCGACCGTGACAATTAGCGAGCAATGTTAAACCGCTGGTTAAAATCCAGTCGTCGTCGAACGTCTAGGAATTAGAGCCCTAGGCGGACATTCGTGCTGTGTTGGCCTGTTACCAAACGTTTTCACGACAGTCGAATATACGTACGAGCATGAAAGTACGGCGTGCAATTGGCGTCGAGCGAGGTAAACTGTACGTGACTGGTTTCCCTGACCAGACAGACGAAAATTGTATTTTTCTGCCAGTGGGAATATGTCACCGGGAACGGAATGTAGTTAGAGAGATCCGGTGAAATTTGGTTCGACGAATTTCATTCGAGCCCGCGACACCGTTACTTGGTAAACTCTCCCCGCGCGGAAATATCGCCGACTCAACGCGTTTTTCGTTGTTTCGTCGCAATTTAACGCCGCTGTCATTCCAACTGCTTGAATCACCCCGGAATAAAATTGCCGTACCGTAAACAATTGTAAACGGTTGACAATGGGGTGTGACATGTTTGCATGCGGATGAAATAACGAAAATTCCTGGTAACGGGATGGTCGCTGTGATTTTCAAGCCGAGTTCGTAAACATGCGATGATTCAACGCGATCGCGATAAAGTTAATCGGAATGTTTATTGAAAAATCCGTTGGCATATTCAAATACGATTAAATCTCAACAATTAAAGATATTTTGAAACGATATGTCAATTGTTTTTATTTCTTATTTATTTATTTGGTGTAGACTGTTTAGGATCATTATTATTATATTATTATTTGAAATTTCTTCAAATTCTAATTGGAACTTAAGAGTTTTTAAGGAAGTGAAGTCATATTCTGTGATTTCTATATCATTTGTATTAATATAATCATTTGTATTAATTATTTATCAAGCAGTCGACATTGCGAAATCGTTCGAGACATTTTGGACGACTACCAAAATGTAACTGTTTGATAAGGGAATTGCCAGAAAACATCAGTAAACTACGCGAACCGAATTTCATTGGACGTAAAATGCATTTCTTCGATAAAATCGTAAAATAGCAATAGATATTTGAGCACAATCGTTACCATGCGTTTCATTGCCTAGAAAACTATAAGCGCCAGTTTCATTTACATATAGAATCATATTTAAAATATCGGTTCTCTTCGTTCCTTGCCAAAACTTGAAACACTGATACAGTTCAAAAAAATATTGGAAAGGTAAATTCGACAGTGAATAAATCAATGGAAAAAACTGGATCGTTAAGAAAAAACCAAACGAAAACAACGACACGGTATTCCAAAAACTACGTTCGTTTCAATAAAAATCGATATGTTTGTTTTTAATGCGCCGTTGGCGTTCGTGCTAAATGAATTTCAGGTTCTGATATCTTTTTTATCTTAAGTTGCCAGAAAAAATTATTTGGAGAACAAATTTTTCAGAAAAGTTATTTGATAACAGATGTAATTATATTGTCTTCGTAATGACCTTGTGAACGTACATGTGACGATCAGTTACACGAAATAAAAACAAAAAGTAAAACAAATGTTTCATCTACGTCATTTGGACAACAAAGCGATTGTCTTTACACAGAATCGATTTGAAAACGGATACAGGAGGACCATGTTTCGTGGAAAATGTAAAAAAGTTGCTTTCAATCCTGGTTTCCGTGGACCTGGAAGTCGATCCCTTTGAAAGTCTTTCAAATTAGATCCGTGTTTGTTCTCAAACTAGAACGCGTGGAAAAATAGAACATAAAGAAACAGTGTCCGCGCGAGAAAGTGTAATTACTTTGCTCGTCTGCATATACCGCATAAAGCCACATGATGTGACGTTAATTACGAATTTAATATCAGAAAGCGAAATGACAAGAGAAATTATTACGGACATTGTGGTTTTACAAATAGACGAATGGCAAGGGAAAAAATTGAAAGAAAGAGAACACAAATTTAAAACGCAAGAAAGAAAAGGAAAAGAAATTGAAGCTCGAATGAGTAAAATGAGTACTAAGTTAATACTAAACGAAATCTTGCAAGTACACATTGTTAATATCTTCATTTCAACCTCTTACGATTCTCAAATGTTTACATTTCAATCTCGCTGCTGTCTCTAGAACCAAAAAGACTCGAACATCTTTTCCAAAATATTTAAACTTGAACTTGAAATGAGAAATCATGCATACTAATAAAAATTCTTTTTTTCTCAAACCTGAAAGTGTTTTTTAACGCCAGAAAAATACCATCGAAAAGAAAGAACGCAACATGGTTAGTTTCGTTATCACAACTAAAATCTGAATTGACAATGATACAACGTATGGATAGTTTTACAGAGAAACAAACAACGAAAGGTGTATCAGTGCTACAGTGCTTCTAGTGGAAATAGAAAGGAAATCGATAGCTCCCTTACCTAGCGATTCTTGGGGGTGAATGTCACGCAGACACAAAAGAAACGGGGTTGAGAAGCGGGAGTAATTCAAATACGAGTAGCAAAAGTCTTCTTCCCCTTTACTTTAGCTGCTGAATTTTTTCTCGTGTACCTAGCCAAGCGAAAGAAGGGAGATACCGACTACCGTGCTTTTTTCTCTTTCATCTCCACCATCTTATTCCCTTTTCGCCCTATTAACGACCACCGCCGTTGTAGCTATCCGTTAAATGGTCCAGACGCGAGGATAGATCGACCTTCGCAGAGATTGCGAATATCAATTTTCTCGGCTCATCGATGCTGCAGTCACGAATTGTACAGTTCCACCTACATCGAGATTTACAATGTCGTAACAGTTATCTACGATCGTAATACTTGCAGAATAACGCGATACCGTAATATAAACTTCACTCTTTCGTACGGAGACGTATTTATAGATTCGATTAACGTCTGGAAGGATGGAAAATGATCTTATCTTGATAGTAATGTTATAGGAAATTTTTAGTGTATGGTGCGGAAAAGACATTCAATTACAATACAAGTGATTAAGATGAGAAATAAATTGTATGAGAGAACATAGACCACATTAATAGATTAAACTTTGTTAATCAATTCTTTGGTGGACAAGAGGACTAGTTACTTAAATATCAAGGAAAAGAAACTGTGACCAAAAGTTTGTTCCTCTTTTTCTAAAGATGCACGAAAAATTATTCTATTGAGCGATAGTTGAATATCTATACTACGTAACATGATAAATTTATAATTACAGTTCTTCAAAAATTCCCGCACTTCTGCAAAAGTATTGGATAAGGCATATCAAAATGTTATCATACCATTCATTAATAAGAGATTTGAGGGTCTGATTAAAGATGAAGTTATAAATACGGCCCCTACAATGACGATTTAATAACATCGCGGGATAACTGAAAGATTTATCTTCACCTTTAAATTTCAATTAAGAAAGATAAAAAATGGTATTCAATTTTAAAAAATCTTTAATAATGCAGACGTTTATTTTATAAAAGTTTCATAAATCAAGCGAGGTATGATGAAATTATATCGGATAAGAAAAATGAGCGCAAGCAAGAAAATATCCCTTTCGACAACTTGGCATCCTAATTATTTCGCCCGCTGCATAATTCGGATGCTCCATCTATTCAGTTATGCGAAACGGTTGAATTCACGAGGATGTAAGGCTAGATTCCAGATACGGAAACAGATATTAAGTTACGTAAGCTAGCGAGTTTTCCGTTTAATTCAGACCTCGTTTCGACGTTCAAGAGCTGAACTTGACTTTCCGCTTCTTCGACATAATGAGACGCTGTGAGCTATGTATATAAAGCATACTATCTTTCTATACACTCTATTAGAAGAATCGGTACGTCACTTAATAAATTTAAGTTCCTAATTTGAGAATTCGCTAAGCCCAATGAACATTAGTTTCCTAATTCGTAAGTTCATGAAACCCAAATTATGACATATCATTTCACTTTAATCTATACGTTTGCAAAATGACAACAAATTTTCTAAGAATTGGTATTAAAGTAAAACAATACAGTAAACTTTAATATATTTTAATTTGTCTTTCACCTATAACAATTATCAAGTATCGAACGTAAATTAAACAAAGAATGTTTCCGTGTTTATTACACAAACGAAGCAGCAGAGAAATAAAATAAAGACAATGGAATTATAATTAAGGGAGCAAAATGAAATATTGATTCAACTTCAGGAATGTATTACAAATTAACTATTCATCACCTTTATTTTCATATATTCAAAGCATATTTCGAATAGGAAACCTGAACTCGCCAAGACTGTCGCATAAAATCAATGCCTGACATAAGAAAGAAACCCACATAATAATTAAGTATTTACAACACATAATTATCAAATATAGCACATAATTATCAAAACTAATAGCTGGAACCGAAATTATTGAAAAAACTGTTCAAAATCCAGCATTCCAAGCACCTTTCATTACATCGCACTATCACGAATCATCCAAAGGAATCATCGAAAAGCGACAGGTTAAAACGACTGGTAGACGACGCTCGTTCATCCATTGGCAAGCTATTTTTAGCGAGTGAAAAAGTACATCTTTGACAGGAGTCGCATAACGAAAGGGTCGCCATTGACGTTTAGAAAAGTCGACGCGGGGGGAGCAGTACGCTCTCGTCGCAAGTAGGGCGTAATATTTCCGATATTTCCAATATGCTCTTGGTATCGCCCCGATGACAGCACGCCTCCGCACAACGTGAACCTACGACAATACGAAACACACGTGCCGCGCGCGTTTGCGCTTCCGTCCATGCAAAGATGAACACCGGCACGAATACAACACGTGCACAGAGGTACATGAGGACAAAGATATTGCGGTTCGTAGTTCGAGCCCCGGTCTATATTCGCGTCACTGGTCTCACGCGCATTGCGGACACGCGCTGCAACCTCGGACGTTTTGTTCGCAAGCACAATGCGGAACCGTGTTTCTTCCGGGTTAGTCGCCCGTCGCCCGTCGCCGCGGATGAAACGCCAAAGGAGAAAGCGAAAGGGAACAAAACGACCGGTGAATCGAAAACCGTCCTTTCGGAAAATACCCGCGTTTAATACCCTCCAGGGATAAACCCTTTTCAACGGTTTAATAGACCATGCAACGATCATGTTTTTTAATTTCATTCTGCAATTAACGTTCACTGCTATCGATGCATACGTCGTTTCAATGAAATTGTGTAACAGCGAGAAACACTGCCGAAGCATTACGTCATATTTACCAGCAGTGGATCCATCAGGCAGCTTGTATCGAATTCCCTTTAGTTGGACGGGCAAGAAAATAATAAAATTACGTCTTTCCGTTTTCTGTCACGAACGACGCTGATGCATTCTTACACTTTATTTTGCATAATTGGTAATTATCGTTTATTCGCGTCAATGCTAATGCTTCTACTGTTTACTGTACGAATATATGTAGTAGGTGTGTGAATTTTGGTAAAATTTAGCGGAATATGTTCTCATCGGAATCGTACAACTACGTATTTGAAATTATATAGTAAAATGGTATTCTCTACACCAATCAAGTAATCATTAATTAAATTAATTAAATTGATCTGGTTAAACTGAGATTTGTTATGCTCATTAAAAATATACCGAATATACCTATCTAAAATATTTTTCATTTCTCAGTTTTCATGCTCGTTAAATGAAAAACGCGCTGGAACGTAATATCTGTAGCAGAAAATACGTATAATCCTTCCCAACTGTATCGAAACGCTCACAAAACCACTCGCACGATCTCGCCTACACAAAAACCGTCTCCACGCGAGCTGTTCGTTACTGTGCATCGTTTAAAAGGTTCCGTGCTGGATCGATTTTTGGTTACTTTTCGTTCAGGCCGATTAGTTTTTTAGTTTTGCTTCTGATTGTTTTGTGTATAACTTACAATTTTTTAAATAGTGCAAACGATATAATTCTCAAGAAGAAGATTCATTGTTTGAGATGTATTAGACATCAAACCATTACATTTAATTTTTAAGCAATTGCACACGCCCTACGCGGCACGAAACGTGTTAACGCGTTGTTGCCTTTCAATTACCTCATAGAAATGACGTGATAATTCCGCGATGGTTATTGGCGTCGGCGGAAGAGCAACGCCGTTGATCGAAGGCCAATTAAAGCGACGCTGCGCTGTTAAAGCGAATCTAACATATCGGCAACAGTAAAAAACAAGGAAGATAAAATTGGAATCACATTCCCCGATATTAATTTTTCTCTCGTCACTGTGATCCCGTTCGTTAATTCTTTAAGAAATTGCTATTTCTTTCGCGATCGACGATTCATCGAAAGGAGATTAATAAAATCAGTAGAGAAATAGAAGGATGAAAAACAAATACACCGATCGATCATCCGTGCTTAAAGTTGCTCTGCCGGGCACGATAAGTAATTGTCGGCACTCCGAAAAAAGCGCGGAGATTTTCGGGAATCTGTTCTCGATCGCGTGCGAAAACACTTCCCCTTTCCCTCTTCAAAATGTAATTTACGGCTACGAGCCGACCGACATCCATCAAACCGAGGAAAAAATAGCTTCTCGATCCCGACGCAGCTGACTCCGATCATAAAAATCGAGAATTCGAGGATCGGTGTACAACCGAGCCACAATATCCTCGGACGTGGCAATACATAAAATGATTGAATAAATTCAGTCACGGTTGGGGGTTGTTGTTGATGTTACGAAATGTTACAGTTATGTGTTTTTGATGCTAAAGATGATAAAGGTAGGTTTCACAAAAATGTCAAATTCTATTGACGTTCGTAGAAGCTTATGTTTGTTCATGTCTCTGAAAATTTATATTTCCCTGAAGCTTATAAAAGTTTTGTTTAAGTTTAAGTTCTACTCTGACGATGCTTGTAATATAACATTTAAATATGATGTAGAACTCTTAAGATACATTTTTTAAGAAATAAGTATTCATAATTAATAGAATCTAAAAAAAAAAAAAAAAAAAAAAATAGATGTGAGAATTTTGTTGCATACTATTTCTATCTATTCTAGAATCATATTTTGGGGATATAAGTAGCTGAATTTACTGGACTAATTTTAAAATCTATTTAAACTTTAGCTGACTAGATCTGCAACTTACAAAGCAACATTTTGCTTGCGTTCTTTCGGTTACTTCGCCCTACATAATCACCTAAATTTTACATTATTCTTGTCTCCTTTGCAACCCTTTCATTCCACAATAAAACTTCCAAACAAAAACCAAAATACATTAAAACGGAGGAAATTCATCATCGTCACAATTTCCCCCTTTTTTACTCTAACTATTCTCCCAACCATTAATTTTCCAGCAGTCAATACTTTCAAAAGAATCGATTTAGCGAGCTCTCGTCCATTTATGGACACTCGTTCACCGTTAAAAATAATCCTTTCACATTTTTACGTTCACCCTCGTCCCTTCGTGAATCACAGCACCCTAGGATACACCGATGCAATACTAGTATAGCGCTATTTACCACTGTGCGATCGCTACGTAGCGCAGATTTTGCCTGCAGGCAACGCGACGCCAACTCGAAGCTCTCGTGTTAGAGCTTTCGCAATTTCGAAGCTGGGAGGATAGCTGCCAGATGAAACTCCCATCAGAACGTAACTTAGGGAGCTCATGAGTACGACGTTGGTTGGAAAACAGGGGGCCGGAAGCTTAATCAGCTGACTAATTCCGAACGCCCGCTGATGTAGCCCGCAAATCGCGACCAAATTCAAGTATTAAGGCCGATCGGTGATCGATGACGCATAAATCTACGATCTGGCAAATCCCTGGCTCTGCCAGTTTTTTTCCATCGGTGTCTTTATAAGAGCATTAAGGTATCGAATGATTAGGCTTCTGGGTCGCGCATGTCAGTCCTGTGATTGGTTGATAGCTTCTGTCTAGTTTCTATAGCGTTTCTAACGTATTACAAGTTGTTTAACATTAATTTTACTTCGAGTAAACAAAACCGTACTTTTTTAATATTTTTGAGAGACATGTAGTTCTTCTTGTAATTTACACAAAAATTATTTTTATCTTCGTTGTAATTAATTCGTAAATACCTCTGTTCAAGTCAGTTTCATTTTTCTTAATTTAATATTCCTTATGCACTGCCTGATTGCTTCCGAAATATTACAACAATAAATTAATTCGGTAATTCCTTAGCTTTTAGTTATTCCGAAGCTTCTAGAATTTTTTCCTATCTAAATTTCAGCAAAAAGTTTCCTTTTTTCTCCACTATCCTTTCAAGCTTCGATATTTGTTTGTTTCTTTTTTATCAAGTTTAGAAAATTTTTTATGAAATTTCTTGTTACCGAAGATGCTAATCAATGAACAAGATTCAGGTACAAATTAGTATAATAGATTCACGTACACCGTGTTATGTATGCGTCGCCTAGTGTTTCAGTAATCTATGTTTATACAGCAACGACCAGTGCATAACTGATTCGTCGTGACTAAGCAAATCGAGTTAAGCCTAGCCAGATTTACCTTTCTGTGACAAGTAGTCTGTACAATTTCACAATCTACCAAAGAGAAACTTGAGTCCTTCGCGGGAGAAACCCGGAACGTTGTATCGTTGCACGACTTTACGGATAACGCAAAGTTTTCGAGAGAAATACGCGCGAGACGACGTTAATTAAAGCTTTCGAACTTTCCTCACGCGCAGAAGAACGCTCCTTAAAGCAATGCTCTGGTTACGGGAGTAGGTTAACACGAGCGGCAAAATTCAACAAAAGGTTCAAGGATTAGAATTTCAATGAACCTGTATTTTCTCTATTGTTTTCTAGATTCGGTATTTTAATTCTTATTTCAATGCAATGGAGTGGTGGAGAACACAGTTGGAAATATATTATACAGTATAATGTGATATGTGACACTTATACTGAAATTGGAAATTGAAAACTAGGCCAAAGTGCAATATATATAGAATAAGGAATTCCTGTACTAGCCTTTCTTTTTAAGAAAATTGACTTTAAGTATTTGGTGTTTAGTGAATGTGTATTTAACTGGGTTTCAGTTTAATATATTTTAGTTGTGGGTTAGTGTTTCTAACGTACATTTGCATTTATTGTATCGGATAATGCAAAACGGCCAATGAAGCAAAATAATTACGAAGGATAAATTTTATTACTTTGGGAATTGTGGAAAATATTTTTTTTATGCTTAATTTATCAAACTGAGTTTACTATAAAATAATAATATATATATATTATGTATAAATATTCTGTTTCATAGTTTAGACTTCGTTTCTCAATACGATAAGCAGAACTATAATTATAAATATTAATTTCCAGCGAAATCTCAAGTTAATTTGGCACTGTAAGTAGAATATAGACGTATATATCGGACAAACGTTCGATATTAATTTTCTCGGAAACGGAGCTTCACATGAAAAAATTGTATTCTATGTTTTTGACATAATTTCAATTTCATATAGTGTCACCCACTTGATGCTTATACTACCATTCGCAGGACACCCTATACATGTATTAAGGAATATGTGTTGGTAACGTTAAATATTTAGTCTCTGAGAGGGATGCAGGCGCTAAGTGAAGCTTAACGATATTAGCCGCTGTCTGGAAGGTTCATAACGATCAGCATCAAATTACGGTGTCCCCTAGCGTTGATAAGTACTTAGTTTACCTCGAGATGCCGAAAGTACGGTTTTTATCGTTTTAATGGCTAGGCGCTCGATTAAAGAAGGGAGAATCCATTTACAACATTGCGCACTGAACTTAAAGGCTTCATTTTCTTGATAATTATTTTAACGTCAGAGTCATTTCTACAAGAAAGCTGTGATAAAAATTAATTAGACACGTCTTTAAATCCGGCAATTTACTTTATCTACGGATCTTTCGAGTATCGCGAATACTAGCCTATACAAGTATTGAGGAATCAAATTCGAAGTATGACTACATAGTAAAACTATAACACAATAAATTACGTGAGTTTCATGTAGAATTCAGAAAATTACTGTAAAATTAAATTATTCACAATTATTCTTAACAAACGTTTGTTGATACATTAGACAAATTAGAAACTCTTTGATAAATAAGAAAATCGATTTTTAATCGGTATTCTCTAAGATATAATACAGTATATCAACTTTAAGAAGAAGTTACAACTATGATCAACTTGCGCGATAAAGCCAAATAAGACAATGTATGTTATTCAATAATGATTCCTCGATTTTAGATACAATTACCAACCATATAAGAAAAACCCTATCTGATACCCACCTTATTTCCCAGTACCATGATCTCATTTCCATTCGACATTCAAAAAGTCACTCCGTATCAAAGAGCTTCACCTACCAAACTCTATAAACCTGTACAACCGAATAAGACCAGGGGTATAGACTTACCAAACAACGCAGACGGCTCGACGTCGCGCATAGAAAGACTGGAGGAGGCCTGTGATCCGCTGGATTCCGTGCTCTGCATGCATCTTAGCCTTCTTCTCAGTTTTGGCATGTCAAACGGCAAGTCCCTCAAATCCACGCTGGTCGCGCTGCCAGACGTGGTGGCGTCCTGTTGCATAAGCAATCGCCTCCTTCGCAGTTTTGGCATGTCGAAAGGCAGATCGGATAGCTCAGGCTCGTTGTCCACGAGATTGATGTTATCCAGCTGCGGTTTCAACAAGTGGAACCCGAATGGTTTGCACTTGATCCCGGCTCGCGACTCGATCGAGATGCCACTGTCCGATCCTTGGATCTCCGCATCGCCCGACGACGAGGATTGCAGGGCCAAGTTAATCAGATTCTTGTTTTGCGGTGTGCGTCTCTTCTTGAAAGACGTGTCCATCGGTGAGGTCACGGAGTTTGTGTTTGTATTTCCTGTGTTTGTGTTCGTGTTATTCGATGCGGTTACGTTATTCTCCGTGGTCACATTCTCTTCAGGCGAGGCTTTCTGGGAGTTGTTGTTACGATTGTTGTCGGAAGTCTCGGAGGCAGGTTCTTGGGACGATTTGTCAGAGATAGGAGACAGTATGTGTAGTTTGTTCGCGTGGTGGGTTAAAAAACCGGTCATAGAAGGTTGCTGATGATGATGGTAGCAATTGGTGCTGCCACTGTCGGAGCTGTGAGAGCTTAGACTGGTACTATGACGACTCTCAGAACTACTAGTAGATCTGTTACCCTCGCTAGTGCTACTTCGAAGCGATTCCATGCTACCTCCACTGCTACTGGTAGCCATACTCTCTGTACTCGAGTATCCCGCCCTGCGTCTACTGGTCCGTAATTTGAATTCCAACAAGCCGACATCCCTACGAGGCCGTAATAGATCACTCTCGGCCTCGTGAGGCCTACCTTTGAACTCCATGATCGGCTTGCTCTCGCGAATCAAACTGCGCGGTCGTTGCCTCTCCTCTCGCGGCCTCCCCTTGAATTCTAGTATCAGTTCCTGGTCGAAACGTCGTCCCTGAGACGATTCTACGTTGTCTTGAGCAAAACTCTTCGGTCTACTTTTAATCTCGAGAATACTACCCTCGCTACTTTGAGGCGAGTCTTTCGCTCTCAACAGAGACTTTACGGGCAATCTTAGATCCTTGAGGCGTGGATGGTCAGGTTGACAGGGTAGGTTCGGTGTGCTGCGTATGTTTAACAACAAGTGATCACGATTGCCATGAAATTTAGCAGGCAACGGTGCCGTGGATGGAGGTGACGGAGTATAACCTCGGGCCGGTAGTCTCGGTGAACCGGTTTTCTCGTCGCTTGAATTGATCTGGAGGGATTCGATGTCTTGGGACAGAGTAGAAATATTGTCTGGTTGCTGCTGTTGCTGTTGCTGCTGCTGCTGCTGAAGACGGCTCGGAATCGGTTTTGGGCGGAGAAGTACAACTTTGCGTCGATCTTTGCTGCTGTGGGACTGACCAGCGTATGGGACTTGCTGTTGTTGCTGTTGTTGTTGCTTCGACGTGTCCGTCGATGAACTCGTTCTACTTACTGGTATCGCGCTGCTGCTTCTGATCTGCATTATCAAACAACAATCAATAATTATCATAAGTATATTCATCGTGAAAGTGAATGAATAGGAACTGATCGGAGAATTAATATTTCATTGTGAGTCTCTCAAGTATATCAGAAGTTAGTTTATACAATGCGAAGGTATAACTACGTTTTCGTATAATGAGCGAATTATACGGTTCGACTGCAATTAAAGTTCAATTAGTGCTAGATAGGGGAAGATTCATAGTTCGTGTTCCGAAATCCCGTAACATTTTGAGATATATTGGACTTTAATTGCTTTTCATTAAAGACCAGCGGCCCCGTGTTTCCCTAATATCAGAGAACAGGCAAACTCGGGAAATAAATCGCAAACGCAGATGTTCCCGTAAAAATTATAATTCTGGAATCTTCTTCCGTAAAACGACGAAACAAAGCATCAATATCGTAAAGAAACAGGAAAATGTGTGAAAAAATATGGACATATTAATATTATATTATTTACTATGACAAATAGAAGAAATATTTATCGAATACATAAACAAAGAAATAAATTTAATAAAAGTACCCTAACATCGTAAGAAAAATAAAACATAATCGAATGCTATCGTAGATGATAAAAGATAAGAACATTGATACGTACCTGTGAATGCAACACAGGATGATTGGTAACCCGATCGAGGTCATCGAGGTCATCGTCAGAGCGATTGACCTTGCAATCAAAGGCCGTCTCGTAGAGGTGACGTTGCCTAGCCATCTCTTCCTCGTCTTCCTCCACCTCCACGTCCTCCTCCTCCTCTTCCTCACCCTCGTCCTCTCCCTCCACGTCGTCCTCGTCCTCGACGAGTATCGGTTGCGGGTCTATCCTCCGTGTACGACGTAGCTTGCGCACTTGGTGCCGCGTTAGTTGCGGCTGCCGTTGATCTAGCTCATCCTCCTCTTCTTCAGCTGATGCGACGCAAGTACAAACCGTGGTTGGTAGGTCGTGGCTTAACAATCTATGAGGAGGCATGAGGGTGTGATCCCATTCGGTGATGATGCACGACGAGAGGATCTCGTTTCTGGCTGGGACAGCATGCTCGCTCCCCGACGTGGGGCTCACTAGATCCTGACTTTGATAATGCTGTTGTGGCTGCAATGGATGTTGTTGCTGTAGCTGCTGTTGTTGATAATGTTGCTGCTGTGGCTGCTGCTGTTGCTGCTGCTGTTGTTGTTGCTGAGATGAATAGGAACCCCCATCACCCGCCACCGAGTTTCTCTTCGGTATACCGGGTGTTCGTGAACGTTCACCCGGTACGTCAAGACTAACGCTTTTTCTGTACCTGTTCGGCTGTGACTTGCTTATTTGATCCGGTACCTTGAACAAATCGCCGTAGTAATAGGGTGATGGATGGCGGACCGGCTGATTAGATTCGGTGGGTGATTGATCCGTGAGATGCACCAGGGCTACGCAGTCCACCACAGCCCCGTCGACCGAGCTTAGCTCTTTTTCTCTGTCTACTGACAGAGCACGAGTCGAGGAAGATGCGTACAGACTGTTCTTGCGTTTTCTGATATCCACTCGGCGACCATCTTCGTCATCCTCGCAGGAAGAGCCTGAAGCAGATGGATCTGGAACGAATACCATATAGAATCTTCATGAGCATCGTCTACTGTACGTGATACATAAAGGCGAATATAGTCTTTATATTTACATATGTATCTTCGTATAAGCTTCAGAGTCCTATTAATCTTTCCTTGGCACGACTAGCGTCTCATAAAAAATATTATGGTAGATGGGCATCAAGATAGAGGAGATAACAAAATTCGTGGTAGGAATACACAAGAAGGTATACTCCAACGGATCGTATACCTTTGGTAAAATGAAACCGACGCGAAATTTTCATAATCGTTCTGTTATACGAGCATCGGCTACTCTAAGATGTTGAAGGTGGAGAATAGAGATGCTTATGGGGAGACGAAATTGCCGTGAAATGGCAGGCTGGTCTTCTTAAAAATCACTTGTTCGCCCCGCGAGATATTACCGTAATGGTTTTTGGCCGGCTGACACGGGGTTCTACCTTCTTTCTATCCTCTTTCTTCGTACACTTTCACTCGTTTCAACGTCGTTCCGGGATCGTCTGGTACCCCGAGTTTACGATCGTGTCACAAGCATGCTTAGGTAAACGGAAATCGGCTCGGCGGATCGCAGGAGATGGGAAATTACATGGACACCCGGTACATTAGCCAAGCAACGTGCACACGCAGTATAGACGAAAGGACTGGAGATAATGGGAGCATTATGCTCGGCCGGAGGGCTTTACCGAAATCCTTCCTTGCTCCTCCTTGGCTAGGGTGGTAAGTGCAAGAGGCACACCATAAACCACGCCAAAAGCTGTTTCTGACAGGAACCGCCTTCCCAAATTTCGCGAGAAAGTTTCCCGATAGAAGCAAAAAATTATTATCGGGATCTCTGTCCGATCTCCGATGCCACTGTCTCGTTAAATCGCTCAGGAGCTTTAACAGGATGTGAATATTTCGTGAGGCCAAATTAAGAAAATTGGAGAATATCATGGAAATTCGATCACTTATCTTCTGCTTTGTACTTTTACTTGGTAAAAGATAGTGTAATACGTATGGTATTATATGTATTTTATTCTACTGAACAAACAAAATGGATGATACATAATTCAATAAAATAATATAAAACAAAAAATGTTGTGCATCTATTATTTCCTTATAAAACGAAAGAAACTTTTGGAAGAAACTTATTACGCTTCTGTAAATATCCTTATAAGATTAAAAAGTATTGTGAACATTGAATTAAACATATTCTCACCGCATATGACAAAATTAGGACGATAAAATAATGTTTTCACAGACATTCTTTCTTGCGAGCAATACCAAGAATGTGAATTAACATACTATACATATTTGACGTAATAGTGTTCAATTTATAACTTCAATATAGAAAATATGAGGGAAATTTCTGATTAATAACATGTTATATCTACTTCTACTGACGATTACAAGTAATAGAATAATCATTCTAATCATATTTTTCTAAGTAATAAGACTACAAATTAACATATATATATACATTATACGTTAATTTGTAGTCTTATTACTTATATATATAATAATATTCAATATATAGCTTTGATATAGGCAGTAGGAAAATGTCTGACTAATAACGCATTATATCACTACTGAGAGCTAGTAATAGAATAATTCTTTCAAAGATATTTTTTCAAATACTACCTATATCGCAACTCGCATCTTCTTAAAGTAAAAATGTCTGACTAACGACATGTTATATCACTGGCGAAGTCTAATATCTAGAAGCAAGACAATAATATTGAAATATATGAGGAATGAATAGTAATGAAATATATCCATAATATCTTCCATTTTTAATTTTTCTGTTCTAAATCAAATTCTAAAAAGAAGAGACTTTATACAAACGTACTCTGAAACGACCACGGTGATTTACGTATGATTCATGATTCCAATAAGAAAGAAACGAGCAAATGTTAATATGCGGGATTCTTTAGAGGAAAAAACGTATGAATTTACGTTGAATACGGCGAATCAACTTATTACCTATTTTCGGGCAGTTTCATTATCACGAGGTTCGTGGAACTTCGTTCTCTCCATTCGAATATAAAAGGCCGCGCCCAAACGATGAAACGAGAAATGAGAAATTAATTCCTGAACAATGAATCCGGAAAATTATTATATAACACGCGCACGAAATTACAGACACGGTCTCGTACAATTCCTTTTCATTTTTCTTTCCGATTGTATAACTTGTCCTACTCTCGCCACAATGAACTGCGAAGCACACAAGAATTCAATCGAACCATTCATTTCGCGGAAAGAACAAAGCATTCCTTTATAGAATTAAATTGAGAAAATTTGAAGTAGAAACTGGGAAAACGAACAGATAAAGAAGTAGAAACAAGAATCTATTATATCATTTTCTAATTAACTAATGTACCACTTTCTATTTAAACTATTGAATTTTTTATTATAACATATAGGTACATTTTATTAATACTGAAACTACAAGAATGACCAGTTTTGTAATTTTGTATAGAAATTTTTGAAGATTTCAATGATCTTTTTGTAAATTAGTGCGGATAAGGGCTACCCTTTTAAATTAAGGTTTTATGATACTATAGTAAAAGTAGTTTTGTTATTAAATAAAAATATTTTTGATAAAAGAATATGATATACAAATATTTAAAATAAAGTACAAATTAGAATATAGGATATAAAATATCAATTATACAATTCAGTCATATAATTGTGCGTATGTATTTATGTAAAATTTAATTCAAAATATTGAAAGATACGAAGTAGTTTGTAAGTGAAAAAATACACCTTGCGACCGTTCGATATGTATGGCGAATTGATGCATTGTTGAAATGGCACACGTCCAAAACATCCATCATGTTTCCATGTCAACGACGTTAACGTTGGTGATGCATGCACGATGTACAAAAAAATACGATATCGCTCTTGGATTTTCGCGATGTCGTAAGAAACGTTGCTCGTGAAATATTGACATTTAGAAACTTGTATAAGAAAAGGATAACCACCAAACTGAAGATTTCTTTGTAAATAAAATAAATTCTGAACTTTCTCCTTCTTATATAAATTATATATGTGTTTATATATATTTCTTTTTTTTTGTAAAATAAACTTTATCAGAAAAGTAGTTTCTAAGAGAAAGTTACAATTGTTTTATTAATTCTTCAAAATATTATACACTTATTGTCAAAAACAGATATAAACTTCGTTCTTAACATCGCATCAAATAGTCCACTAACAATTTTACAAGAGACACCAACACGAACTAACAAGGTTTGTCACGAATTTCACAGAACAAGACCTGAAAGGACAATGGAATTTTTTTAATATCCGTCAAACACGCGTTTCTCCAATGCAAACTAATAAATGCGATGAATATTGAAACAGACGTGAATTCTTCATATCAGAAGAAAATTGCCTATAAAACATTTTACCAGTCGACCAACTTTTTTAACGGAGCAACGATACGAACAAAAAACGCAATATCGACGCACTACTACAGTTAGCGCAATATGCTTGAAAAATTATATTTGAGCAATACGATAGCACTTTATAGGAAGGGGTTAGACGACAGTTGTGAACGAAAATGAAAGGTGGCATGAATATGCATCCGCAGCTGGTTCGTCCGGTCGTTTTACACAAGACACCGGATCAAATCTGGAGAGAAATAAACGTATTAAGGAAACCGCTTGCTCGTGCTGGTTGATTGCTTCCTAAACGAGAAATCGATATCCGTGGGGGTGTATCAAGCTAGAAGAAGGAAATTAAATGCGGACTCGCGATGTTTCCATCAAGGAAACTTCTGCCAACGATTGAGCTACAAATTAAACGCTAATGTAATTGTTTCGCAAGTAACGATTAGGGTTTTATGAAAGCTTTGTTCATTAAGAAATGAATGAAGATGAAGTTGCGATGTAATACTGTAATCAGATATGTATTTTGATGAGGTTAAATTGTATACAGAACAAATCACTTGAGATATTGTGAAGGTTAATAGAGCAGGTAAATAAAAGAACGAGGTCCCGTTTCTATACGTATACCGCAATCATTATTTACTTTGATTTTATAGACGTCGATAATTGCAATTAACATTTACTGAGGAATAATGAAAATCATTATTATTTACCCGCATAGCAGCCTACGGCGTATGAATCATTGACATAAACTACTTAGTGTTCTGTACGCTTGAATCGTTGATCCGAACTACTTAATATTAAACCTATTGGATTATAGGTCTTAAATCATATTACGAGTCAAAATCAATATAATAGACTCGTCTATAATTAGCTACCTACCTCTGAGAAATTTAATAAAACAATTTCATTATTAACAAAAAGAAAATTCACTGGCTAGAAAATATCAAATACATAGTTCAACCTTTTTCCTCGACACCCCTATTACACTGTACTATTAAAATTTAAATCACGGTCATTCCAACCCATTCACCAAAAACTTGACTAAAGATTAACGCACAAAGTTAACGCTACAAAAATTAAAATCATTTTCTATCCAAATGAAACAAATTAAATTTCAAAAATATCCATTCCAAAGACACATATTAAGAGATTCGTTTGAAGTCGCTCAAAGCGCGATTAGCTGTGCCGCACGTGCACTGTTTTCAATCATCCCCTCCATTGGATCAGCCGGTAAGCCGCCCCGCTTGGTTCGACGAAGGACACGCACACGACACATACAAGCATACACATGCCAGGTTGGCGTAGGGCCAAATTGCACCAATATTGATTACCGATCGATAATCAGATTTGCGAGTTATCCGCAGGGTGCAGCAAGGGATGCTGCAGGGGAAAGTACGAGTCGTTGAATGACCAAATGAGTTATGAAGTAAACGAGCTACCATCAAGCTCGTCCAAACGACTGATATACGTATATCGCGCGAATCGGTGGAAACGTGAGGACACTCGACTAGAACCTGTAGATAACGCGGTGCGTGAGTCAGTGAGCGGTTGTTTGAGTGCTTAGCGAGTGATGTATCGCGCACGAGAACACCGAGTGCGTAAACACGTGAGAAGCTAAGGTGCTCGTATTACAGGGTGAGTTATTGAATAGAGTCGCAAGGGTAAATCGGCGACGTCGATGGATATATTTGTAGATGGTTAGAATGTTTGATGCTGTTAAATGTATTAGGTTGGTTCATGTGAAATTAATTATGATAGCAAATGATATCTCTTATATTGTATACGTCGATAAATAAATTGATGAATAAACACGTCGTAAATAATAATTGATATACTAACGTGAAATCGTAAAAGCTTAGTAACAAAGAATTGATCAAAGTGAAATCATGCAGCATACTATAAATATATAATTGTATTCTATAATATAAGCAACCGGTCATAATGAAGTATTTAATTAGCGTTTATTAGAGTATTTGTATAATTGTGTCGTAGTATTTATTTGTATGATTGCATTGTAATATTTATGGTAGCTATTAGAATGCAACAAATTAGAACACGTATTGTAATATTTTCACATATTTATTACCACAGATTTATTAATACCATTTGTCATTATAAATCAAATAAATCTCTAATTCCTACGCCTTTATTCATAAAAAAACATAAAGTTCCATGAACACATTGTAGTTTAACGACTGTAGATTAATTATAACGACACTGTGCTCCGACAATCGAGTTAATCAACTTAATCAACTTGGCATAATCTCCGCTATCTACAAGCTTACACGTAACAAGTACTATCAGAAATACAAGCCAGATACCCACACCTCGAGGGAAGGCGTCGTACGCGCGAAACAGTGAATGCACACGGGTACACAGAGTTACGTAATATGGGTGGCAAAGCAGAATTCACGCGAACAAATCGATAACACCGCCGAGAAAGCGTTAGTGAATGAATCAACGCAATAGTTGCGCGCTAGAATGAACTGGATATGAATACACGTTGCCTGCGACGGAGTAAACGTTCGAAGGGGCGCGTGACGTAGAAATAGACTGCACGCGCATACATTTAGGGTTCGCTATGCACTCGAAGGGTGTACAGTCTACCCCTAATGAATCTATTAGTGCCGGCGAGCGACGACCCCTGGCTGGCAATCGCCACAGATAACGCGATGCACTGTTACGCGTCGCGTGCATGCTATGTTTACACGTACTGTCAGATAAGTCGACGAAATATTCACCGAATTATTCCCCAGAACTGATATTAACCCTTTTGATAACTATAGACGATATTAAGCCTTTTATTATTATAATTGTTCATCATTAAGGGATATATTTTACAGAATTGTGCAGATTGTTGTATAGAAGATAGCGACTAAAAAATAATTTAAGAAGATAATAATTAACAATATAATACTTCAATGGTAAAAAGGAAATAATGTATAGTATTTAGTATTTAGTATATTATAAAAATTTATATCAATTTGTCACAAGAAAAGCTTAATATGCTTTCTCAGTAGTTTCACTATTTACATGTATTAGAGAGATCTGGAGGTCAATTTTTTTATCATAGATAAAAGAATGCAAATATCTTTGTAGTCTCTGTATGTTCTTAATCTAACAGGTATAATATTTTTTATACTATAATTGCATACAATCATTTATTGTATTTATTATCAGTAAATACGGTATTACTATACAATGCATGGTTTTATGCAGAGACGACCGCGATAAAAAAGTTAAGCGAACAGGGACCAGAGTAAATGGATGGAACACGTAGTTTCAGCGTAGGAGGAGGCTGCAGCTAGAACGAATCGATTAAACTCGACGGATAATGATGTTAGAGCTTCCAATTTCTGACGAGCCAGTGTCAAGGCCATCAGAGATTAATATACTTCGTACTTGTTTCAGGATGGCGTATCGGAATTTGTGCAACGATTGCCCGTTTAGAATTGTGCAGTAAGCGATTAAGCTGATTGCTAGTGCAGATTGTGTACTGCACAACTGTTTGTTTTGTACAGCTTAACGAACTTGTACCGGTGAATGTTAATTGCTTAGATAATGATTTGTTAGGATATAACATGCCATAGCTAGTACAGAGTGAATTACTTAGTATCTGGTAACCTGTTAAACACTTCCACTGAGTCCTGTATTTAAGTTGCCTGATACAAGAATTATTCGTTTTAAGGGGAAAATATTGTTATAACGTAATTTACTACGATGTTTATAAAATTATGGTATTTAATTATTATGTTATTATAGTTACAAGTTCTTGAACTTATTAATTGGAAAACATGAGTTAATTCATCACTCTGATTGCCAATTTCCTGGACATAATAATTTTTCAATTTAGAGTTTCATTACCTTTTGACGTCGCCTTTCTTAGGAATAAATTATATCATATTAATATTTGTACGATTGTAGATATTTTCTGGTTAAAATTGTTCATTATTTCTCGATTTTGTAATATATAAGATAGGATGCAAAGATGTAATTCACTCACGAATACCGCGATGAGAGTACATCATTCAATAGTACTCAAAGATATAATTGTACCTATCAAAGGATTTGCCTTTTAAACCAAACATCATCTGCCCTTCATATTCACAAGTATTACAAACTATCGAACACACGAAAATATTGTAATATAACTTTCTATAATTATTGTAATATACTCGTATCACGAACATGTTGAGTTAGATTCTTATAAAGGGAAAAGTATTTAAACCCGTACCTCGCGATGAATACCAAGTAACCCTCTCTGTGTTTAAGAAAAATGTTACTATCTTAAGTTATATAGCAAAAATATACACACCTGTCTCCTTTCCTCCGCTAACGGTGTCAATTTAAATTCTTATAAGGGAGAAATGTTTAAGATCATAGCTTAGAACGTCTGCTATCATCAACACGTTTACGAAGCATTTTTCTCAGAAAATAACGTTTGAACGGGAGGCGTACAGAACAATAATCCCGGAATAAAATGTCCGGGATTTCATAAGTCCTATAAAAACCTCCGAATTGTCACTTATACAATCTTCCTTTTCCCAGTGCGATTCGACGGGGACGAACGCAATGACGAGAGAAATTCCGGTGAAAGCTTTATAAAAGAGCAAGTCTCATCACCCTCGGAGCCACTTCACTCTGCTTTTTATTAGATATTGTCCTCGTAACATAACCGGGGTTGAGCTTCGTTTCTATGGAATATGTGGGTCGTAGGACTGTATCGTCGGGAAAAGAAAAAAAAAGAGAGGGGGAAGAAGAGAATACGGTACTACAAGGAGAAACCTTAAACGAAATCACCTTCGTGTTCGTGATCCTTAGGGTTTCTTAGGTGGCAGCTAAAGATTACTCGGCCAGCAACGCGATGGAACGAAAGCCAATCTCGGTTATTGGTTCTGGTATAGCAGAATTCATGGTTACTGCCACGGAATTAGACGAATCTCGCGGCCGAAATGTGTCAGCCGTGTTAAGGGTCATCGAACGATCGGGTTAACTTATCCGACCGATCTAATAGGTCTCAATACGTGGGGCTTCCACGATACGGCACCGTTCCTTCTTCTAATCGTTCGTTTCACTCTTCCTATTGCCGATATATGTACCTGCTTCTTTTTATATTTACGCTTACGATTAGAAAGATTTATGATTATATTAATCTATTTCTTAATATCAATTCTTTAGTAGGTTTAAGTGTCGAAACCGAGGGAGCAAGGTAACTTTATTTTATGAAATTTCATGTTTCTTTTGGATATAGGAAATTGACGAAGAACACACACTATGGATATTTCAAGAAGATTCAAGCAGCAAGTAAGTAATTCAGATTTTATGACAAAGCTTTTCTGGAAAAAAAGAAGGAGAATTATTTATTTGGCAAGGTAAAATTGTATACGATATTAAATCTATGAAATCTGTTCCATATGCAGGAATGAAATAAATGATTCGATTTACGTCGAAACTGAAATATATATTATGAGAAAAAGGGAAGGAAAACTGGAAAATAAACCTATTACAAGTATCCAGGTTCAATTACATTCTCTTGTAAGTATTTCATTCATACAAAAACTCACCCTTCCGAAAATGTATAATGCTAATAAGCATGGAAGAAACGCAATTAAAAGTTTCTTTCGATACGAATAACATCGATCCTATCAAGGTTTCTTTGAAGGCTCGAATTATAGGCCCCTTTAATACTCGTTCCCTTAAAGCCGAAAGTAGCTACTAACGAGTCAAGGTTACGAAGGACAAATACGAAGGTCAGCGCAAAGAAAAAATGAATTAAGCTGCGAGGTAAGAGATTTACTTTGAAAGCAAATCCACCCGTGTGACGTACGTAAAGAACACAAGCCTACGCTGGCAAATATCTCATTACGAGATGATTGAAATATTCCCTGATTACAGAGACGTCGTGATACTTCGCCCGTGACAGCTCTGTGACCATCTTTTTCAATCGCCCCCTCAATCTTAAGTAATGTACTTTATAACGCGACGCTGAAAATATGTACATCATATTTTATATTCTATTGAATTATGGTTGATTTCTATTACATTTTAAATAAACTGCTAGATTTTAAGAAAATTAATATAAAATTCTTGGTGTTATATACGTACCTCTTTTCAATGTAATATTGCTTATTGCATCATAATAGTTTCAAAGGTGGAAAATATTAAGTCATTAATAAAAGAACATACCCATGATAATAAAATTTGATTGTGAGTAAAAATTTCATATAAATATATTACGCATAAATATATTTCCTTTCCCTTCGTCCAACTTCAATAAAAAGATATATAAAACACGATCAAACTACAACTTGATTCAACAAAACTAAACTAACAAGACAATGAAATAGATAGTAGAAATTAAATTCAGAATAATGCTTTTTCATTCACACTGTTTACTCTATTTCATCATCTTGGTTGTCTCGTGACGTTAGCATGGCTTATCAAGTTGAAGCATCCTAAAAGATGTAACGAAAGATCGCGAGACGGTGACAGTCGGTAAATTTGAAAAGGTGCAACAAAAAAGAGCAACGCCTTTGAACGTTTTGAGTGGCAATTACTCGGCCTGTCCTCAAATTACTTACTCCAGTAATTTCATTCTGTCGTCGGCCTTTCTTACAGCCTCGCCTGTCATCCCCCATCCGGCTTATCCTTCAGTGACTCACGCGGCCGGAAATTATCTTAAAATGCCATCCCCGGCCGCGCTCCTCAAAAGAGAAACATCTTACGCAGTTTTCAGTCGAGAACCCGTCAATACGAAGAGGAAAGGAACGACGTCGAAAAGTTCGCGCGGAAGGAAGAGATTTCTTTTTTGTAAGAAACAGACCAACTTCTACCCTTTGTGCTTGTCCCTCGATTTCGTACGACGAATTCCAAGGAAACAGGTACGCGTAGAACGCGCTTGAAAGAAACGTTCCTCGCGTTCGAGTTGAAAAATACACGCAATACGTGTCCGGATGTTTGACTACGAGATGTTGAAAAAGTTGTCCGACTTACCATTACTTGAATGTTACGCTTTGAGTTTCTTAAGGAGCTTTCGGTTTTAAAACAAAGAATGTTTTTATTATTTTACGATATTTTGAGATAGTGCTTCTATTATTCTTTTCTTAGCTGTTGTACGTTTAACAATATGTCAGAGCAGAAAGTTTTGTTTAATTAAATATACTTCTTGTAAACTGGATGAAACAACGTAACCGAAATGCAAGTAATAAAACATGAAATCGTCTTAATTACAGTTTTCGAAATAAAAATTCAGAAATATAACAAATTATTAGATACAATATCCCTAAATACGAATATTCATATGGAATGAATATAATTTAATCAAAATTAATTAAGTATTTGTATACAAATTTCTGAATCAAACTAAATTATTTGAAGTAATAATGTTTAAAACGAAAGATAAATGACAAAATCAATATATTTTATGATAATATTAATATTAATATTTTTTATAACATTGAGAGCTTTAAATTTAGAAATATTTAAACCTCTTCGCTTTACACTCGAGTAGAGGAATCAAATAGCAAACTCTACAAATGACAACTTATCGATAACCCTACTACCTCTTTAGTTATACAGTCAAACAGAATCCCTTGCCGGAACAAGTAACGATATCTTCAGCCTCAACAACTTTGCGATAAGCTTTCGACAGATTTCCACCGACAAATGCCTCATCGTTGCATGAGCGAGCACTGTATGCCACGATAGCCAAGTTTAATCCTCGAATTTCCACGAGCCATCCTCCCTTTCCTCTTCACGGGGGAAAACGTATCGAGAACTGGCTACGCGGAGAACTTTCCCTGCTGGGCTCCCAAATGTCCAAATCCAATATCGCGGCTATACGCTGCGGCTAAATTGAACGCTCGATCTAATTTAACTCGATCCAAACAGCCATATCGGTTGCACGAGTCTTTCTGTTTCGACACCTGAGGATTCTATGGAAAAAATAAAAAGGCGTTCGCATCGTAAAGTTCATTATAGATCGTCCCCAAAAATCATTTCAATCTATTCACGAAGATAGACTAGTAAGCATGAAAAAAGAGGGAAGATAGTTTGAAGCTTCTCAGACCACCTTGATCGAGATAAACTATTTTGATACCAGTTTCTCATTTTTATTTTTAGTTTTAGTATTTAGTCTGAAGCAGTATTTAGCTCCATGTGGCATGCAAAGCAAAATATTGAATAAATTAAAGTTTGTCAACATTTTTTAGTAAATGGAATGAATACATATTTTAATATTTATTAATAGACCACGGATTTTCATGAGTTAATGGAAAATTTAAAGATACAAAAATTACGCAAAATGCATGTAATATACAGAATTATATATAATACTCCTTAAAATTTATAAAATAGATAAAACGAATTTCTATTTATGTTCTACATATTTTGTTGATTGTGCCCAGGAAAACATAAGTCTACATAAAAATCCACGAATTATTCATTACGGCTTATAATTACTGTCAGTGTTTCTGATTTATAGTCAAACCTATATGTGAAGAATATCTGACTCTCTACTTCGAATATATATACATATATACAGCATAGAAAATAGAGAGAGAGAGAGAGAGAGAGAGAGAAGATGAAAAAGTTGATAGGCTGTAGCGGTGTTTAGTTCGATTGATTCTAGCAGAAATAAAATCAATGTTTGACCCGTTGCGAAAGGGTTTTTGCGACAGACGAGCAGGGAGGTGTTCGCAGAGGGTGTCGAAGCTGTCGCTGGCAGTGATAGCAGCATACTCGGATTACCCACTTCCCCGTCGGTAGACATTGCTCAATTGAAATCTACATCGGTGGCCACACATGAGCACGATCGTTTGCGGCCGATGGGGGTCGACTCGTTAAGGGCGTGAGTCTGATCAGTTGCGTTCTGGTTCTGGGTTAACCTGCAAACTGATTCCAAGCAACTCTGTTTCTGATTTTCTTCGATTCTCCCTTTGTTCTCTTTCTGTCAGTTTGGTCAATCCTACGCATGGTTTACTTTCGTTTTGCAATTTAATCTTACACCGACGGGTGTACACGCTTGCCAAATTCGATTGCTGTGTTGATTCAGTGTGAACGAGACGAAGCTTGTCGTGGGTGTACGGAACGTGGGTTGCTCGATATTGGTACAGTTGATGGAGTAACAGCTAAATGTAATGTTCCAAGTTCTGTTAAGTAAAATGTTTTATTGAGCAATATGTTTGGTATATTTTTAGAACGAATGAACTTGTTATGCTTGTTAAGATAAAAGATATACGTTGGTTGTATTGTACTGTGTTATGAAATGTAGAAATGATCTCAAATTACAAAAATTTCTCTTTTGTTTGAAATAATTATGAATTTTCGTTATATTATCGAATATAAGTATAGAATTTACGATGTACTATGAGATAATGTTTCTGAAACATTCTTCAGTACATGTAGGTTCTATTATCTTTTATTTATAAACTACCGTATTACATAGTACTGATCGTATAAATTCAATTTATAAAAATCAATTCATCTGAATTTATCAAAAAACAATTAATGAGATACAAATTTTACAATTACAACTCAATAACGAAGCTTACGTTATGCATTTCTATATAAACTTTATTGCATATGATGATATTAAATCTTTCATGAAAGTTTGTGAAATTTCAAATTCAATTAACGTGATCCTGCTGTGTAATTTATACAGTAACATAATATACTGATACAATGAACTATTAAACATATCATATACCTTTAACTTCTAAACCTATGAAGTTAAATTATCAAACAATCTTCCAACCTTACCCTATTCAGTCGTGCAACCGTTCTTTCTCTGCTTCATCTATTTCCTATTACATTTTTATGCAACAAACATTTAAAAAAAGACACATCGACAAGTGTCAATCCTTCGCGGTAAATCCAACTTAGAAAGAATGCAATAAACCAATGTTGTACTAAATTGCAACACTTTCTTTCCACTTCTATCACAAACAAGTAGAAACAATCTTAGAAAGCAGACAATGTGTTGTCCCCAAGTTTCTTATCTAGAAAATCGCTTTCGCCGAAAAGTTTGCACGTGGAGATAGGCGATCTCCGAGGATCAGAAATGTTTCTTGCCGACCGGCTGAAACATCTGACACGGAGATTAGGCTAAGCGTTCGCGAAATTATCTCGCAACGATATGCAAATCGCGGCATAAATGCTAATTGTAATTGCCCATGAAATGAATTCAGGGACCCTTCGAAGGCAGGCTCTCGTAGGGACGCGACGTCCTCATTGCCAACCTTTGGCTCGATGCCTCCTCGTTTAGCACCGTTAAAATTGCGCGGGTTTGTTTGAAAATTTTCTTTTCGCCTCGTTCCAAGGTAACTCGCCAAAGGGAAATGTCGTTTCGCCGCGCGATAAAACGGGGACAAAGCTTTGCTCGCGATTAACAAAAGTGTAAGCCAACAAAGAATACGCGTACTCACGTTGTTACGTAGAGAACCATGGAGAAAATTTAATGCAATTTAATATTTAATAAAAAAAGTTAGTTGGTAAGTATATTTAATAATAAAAAGGAAAATTTAATAAAAGAAAAAAAGAAAGAAAGTTCGTTATCGTACTCATTGGAAGATTATTGTCTCGTTCGTTTGATGATAGTAAATCAAATTTCGAGTAATTTAGAGTATTTAGTATTATCCTATTATCATCCAAAAGGGTAGGATAATACTAAATTGTTTGGAAAATTTGTAGAGTTTTTAATGATTGGTATATCTTGTTCGAGTCTTTAAACATATCTCTGCAGTTCATTTTACCTCTTCTTCAAATATTTCCTTTTTTGGAATATTTTTTTTATGAAAACGTTAGATCCTGTATTTTGATAAAAATACAGATGAAATTGGATGTTAGTTTGTTCATTTAGCAGGAGTTTATCACATTATCTCATTACGGTTTACTTTGAGCTTTGAAATTTTCTTTCGTATGATAACAAAGTATATACTTCAGAAGTCTATGAAAATTACTTAATTTCAGAAAACTACATTGTCAAAAGAAGGCAAATTCATTGAACAAATAAGTTGTCCAATAAATAATAAAAAGGTTACAAAGAGAAGTACTGCGCATATTTCGTTATATAAATTTTCTCAACAATATCTTCCTAAAAGAATGAAATATCTTCTAAAATTTAACGTCCATACCACGAACTGTTTAATTCAATTTCTATTTTAAATCGTTCATCGATATAAAGTGGTTAAAGTGGTAAAAATATTCAAAGGAGACAGATTCTCTTCGGCTGTCGATCATAAAAACGTGGTTCTTCATTCGTCGATTCGAATGAATCGAAAGAAATTTCATCCATTTTCTTTCCTCTGATTTTCAACGAGCTTCGATATAGCTTCGTGGGACGTAATCTGAAAATAACGCGTACAAAGAGACGGTCACCATGGAGAATATTAAACCATGGATGAATTCAGAGAGCTCGATTTCATGGTACGCGAAACGAAATGATAGGGTTACGATGTTGATTCGTTCGACAATGGCTACCGCGAATGCTAATAGCGACCGTGGAGTGACGCTTCGTTAATATATCAGAATGGGATTCGATAATGGAATTGCAAACGCGTAAAATTGCTGTCTTTTATTTTGTTGCGGTTGCAGTCGACGGGATAGCGTGACGTGAGGTTACAAAGGAAATCGCAGACCGAGCATCGAAATAAAAGTAGCGTTTTATTGAATTTTAGACCATCGCTTTTGATAAACCTTGATTCACATTATAGATGTTGATTGCAACTAAAGTTGTTTATAGCTTATTGATATATCAATGTATATCGTTATACTTTATTGATAAATCTTAGGTACTTATTTAACATACGCTCTATTTTGTTTGTAATTGAGCCAATTATGTCTGTAAGAATTCATACCGATCAACTCCATGAATTACAATGTATAAAACAGTGATAATTACAAACACTACTTTTTTAAATCTTTCCTTTGAATCTACAATTACTTACGCTACCTCCGTATGGTAGATAAATTTATGAAAATCAGATTTCTTTTTTGAAATATCGAATACTGAGTATGTAAGTTGCGCTGTATATGCTGTTCAAAGTATAACTTAGCAAGAAATGGAGATTTTATAAAATTTGTAATAAATGTAATTAATACATGGATATACTATGAGAGATGTTTTAAGGAAGCATACGAGTCATAAAATATAATTTACATTAGTTTCATTTCATTTATACGAATGTACAAAATACATTAACAAACCGACTACCTTCCTGGTTTTATTATCCAGATTTCCTACTGTTCTCTCATATTTTTCCATCATACATGTGATTAATAATGCTTATATCATAATTTTTATAAAACGTTCTTCGAGAATTATTTCGAATTTATGAACACGCGGCTCACTATTTCCAGATGATTCATTTTTACACTTAAAATTAATAATTATTAAAATATAATTCTATATTTTTTCGTCATTATCCTAATTGTGCAATATATCTAGGTATACATATATCAAAGACCATAATTCTACTGTTAAATACAATAACCTAAATATATTCTAAAATACCAAAAGAAAGATTTCTCCCTATCACTAACTTTAAACATCCAACTGATGCCAACACAAATCTGTGTTTTTTACCTTCTTCACGAAAATCCACGACCACTCGAATATTCAAAACGACACGACGATCAACGATAACTTCCTGTCACTGACTCTGAGACACGCGAATTTAACTGGCGAAATTGCCGACGGATTAAGATCCGCCGCGTACTCGTGTGTCCGGCGACGACGAGTCGAGGAACCATGCCGTTGACAGTTTGTAAATGATCTAGTTTACCGGCGAGAAAACGGGAGAAAGCCGAGGCACTGAAAGACGAAAGCACCGCTCTCGAATGTGGAGCAGAAAGGAAAGCGGTGCTAGACGTGAGGTGAGAGGGGCACGAGGAAAGACGGAAATTCGGGATACGGAGAAAATGGAAAGCGGAGTAAAGGGTGGAACGCTCTCCTGTTAACTATTCATCTTCGCGGCAATCCAACAAACTTTCCACCCTTCCATCGCACTTTCCTTCTCAGCTTCGAATACTAAAACTGTCGCACGGCAAATCGCGCCGTCGTAAACATAACTCGCGACCGAGCTGTTTGCACCCCATGAAACGTTCCACCACGATGCAACGCTTCGTTCTATCGGGTTTAATGTCTCGTTGAGATATAGTTATCTGAGGAATAATAGGAAATAATAACGAGAGGATGAGACATGTAGCGTGCGTATGAAATGTGGCGAAGGAAGCGTGAATGTGGATAAATACGCAGGATGTACGTAATATGCGAAATAATGGAATATCTCTGTGGGACGAAATAAATTTACATGTAGATTTCATTTATTTATTCGTATTCATGAAAACTGATTTGCATAAACATCTGTATTTTAGTGATCACCACTGTATTATATTCTGTATTGATTTCGAGGTTTGATAGTGAAACTTGTTGCTTTTCATACATAGCAGTAAAACGACAGCTAATTGAAATACGTAGTGTTGAGGTTTTGAATAGTCTCGAATGAATTTATGACTGAAACAGACAATTTCCCAGACTATTTTTAAACGTTATTATACTTTCATTTCTATTTTCATTAAATTATATTTCATAAAACTTAAATTAAGCAAGTAATTTCTAGTGTAAAAACTACCTCCAAAAAGCTCTATATTTACTTCTAACAATACCCGGAATAATTACTATGAAAATCTTTGAAATTTTGTTGGAACTCTGCTAAAAAATACAAATTATTTCAAAAAGATACTATTACGTAACGACAGAAAATTCTCCAACAAATGAACAAGCGCAGCTTTTCCCAGAATATCTCTACGTTGTTTATCTCGGCTCTTTCCATACATTTTTTCCAAAACAATGTTACGTTATTTACAAGCTAAACAGAAAATTCTACAACCCTTCTAACTCGTTACTTCCACGGTGGAAACATTCTCCATCGCCCTCGTACGCTTGAAACTGAACCTTACCCCCGGTACGATAATTACTTTTCTGTCTCGATTATTTAATATGCGCGCGTATAGACAGCTGAGACAATAGACAGCATTTAGCTAGCGTTTGATGTGAATCAAGCAGCCCCCTGTCGCACTAGCAACGGATGAACGGACAAACGGACGGACGGACCGACGGACGGCTTGTCATTTGCATACGATGAACCCGTAGTAGCGTTAACTGCTCGGGGACGCGGAACGAGCTACAAGTCACCTGGTACCGGTAATTGAAACGAGGGTAGCTCCAACCGAGGGTCGATCCAAGAGACAATCAGTATAGGAGAAAGTTCTTTCATCGGTCGAGTAATGACGTAGCCGGTACTTTCATCTGGATAGGGAACGAAAGCGCTGATTAACATCGCTAAAATTTCCAGCTGTTCGTTTTACACGATTACTTTCGTGGTTTTGTTTCGTTTTAGACGACACCGATGAGAATATTGTTAATTTAATGTGTTCTCTATCGTGCTTAAGAAATTTCAAAAATTGATGATGAAATGTATGGCATGGTACATAAAAAAAATTGGCGAAAATTTGGAAAATGCATACATAAGAAACGTGAGTGGACGTTGTCCATTCTATGAAGTACTCTGGTCTATGCGAGTATACGTATAAATATTTAGAATTTTTCGTTTTCAATGATTCAATCCAAAAATATTGGATACTGAACTGAAGGAGCAAATGTTACGTAATATCTTCTTAATAATGCGTATGTGACAATAGAAAACGGTTCGTGTAACTTTCTACGCGTTTCATCGAAAATTGAAGGGTCCTTTTCTGGAGCGCATGGAGCGCGAGAAAGTTTTGAAAAGTGGTCCTTCAAGTCTCGCTTGAATTCATCCTACTGCGATGATTTCGAGTACTTTCGAAAGATCGAAATCCACCAAAAAGTCGCTTAGACTTGAATTTCGCACGTCAGCTGTAACATGTTAGATCAATGTTTCATGTTATTATCGAAGCTTCAAACTTCCTACATATAAATGTAATTGTTAATATAAAACTATACATTGTATAATATAAAATCCAGAATAAAGAATTTCTTCGAGGGATCAATCTTACCTACTCAACCAATTAACCCTCAAAGTCTACTTACAGCTCCATAAAACCTGGACGAAAAAAAAGAACTAAAAAGTTTATTCAAGCCAGCCCATATTCTACTTACAAGAGGAATAATTCTTCCTAAGAAGTACGAAGGGAAATACTAATAAAACAGGTCCGGGCTGTCGCCCCAGGCTTAACAAGAAATCTCCGCGATCCTCCCTACGCAATCCACGCACCTCCGATTCCTTTCTACTTCATTAGGTTTAATCGGCTGATTTTTAATTACTTGGGACGCCTGGGCCACTCGAGAAGAAGGCAAGAAAAATCCGCATGTCAAGGGGCCTTGTCGAAACGGTTAATAAGTTTGTGAAAAGGGTAAAAGGACAGAGGGGGGCAAGCTTGTACTCACGGAGAGGAGAACCCCTTGAAACTTTACAGACTGCTACCAGTGGAACGAGGGCAGACCGGATGAGCAAGGACTGCAGGGAGAGTTTAATTAAATATCACACGACATATTATGGGACGAGGTCGGTGTCGTTGGCAAGTAACGTCAGCAGCACAACGAAAAGTTCGAACGAACCGAAACGGACGCGTTCTAATGTCGGACCGGATGGTCCTGCCGGAAGTAGGCAGAGAAATCAGCGACCAGACGTTGCTCTGTATCCCTTTTTCTGTAAATTGATCCAGCTCTGCGAACGTTCCATGGGGTTGGCTCAACAGACGTAATTTCGTCGAATTTTACCCTTCGCTATCCTTATTCCCTCCCTAACGACGCTGTAACTAGAGATTCGAATCGCATGGACGTAGAAGAATTCCTGTTATTATTATGCATACCGAAAATCTTAATTTCATAACAATTCTGCCATATGGCCAATTGTGTGAAGATAAACATGGTTTTTTGTGACTGGGTTGAGCTGATTTGTGGATGAAGGAGGATCTTGATTGGTGGAGGGTTGTCCAGGGAAGATCCTTTAGTTGAATGAAAGTATCTATTTTAATCTTTTATATCGTATTCCATCTAAACCATCGCTTATTCAACCCTTTGTAACATTTTATCGATTCAAAAAACAATAGAGTACAAGAATTTGTAAACGAAAGTTTCCAAAAATTATTTCAATCCCCACAACGACATTTAACTTTAACTTACGTCGGGAGAATATAAAAGCATTTAAATAAAAATTTCTAAAGGTTCTTTCGATTCCTACAATCATGGCGACTTAACCATTAATCGACAGCTTACGAATTCTAACCTCGGTTTAAACCATTATTGACTCAACCTTTTGGTAACGTTTTACTTATCCAAAAACGACGAGAACACGATCCGTTTCGTCGCCAAATACACCCTCCCTGGCCGATTCACCGAGCGATTAGTTTCCACCGATCATCCATTATGTATAACGCCGCAAACGGAAACGGTCTGACCTCGAGAGCAAACATCGTTCTCTGCGATTAGAATGCCCGTCGTATCTGGGCAAGAAGTCGTATCAAAGAGGCGTGTTCGTTGCCTACTGGCCGACGTGCTACTGCCAGGATGGCAAACGTTTACCCCTGGTAAGTTTACTCAGGTCTTTTCGCCGAACTTGATCCCCGCCACGTTCGTGCAAATTAAAACCCCATGAATATGGTAAGAATGCAAATCTGAGCCGGCGTGTTTACCCAGGATCTGTGTTAACGCGACAATCTGCATAGGCGAGCGTTAAAATGGGATGTAACATAGGGAAATGTTGGATTTGCCCTGTCTCTCTGTATGTTCGGTTCGGTTACGTTCTCCATGCGAGATAACTACGGGGGTTAATTACAAACCGGAACTTCGGACATTCCAGTGCCACGATGCTTTGGACCCTTGTTACCCTGAAACGGGTTAACGACTGGCTAAAGTTTATGAGGCGGTCCCCTTGTGAGATCATTACAAATCGAGGGTAATTGACGTTGATGGGAACGAATTAAACGAACGTATTGATACATCGTTGTGGCGAAGGAATTGTTTCCCTATATCAAAATCTGAGTTTGTAACGATGGAATGATGATATGGTAGATTCAGGATCGGTCAGTAAATCGTTAAAAAACATTTATAATAACACACATGAGATGTAGAGAGAAGTAGTGGAGAATCATATTATATTTATCATATTGTTGTAATGACTGATGAAAAGAATAAAATTTGGGACGAAATGAATTAAATAAATTAAAAATGTCATAAAGAAAGTTCAGATTATGTAATCAAATTTAGTTTCTTTTTCAAAAAATGTGATAACTTGTCAACGAGTGTTACATATTTCTCCACTGCCTACTTCTCCTTTGATTCTTAGACAAATAACTTACTATTTCCTTAACTGAAATACAGAAATGTACTACAATGCCACACGTAACTAAAAATTGTCCAGAATATTAGAATAACCAACTTGTATAATTAAAATACTAAATACAGCGTAATCATTTCCAAATATAATGTTAATATTATTATTCGACATAAATAGCAAAAATCATATCTGTCAAATGACGTTTCACTTGTGCTTGGCATTGGTGGAAATCTTTCTCGCGGCGATATGTTCGACAAGAAACGCGTCCCCTCGCATTTCGAAAACGTTCGATTAATCCGCGGGCTTTCCCGTCCAACCTGTGTGCACCGTTCAATTATCGAGGGGCTCTTCCGCCTCTCTTACTCTGCGTTAACTGAGTTGTTGCCTCGATAATTCGTACATCGGAGTATCGGCCGTATCGCCAGGGGTTCGCCGCATTAATTTGCGGCTTGGTGCGGGAATTTCTGTTAACTCTATAATCCGAAACTTACAGCCTCTCGATCGGATACTTCAGCGTCGCGCCGACTCAATTTTAACCTCATCGATGGAAATCGGAATTGAAAAAGTATCGCACATAGTGGTAACGATTTTAAATATCTACAGGAGAAGGGATCCGTTAATAAATCATCGATTCTGTATATTTAAATGCCCATGGCTATGCGATAAAACATTAATTATCGGAATATTAATTCTTCCGATTTCTTTGTCATCGGATATTTGTTTATTTGAACGTGTTACAATTGTGTATGAAATCTCATTCGTACATTCCGTGTTTTATATGGAAATTTTATGTGATAGTCGATAACGAATGTGTTTTTATTCATTTATGAATTTATATGAAATTGGAATTTTAAAAAGGCTTTGAACTTAACAATCTTGACGCATTTTTCAATTGAGTTATATTAGGTAAAATTCAATAAATTTATGAATTTTAATGTTGGACATACGAACGAATAAGGTAGTTAATTATTTCTGTTCCAGTTTATTTTATGTTTGGTTGTAATATAGGAAATCTCTAAATCGAAAAGATGAAAAAAAAGGAAAGGTGCATGAGCGTAAAGAATTCCATGGATTACACAGAAAACTCGATAATCAAGATTATAAAGTTCATGCTTTTATGTGAGGTACGTAGCAAACCAATTCTCTTAATCCTTTCTTCAAGAGTCAAAACAACTTCTACTTTATCTGAAACAATCTCATCTCTTATTCAACTTTATATCCTCCATCGTTTGTAAATTATCATTGAAATCTTAATCTGAACAGACAATTACGAATTACTCACCTGTATTTAATTTTTAATACAATAAAAAATCTTTGGTAAAATAGTATTACACCTTTTCTATAAATAACGAGAATATTTTTACAAATGGATGGAGTTTTTAAGATTATCCTTCTGCGTCAAGAATTGGAACCATGGACGTGATTTATACGATTGCATCCAAATGGATATCTGAAATAGATTTCGTCCAAATCCGGATTTTACCTCGAAGCCAGATTGACGTTTGAATTATCGTGCTACTTTTTGAACGTTCTCCTACGTACCTTTTATACTACTAAAAATTTTAAAACTGTATTAACGTTAGAAGCAAGTTTTACTGCGTTGAATCGAAGTTTAGAGTTTAATAAAAGTATGTATTTAAATCCGATATTCTATGGTTCCATTTCATCCACAGCCTGTTCTGTATAATGTTTCTTATAATAAAACAATCAACGAAAACGCTTCATATTTTCTCGTGTTAAGTTAGTTACTAACTTAATTCACTAATTAAACTACTATGAACTACTATTGAAATACTATACGCAGTTAACTTTCAATTCAAATCTATTAAATATTACTTTACAACATAATCAATACAAATCCCAATCATACTGTATTCAACTAATTTTAAATTAACAAATATTATTTAACAGATAACGATTTTTTGCGTTTATAGATCATAAATGATTTTACACGTTTACTGCAACATAGAACGAAACCATCGAATTCTTCGTCATAAATCAAACTCTTTTGGTCCCAAATCATCGCGCAATAATCTTTGTGTCGCAATATGTCCTAGCATCTGCATTATTACGCGATCACGCGTTTGGCGAGAAAACATCCTACATTTGGAAGGAAAAAACGCGACGAGAAGCTTGGCAGAAAGTTGGCTGGAGTATATAGAACCAATCGATAAGCGGACAAGCGAAAACACGCGCTGGTTATCATCCAGACGCCAGGCTAAATTTCTGATTTACGAGCAACATTTAAAGTTTATTTATTTTAACGCTGTTATGTCTCATTTGTTAACTGATCAACGCGTTTAATCCAACGACTAATTAGATCGTGTCAAGGATTTATGCGTCGTTGCTTTTTCCCACATTTTAGGATTTCCACGCATTTATCGCGGTTTATCATTGGTCTGCCTGTTCGTGTATCACCCCAGTCTCCGTACTGAATCTGGTAATATCGACGCAAATATTGGTTTTGCAAATATGGAGAGTGGAGTGGTATTTAAAGGTTCCCAGTTTGATGCTTTTTTGAGAAGTGTGTATGCAATGATTGAAAATTTAAAGAGCTTCATTTAGAAACAGAGCAGATAATTAATTGGTAAAATTTATAACGAAGTTGGAGAAAATGTGGAGAATCTTCCGTGGTTTTGCCTTTTAGTTTGTTAACTGGATTCTGCTTTAGCTTGCAACTTCTACAAATTACATAATTAAAATACAACATACAAATCAGTTTCAGTTGGGTTAATTTTACATCTTGTAGTGAAGCGACACGTAACAAAATAGAGAATCCCTAAATAAAGAGTTGATTCGTTTACTCTTGAAAAGACAAATTAATTCAGCTTCCTTAGTTAATAAGTCTTATGATTTAAATTATTGAAAAAAATTCTTCTCGAGAAGTCTGCCTTTTTATTTTTCTTCTAGCGAAGTTAAGTTTGTCACGTAACCAATGTAATCAACTAAATTTTTCATAGTCAGAGTACTTTATACACCTTTTGCTTTCTTGCTTCGAAAACTAAAACTCCCAGGATTCAGCAACTTATCGTTTGAAACTTATAAAGCCATACGCTTATCAAGACTTTACATCTAATCACTCGATCCAACCTACTTTTACATCTCCAAAACCTCGGGTACAAGTGTCCGCCTTGGGCTCTTGTATTTTAGAATATGTAAGACAAGCATACGTGATGTTATCTGAGCCACGTAAATCCTCTTAAGAACTTTCAGTATTAGTCCTTCAAACTTATTATACATTCTTCTACATTATATATTGTGCATGTATCTTAACTAACTACCGTTGAAAAATGTTACGAAATCAGTTTTAAACCAACATAGTCTACTCTAACTTATTTTAGGTCGTTTTATAAACAACGTGTTTTCCGCAGTTCTTTCATTATCTTTTCTCTTTAGAGATTTTCCTATTATTTTACTTTTGTTATATTTATAAAATCTCAGTAACTTGGAATTTGATCATTTAGTAAAAATGTCCAGAAACCTCGAAAATTATCTTTCACGTGTCCTTAAATTTGAAGTTTGCAGAAAAACCGAATATGATAGTTTAATATTAATATTTTCATAAACTTCTTCAATTCACATTTCTAGAAATGGACTTTCAGTTACCATTCTTTTTTTACTATTTTCATCTTCTTGATATTTACACCTATTGCAAACTAAATAATTAGGAAAATAGACATCTAAAAGTACAGAAAACAAAAATGCATGAAAAGTTGATAACGAAAGAACCACAAAACATCCGAAACGATCTAATAATTTCAATCTACTGTTCATGAAAAATTATTGCTCCTTTTATTTCTCATTCCTAGCCTTAATAGAATTGAAACGAGTAATAAAGAATCCTAAGCTAGGTCTTTTAGTAGCCTTTTGCGGCGAGATACGCATTGGCAAGGTGATAAACTTCTGTCACATCGCAACCACAAGTATAACACGAAAGTTATGCACCACTTACCCGTATAAGGTCGACAATAGTTGCGATTTACTTTGCTGTAGATCGTTGGCAGGGACGTCTCAGCTCCTGGCTCGACGTATGCCTTGTTCTTGCTATCCCTGGGGTCGCTGTATTGTTCCACAACTTCGACTTCCGCCTGAAAACAAAGCAGAAAATCGTTTCCTTCCGTTACAATCTCTAACCACCTACACATATACATAAATTATCGACTGAAAGTCTCGATTTTAGAATAGTTTTGAAATTCTGAAAGTAAATTAGCCTTGAAATTAAACAGAGAGAAAGATTGGCAGCTAAACACAGAAGAACAAATTATACAATTTCTTCAGATCGCTAGATTTTCTGTAACACGTAGAAATTTTCGGGAGAAATACTTTTAGATAAATTTAAGATTCCTGAAAAAAAAGAAAATTTAAACGAGCATTGGAATTAAATAGAGAGGAAACTAGAGTGGTTAAACGCGGAAGAAAAAGTTTCTCTCTGAATCGCTCATGTTAATTGTCACGCTCTAAAATTCACCGGAAACGTGGAAACTTTTACTCGATAAATGGAGTACTTTCGGTCAATGAGCAAAAAATTCGTCGAGTGCATAACTCACACGCACTGTAACGCGTTGAGAAAGTTTGGAAATGTGATGTACTGTGAGTCAAAAAATTATTGGCACAGATGTACACTTAAAAAGAAAATGATAAAGTAATAGAAGAAGCGAGGAAAAAGAAAAGTAATAATATATTCAATACTCTAGACTCTTAATAAAAATTTCAATTGATATTTTTCTTGCCAAAAACTACTTCCTTAAAAATAATTACATCTTTTTTTTATAATATTAAAGATTAATTCACACTTTCATACACTTCTACCACTTCTACGCCATCACTTTCACATCATTTCTTTTCCACCAAGAAACGATAACTTCCCTTCTAATTTATAGTTGCAAAATCAGTCGTTTATTAAATACATTCAAGAAACTAATTTTAAGCAATTTTGTAGAGGCAAAGAAATTATTTAAGCGGTGCAATTATAACAGCACCGTGACTCCTCTTTATGAAACCTGTTCAACGATTCTCTACCGTATTCCGGGAACGTTCAAGGCGTTCTATTAATTCACCAGAATGTTAAGTATCCTTTATTAAGCAAGGAGATTAGACGCAATTTCAGACGACTGGTTGCACGATATCTCCGGAGGAACGACAGAAATACGAAACAAAACGCGGCACCAGTTGTTTCCTCTCGAAATAATGATCATTTAAGAGGAGGAGACGGCTAAAAATATTTATCCTCCCTGGTTGGCCAACGCATTACCGCAATTGGCTGCGTTCAGGGCTGGGAATTGCGCTGAACTAACGTGTCGCGTGCTTAGTCGAAGAAACTCCAGCAATAACCCCTTGCTTATGGTATCTCCCAAAGGGTCGACGCTGGACGTTGTTAGCCAGCCAACCGGCTAGCTCGCTGCCAAATTGGTATTGTTACCGACCTAATAATTTGTATCGCTCAACTTGACGTTCTTTGTTTCGCTGTAGCGAGAATCTCATTTCCTCGATAAGTTTCCTTCCTCGAATCACAGCTTCTTCAGTTGTTTACGAAAAGATTCCCTGTGGAAGATATGCGATACTTTTCTGACTGTCCTCTTATTTTGGGTAATGGAAGAGTGTCTTAATACGTGTATTTTATTTTTTCTTGCGTTTCTCAAGTTCGCGCGTCGTGAGTATTTTTTTTTAGTGGAATTGTTGAGCTAACATTCCGATTCATAAAGTTGAGAAAGTTTCTGCTACATTAAAGTGAACGAAGTAAGATTACAAAGTGGAAGAAATGGCGAAAGTATATGAACACCAGAACAGAGGGATGCCCATGTATAAAAAGAATTAGCAATGTGAATTATTAACTAAACAAATATAGTATCATATGTAAACACAATTTGCACTAACACAATTTAATTACTTCGCTACACGATAAAATATATGTACTACCGTCCCTGATTATTCGACCAATTTCAAAAATTAATTCACGTTGCTTGAATAATTTCAATTTAAGACATGTACGATCTCAAATCAGTAATTGAATCCAAACAATGTTCCTTGTTGTAATAAAGAGTCGTATTAAGTTTCAAAAATATATCATAAGTATATAACTAAATCAAGGGATAAATCAAGACAGACAGTTATCAACATCTGACAACGTCAGACAAACAACAGCGAACTTTCACTTCCCAAAACCATACCAAATCCCCCTATTTTCACAAACTCTCGAAGCCAAACGATATCTATACAACTCCACTTTCATTCACCTTGACCTTATCCGTCTGATTTCGCCGATTTCAAACAACGTGCACGTTATTAAACCAACGAGACAGTTGTACAATAGGGGGTTTTTCCATTTACCCTCCGCCAAATCCAAAGAAAACCTTTACATTCATCTCGAAGGACTCGCGTCCCGCTAACTTTCGATTTTAATGATAATAACGATAATAAAAGCAATAACGATGGCCTCGGGTCCTGGAGCTCGCAGACCAAACGCAACAGGGAGAAGCAGGAGGGAACGAAGAAGGAGAAGGAGAAGGAGGGGGGAGGAGGAGGAGAAGGAAGAAAGCTGGACTCCTCGAAAGAGGCGTCTGATCAATGGTGATGGAAACTTCTCCCTTCCCTGTTCTCCCACCGAGAAAGGAGGTTGTATCACGAATCAAGAAGTCGACTGGTGGAAGAAGCAAAGAAACGAAGAGAGACGAATTGAAATGACGGCAGACGGAGGCTAGCGCCTGTTACGGTACAAGGCGAATGAGAAGAAGACGGACAAGACAAGTAGCCTTAAATTGAAAGAGGCCAAAATTGGAATTCTCCTGCCAAACTTGAACGTCGTGCCCCCGGGGTCTGTTTCGAAGCCGATTGCCCCTCGTGCCTGACGCCAACCTCCCACCTCCAGTCTGTTCGATGCTGGTTCACATTGAAACAGATAAATTCGTGGATGTTTATACGGAAATTACGAGGGCGATTTCCGCGGGCGAAAGAAACGGGATGCCGATGCAGGAAGCGAGCCGATCGACTGTTGCAAATTCGATCATCTCTCCGAATGAATCGCTATCAAGCTTGGGGTCTGTTGCACACGAGCAGTGTAGATAATATCGTTAAGAATTTTTAGCGATTGCTAATAATTTGATAAATTTATAGTCTTAATGATGTAGGGTATGTGAGAAAGATGGACATACTGCGAGTTAAATTTTATTAAAAACGTCATCAATGTTGAATGTTTACGATTAAGACAAAAATGATATAATTATCAAACAAAATTATGCCACCTAATAGGAATAATGTCATAATTCAAAATAAGCTTTTTTTAAATAGTACATAATATTATATGTGAACAGTATTTTATCAGAGAATCCAGAAATGGTTAGTTAAATAGCCAAAGAAAAGAGTTTGTTTAATTTTATTTTTAAATAGCTGAGCGCTTAAAAATTTTTCTTCGTTATGTCACTCTTCTTCCATATCATCGGTATGCGGAATGCATCAGTATCAAGGGTCGATCGTATTGGCTGATGTGTTAGGATATAGGAGAAAAGGGACAGATTTTGAGCGACGATGTGGGACAGTTCGAAATATGTTTGAGTAATATGATCGATGAGACGAGGGTTGGACTGAAATGTGTAGCGATGTATGCTGTTTTGTGGTTGAATAAGAATCAGGATAAAATCGATATCTAATGCATTTACTACATGACAGGGTCCATATGACGCAAGTTCGGAAACAAAATTGACGTACAAAATGATGAAGATGGGTTTGTACTTTGTACAAGTACATCGGAAAGTTTCTTGACATTTTTCCTGCTTTAGTAATATTTTACTAAAATTAAGACAATACATCATAAACCCTACAAAATTTATTATATTTTGACGTATTCATACCGACCAACAAATAAAATCCTTTATGTGTATGTTTTACAAAATACGATATACATATGTACAGGAATTTCATTCAATTATCCGATAATGAGACTCAAACGAGATAAGAAATATCGACGAGATTTAACGAAGTTCCTTTTTTGCAATTTTGCACTTCACCAGAGAACGCTTGAATAGCGAAGAAACGAGGAAACCACTGCAAAAATTAGCGTTACATCTAAGTAATTAGCATGACTTCCGAGAGTATATCAAGGCGAAAAAAAAGTTGCTCGATTATCGGACTTGGGATGAATATCGAAATTTCCAGTGGGTGATTATGAAGCAACGATTACAGGAATCAAGATTGATGAGCTAACTTTAGCGAACGTCGCATTATACATCAGTGAAAATTTTCATCGTTCAGCGTTAGTACATTAAAGCTATTAAGTACTTTGAAAGCAAATATATTTATACCGCTTAAGACAAATAAAATAATCTCATAAATAAGCAAATTATAAGTAACAAATAAAATAGTCTCGTAAATGATCATAATTAGATGTTTATGTAAATTTATATTTTTTATGACACCACAATCTAAAGAATTGAAATTTTGTTTATCCATTAAATATTGTAACGAACTCCGCACTTTTGATATAACAAACCCTGTTAGCTTATATAAATAGTTCTCAACCAAATATACATCATCGACCTCATAGCATATGGACATTAGATCCGCACATGAATTTTAAACATCATTATTTGGGATGGCATTAGGCCGCAGTTAGCAGGAGCAACTACATTAACACTCTGCCGATAATCCCGTCGGTTTATCGGACTTTAATCCGATTATATGGCCACCGTATTATAATTGACCACGATTATTAGCTCGCCTATAAGCTGGCTACTTTATTGTGTGCGTGACATTTGGTACGTTATACTATTTCGTACTGCATTACTATAATGCACGAAACCACAAAAAATCTGCTATATGTATAGGTCTTTGAATGATGCAGATTTAGGAATGCAGATTTAGGAAAATAAATGAAGTTTACGTAATACAATAATTTATTGCTGAGTCGTGTTCAAAGAAAATTGAGGAATCGATAGGATGGTTCTTGGACGTCGGTGAAATGTATTTCATCGAGCTGAATTAGAAATAAAGTGTCGTTCATAACCTTGAGAAATTCCGTGATCTTGCATAATGCGCGAATTTCGCTGTCGAAAGAACTTACTTTGCGAAGTTGACAGACTATTTTGGGACACGTCTGATACGTTCTTTAAAATAAAAAGCTATGTAGCAATATCGTGAGTCTCGTTCGATATTAAAATTTAAAAACCAAAGATATTTCGGACGAGGTAATATCGTAAATGAAATTAAGTATCTTTAAATAAAATGTCTTTGAGATTCAAAATTCACTTTCAATTTATGATAAATGTACAATAGATATTTCTAAACAAATAGAGGCATCGAACTTTATAGGAATTAAATACGAAACGAATTTTATAAGAATTAAATATGTCGAAAACATCAATTTTACAAATACTTCGATAGATAATAAATATTGTATACGTCAATTAAAGCGGTCTTATAATCTCAAAGCTACGAGGGTGGTTAGACTGCCATAAATAACAGTACCACTAACGAGAGGCGAGGACAACGAGAGTGTTTATTACCTCGGAAAAAAAATGTATGGCGACACAGGTCCTACCTATAACATCTAATACTACTTCAGGGAAGCAAAATCGATATATCCTCAAACAACTAAAACCAATCCGTTTTTATACACAGATAAATCACGACAAAAAGTAACCACGATAAATTATCGTGAGATTAAATTTCAAATTACATAAAAGTACACATTATTGCAAGTATTTAACAGTCACAGCGTATGAAACTATAAAAGCCAACGAATATTCCAAATATAACACAAAGCAGGATAGCGCATGAGAAAAGCATAACAAAACCATTTCTATTAATTTTTTCATTTTTATCAACTCAGCTTCACAAATATAAGTTTCAAGAAAATAGATAATAAATCTATGAAATTTTATAACTATCAATCAAGTAAAGAAACATTTTCGTTATGTTCTGTACAATGCATACAAATACATATGCACATATTATAAAGATATTAAAAACACATATGTATATGTTTAATTCCAGTCTCAATTAAAAAATTTGCCAGTGGTTTCGTATTGCGTGGTATATTATATAAATATATATTGTATGTTTCATCGTATAACGAATAAAGATAGAATTATGCAAGAGAAACAAAACCGTGACAGTATAAAACCTTCTTCTAAGTATAAAATATCTTTACGTGATAAATATTTATATACAAATATATAAATATAAAAGCATAGAAAATCCCTATACATGTCAGGAACGTCGACTTCAAGATCATTTAGAACGTTTCCAAAGCAGACGACCCTTCACCCGCCGGTTAAACATTGTCTGAAACCTTGAAGCAACGGTGTTTAGGAAACCATAAATCCCCGTTTCACTTTCAGCAGCGCGCGACCGCGAAATTTCCATCGCGAAGTAGGCGTTCCTGCACGCGCTTCGCCCGCTCCAACTTTCTCGCGGCGAGGCTCTTTGTTAGAGTGATAAATGCGACCTACAGCCGTGCCCGACCTCACGCATAAAATAAAGCGCTAAAGTATTAAGTAGGGCTTACGAGCGAGAGTCGTAACGATTCACCCTCTTGAATCAAGTGGCACCCGTTCCTCTCTTTGTCGCCCTTTCCTCCACCCTTCACGATCCCGCCCCACTTTGTCGCTACTGTTGCGACGAGCACTTTCGTCAAGGGACGGTACTACACCGGTGACAATGAGACGAACGAAACTTTGTTCAACACAGTCAGGTGTACCGACCTTCTCGATCTTTCTTTCCACTCTGTCTTGCTCCTCTTTTTCTTCTTCCTATTTACGACTTTTCTCTCGCGACGACCATAACCTCACGTCGCGACGTCTTTATGTTGCAACGTTCGCGAAGCTAGTTAGCAATTTGTTGATGATCGGGATGAGGTGACTGATGATGTGACTTTATTGCGTTCGATAGCGATGTCGGTTTGGTTCTCTTCTTTTCATCTGTTTCTCTTTCCACTGCGCTGTGGTTTCCGCACTTTTCCCTGTTTTTCTTTTGCAGGGACGCTGGTCGGTAGATCTTTTTTTATTGTGGAAAAACACCGCTTGATTTATCGGAATTTGTATCGTATTTTTCGTATTGCGGTTTTGGTGAGGTTTCTAAGTTCTTATTTTTACTTCACAATAAATCGAATGATAATAATGCCAATAATAATAATGATAATAGTGTGAATGATAATAATACGACCAAGAACTAGACCAAAAAAATAAGAATAAAATGATGGAATAGTCGAACTATCCAATCAAAAATTCGCCCAATAACCTCGAACAACCCAATCATAACCCAAATATAGCATACGTGCCACATCAGTATACGACTAACAACCGACCAAAGAATTGCAATAAAATCATATAACAATGATACCAACCAACCACGAATTCTCCGGATAACCTCGTACACTCAATCATATCTCGAACACCGCGTATTTCTACTATACATTTCACATAACCAGCACGAACTATTCCGTACGAAGACTTTCATTTACAGTTTTACGCGCGCCAGGTCCAATTCAGTGTAGAAACTTGCTTGCCAGGACAAAGTAAACCGAGATTCCGGAGCACGTACAGACGTGGGTGAATGGGCGAAATGTGACGTTTCGACCGCATTTTCGAGGACACCAGGAAGCACAGTCAAGGTGAGCTGTATATTTCGACTGCAAAGGCGTTTAGACGTTGCGCTTCGGGCGATCCTGAGCACCAAAGCTGAGTGCTGGAACAATTATAAGCACCGCCGGAAGTCAACGTGCCTCCTCCACCCTTTTCATCCCGTTTCGCCCTACTCTCGCGTTTCCCTTTCGTCCTTCCGTTCGTTCGCGCTCTGTCAGCCAGCGAAACCGGTCTTCTTCCACCCCTTCTACGGCTGCCAGTCCACCCTCTAACACCATCGTGCCCAGCGGGTATTTTGTCACCATCGTAATTATATTTCTCCCTTCAACCGATTCTTCGGCTGCCACGAGAAAATATCAATACTGCCGGTTACTCGTCGGACGTATCCCGAATCGATGCTGGAGATCGTGGTTGGATTCGTCACGATTCAATTAAAAGCGAAGGATTTTCGTTAAGCGTAGAAAATGAGACGTTTAATTTCGGTTTATGTTAGGATGCCCTCAAACTGTCGATATATATTGTCAGTATTTCAAGGTTCTCAACTAAAAGGATAAAGACGTATTTACGATACGATACTGTCCATATTTATTGACAAGCCGCATTTTCGTTCAGAACCTTGACATACAATACTATTGATTGCCTGGAGGTACAAGATTTGTGTCCGAAAGTTATTTGGAAGTTTTAATGTTTGTGTTCGAAGATGATTTCTTCGTTAAAAGATTATTGAGCTTTTCAGGACGGATCTTTTTTTGGGCATTTCGAAAAATTTGTCTTTATTAATTATTAATGTTGGATATGTATGTCTTTTGGTGCTTTTGTAAGGCAGATTTAATGTATTAAAAATTTCTCACCAATTTGATCGAAAACAAGCATAAATAATACGCGGTTAGTTAATAATTTGTAAAGTACAGTGTTGTGTTGTTTTTATTAAATGCTGTCTACAGATTTGAGAGATGCTCGACAAATTTTGATGTAGGTTCAATTGTATATGACAAACTGAAGATAATAATTCTTCGTTTGAACCTTTTTTCATTCGATAAAGTTACAATGCCCTCGCGTATCTCCGTGATTCCGAGCAAGCAAATCAAAATTGATATTCTCTTCCGCTGACAACGAGCCATGATTAAACCAGACGATGAGCGAACTGTTATGATACAGTAACACGATTACCGAACAATGCACGTTTATTGAACCAACAGAATTTGAATAAAGTCTGATCGGATAGGTACCGATGCATCGTTGTACGATTATCTGAACCCTTTAGCAAGTAAAATACTGATATTTCCATGTTATCATTGCTCTCATGGAACAAAACTTCCCGATGAAATTTCGCGAACTGTATGATGAAAAATATATGAAATTTAATTACTGGACTGTGGATTTACGTAAATACATAAAAATCCACAGTGTATTAATTGCAATTTAAAGTTCATAAAAAACTTACGTTTTCGATAGTAGGACTTGGTAGTGCCCACTGAACCGTGGATGTTGCACCTGCAGCACTCGCAGGGCGTCTCTTATTCACGAAATCGACTGGTAGACTGTAATCGTCGCACAGGGAGACCTGAAAACAAAAATAGGGTAAGATACGATGGCCACAGATGAAAGAAAATATGATAAGTCACGTCCTCCGATTTTTATAAAAGATAATATTAAAACTTAATATATTATCAACCGATTGATTCTGTATCAAAATTATCTTTTCATTCCATTTTAGAATTAATTATATAACTGCAGCAATCCCTTCATTTCTATCGCTATAAAATAACGCACCATTTTATCAAAAAATTCCATAACAAAGAAAATATTTACTTATTTGTGCGTAGCCTAAACAAGCACGTGACAGGGTTATTACGCCTAAAATCAATTAGTCACGCCATTGTACTTAACCGAGTACACAGTCCCAGCCGTGGACGAAACTCTAACGCGAGCGGAATAAAAATATTGCCGGGTCGGTCATTAAGGGAACATTTCCGAATTAATTCGGATAATCGTCCGGTCGTCGTTCCACGCACGCAGGAAGTCCCTCGTTCGCAATAATTTCCCGCTATGCAGGGAGAAAGGACAAAAAAAGAGGAGGAAAGAGAAAAAAAAGTAACCCGGGCAGTGCGTTAATCCTCAGCAACGTTGGAGGCAACGCTGCTGCCTCTCCCAAGGTACCTACGTAGATACGACTCAGTTGGCAAAAATCTCCGATGGAGAGAGCGGAAAAACAAAAATCGCGAGAATAAAGAATGGCTGAACAGACGGATAAAGACTGAAACTTGGGTAGGATAGAGGAGGTGGTGAATATAGGGGGGTGGTTGGCAGTGGTATAGTGCTGAGTAGCGCGAGGATTCCTGCCACTCGACAAATCGCAGGGTAAGCACCCTGTCCCCCTCAACTGCCGGCCCTAAGTCCCAATCGTCGAGGACCGGACCAGCTCATCAGCGATATTTACTGTCTGCCTGGAGAATCGATCTATTGATGGTCGCATCTACTGTGCACCCTCGGTGCCACCCTTGTCTTCTCACCCCCTCTCGTCCGAGCGACAGCGGTGGCCGCAGTCAGAGAGCAGAGCCACACGGACCACCACCTACGTCTGTGCATGCATATAAATCGAGACAATCGCGGATCCCCGGGGGCGGCTTATCGCGCTGGAGTTGAGCCGCGGTGGGGTGGCCGAAGCGAGCGCCCCAGGGAGACCGGGCCACCCACCCAACCTATCGAGCTTCTAGACAGAGAGTGACGGGATGAGAGGATAGCGCGTGAGGGTCAGAGAAGGGGTTTGCTTCAGAGCAGGGACCCTACATGCAAATGGTGCACATTTATCGTAAGCAAAGAGCGCCGTATGAATATGTGAAGTGGGAAACGAAACAAAACAGAAAAAAGACGAGCAGCAGGCTGTGTGTGTGTGTGTGTGTATGTGTGAAAGAGAGCCGTAAGATCGGTTGGATTGAACGAAAACGGAAATGACAGGAACAAGTTGATCGCCAGGCGGTCTGGTGACGTATATAGAATTGGAAGGGTGAAGAAGGCACGAAAAGTTGAGAGGCGTTTAACGACCGACGCTGTCGATGCGAATAATTCGTGTCGGGAGAGTGTGAGCTTCGAGTTGTTCTTAAGTGTCTTTTTGTTTCGTTTTTCTTCGTGAGACTCGGTTTGAGTTTTCGAGAAGTTTGAGCATTAGGTAGAAGTTTGTGACGCTAAACATGTTTATTTAGGACGTTTAGGTATAATACTTTATCAGACTAGGGATACTGTCCTAGTTGGAATCAAGAAAGTATTGAAAATTATCGTTGAAATAATTTTATGTTTAAATGAAGTAATAATAAAGTATAGAGAAATTAAGATTGAGATATATTTAAAGAGCGAATACATAGTCTGTAATCTAGACTCTGAAGATATTTAGAAGCGATTGACTTCTAAGAATCATGCCATAAAAATTCGAAAATTAACATCAATACATGAATATATTAGTCTAAATCATCAAACCGTGCTGCACATACAATCTTGCTAACATTAATTCATTAAATTCCTACGTAATATTAAATTGTAACATAAATTTGTTCTGTTTTTATATATATTCTATAAACGAAACGATAGTTCTAACCTAATAGTTCTAATGCCTGAATCCTAATTGCTAATAGTTCTAGCTTGCAAAAATAACTACTCACAAATAACATTGTACTTTCAAAGAATCCTATAGTTGATTCAACAGGATATACTGTATGTCGAAGACACCATATACATCTTTTCAAAGAGCATAGTGTTTCGTAAACTTGACCGGCTTCGGAGTTAGTTATCAACCCCCATATAAGAGGACAAATACTTCCCTTTCTGCAAGTAGGAGGAAGCCAAATGCGAACTAGGCCGACTGGCCATCGTACTAGTATGGCCAATGGAATCTGTAGAAACCGCCAAATAGCCCGCAGCTAAAGGATAACATTTCACCGTTTCAAATTATAGCTGTTTGGGGAGCAGCGTCGCAAAATACATCGTATCATCCTTCCTTGCAATATTCGCCAGGGAAGAGTTTACTTTCCACGAGATGTTGGATTCTATTTTCGTATTTATTTCCTTCGTATATCCAACGTTCAACTTTAAGTCCCTTTTATCGTTCCGACTTCTATCTTGATTTCTTCCTCTATTTTCGTTCGTTATACCTTCTAATCGCTTTATAAGAGGAAATTACAACCGGATTTTCTTGTGAGACACAATACGGTCAATGTAAATAAGATACAAAGTAGGATCATTATATAGTATGGTAAGGATATAGTAAGGATTAGAATAATTAAGAAATGTACTATATTACATTTTATGAAGCTTTAAGAATATTTATTTCTATTATAATTATTTTCATTAATTTGTTTAATCTTCTTCAAACAACGATATTCTCACTATATTCATTTCTGCATAACTTAATGCAATTTTATTATTCGCACGATGAAACCATAGTTTTCATCAAGCGTATTACCAACGATAAATCACTGTTCGTTGGATGTTTGAGTCTCGTTTAAAAGAATCTTTTCACGCCGTTGGCGCCTTCGAAAATGATTTGCTCGCTCGTAAATCTTCAGAGCGGCATGAATTTCACGGTGGCTCGTGTCCGAGTTAGAAAGAACGGTGAATTCTCTCGAGCGCCGACATTTATGAAGTGCCCGCGTTACTCAACGCTTTTTTCACGAAATAATAGGAGCTTCTTCATTAGAAATTATCCGAGTGCAACACATCAGAGGAAAAAAAAGGTTGCGCAAACAAGAGCTCCCGAACAAAAGAGATTACTGCTGTCGTTTCAGTAACATTCCGGCTAAAAAACCGCGATACATTTAACTTTTGAAATCTCTACTTTTATAGTACTCCACCTTCTAAATTTAATCGCGCAACGCTCAGCTTTTAATTTTTCAAAATGTGTTTTTTTATATTGTCTAGAATATGGGTAATATCTGACCGTGCATTAATAAAACATTCAAATTACTCGCAATTTTGATCTTACGAAAAATACAAAAGAAATATATTCCTTTTTCGATGGTTACACATATTTCATCGTTTTATAAAATATAAAATATTTGTAATTAAAGAAAACACATTGACATTCCCTTAGGATCTGAAAGTAACAATACTCATGAGTAGTCTAGGGATGAAAGATAATGAAGAACCGAAACATACGCAAGTAAAACATTTCATCCTATAAGTATCATAACGAGAACTTCACTTTGGAAATTTTGCATATCTTTACACATTATATACATTTATGTGCATAAGCGCATAGAAATCTGTAGTCCGTCCATAACTGCGATACCATCACTTTGTCAAGAAAAGTACGCTCACCCCAAAGTATAACCGCTTCTCAAAGTGAAAAAAATAAACAAATTACCAAACAAGTTACCTCGCTTTATGATCCATTCAATGCTGAACAAAAAGCAAAGAGGAGAAGAGGGAAAATCGGCAAGTGCCCCTCTTCATAGTTCCACTCCCTTCGACATCGAGGCAATATACGAGTGTTAATTCCGTTCATCGAGTCGCGGAGAGAAGAAAAAAAGACGGGCGCGCGTGCTAGGGTGAAATCGGGATCCCCTTCGAAGCCTTTTCGTTTCGGACCCTCGCCTCGTGGCGATTTTCGTCGAAGGAGACGCAGGCGAGGAGACGCGGCGGTTCCTCGGCGATGGCATTCCGCGGAGCCGAGATTAAGCGGGAATATTTAGCAAATGTTTCGCATAAATCAAAGCGGCGCAATATGTTCGGAGTTCGGAGAGAGGCTATGTAAATTCATGGTAATATCGCCTGGCCACCCCGCCGAGACCGAAGAGTTTCGATTCGCGGCGACGGAAGGGGAGCTTGGGCGAACAGCGAGTTAAACGAACGGGAACCAGGCGGAGAGGATTCGATAGAGATGTAAGTACGCGTTCGCTAGCTGAATAATATGGAACAATGGAGACAAGTAGGTTTCAGAAGATTGAAACTCCAAAAGGAAAACAGGGAAATGGATTAAGGTAAGATCGAGACAACGAAGGTATTATAAATCAATGTTACGGAGAATCTGAAAAAATGAAAAAAGGGGAAAATAAAGGGAATCAAAATTAAAGAAGAAAAGAAGAGAATAAACTGAAATGCATTAGTGAAGGCAAAATTGTGTTCGTAAAGTAGAAAGTGTTAGTAAACTGAATATCATGACACGATTGAAGAAACTCTAGAAATGGAGGAATTCCAAGGTACAAAAGATTAAAGGAGAAGACAAGGGAATAGATTTAGAGTCTAATGAACGAAATGGACAATTTTAGACAGGATACGAAAAAAATGTATATAAGACTATGGGTGAATGTTATGGAATAACTGAAAAAATCTGAAGGACAAACAAATTTTCGGAGTACTAAAAATTGAAGAAGAAGACAAGAAAATAAATTGACGATAGAAGTACGAGATTAATAAAAGGAAAATTTTTAGACGGTTTTAGATATATATAGAACGTTAGAAAGTTGGAGCAAAAGAGAAAGGAGAAGAATGGCGATAGAGAGAAAGAGCATGGTCCAAAGAGGGTAGCGAGCGCGTATTTCATGAACCCCTAAAGCAGCCCTAAGCATTGCTGCAACCGCCACAATCCCATTCATTCTCTTTATGGGCTCCCAAGTATTCGGGAGCGGGCTTGAATAAATCGGAAATTTGCCCCCGGGAAGCACCTCCCCTCCCGCGATTTGCCTATGACTTTCGAACTGGTCATTCGCATTACCATCTCTGCTATACGCAAGTCTTCGTATGACTTATCGTTTTGTATATCGTGTATGTGTGATAATTTCGTTTGAATCGGTGGTAGTAAATTAACTGTTACAACTGTTCCAATTTTCGCGGCACATTCGATGCAACATTATCACTGTTTGTTTATTACATTTCTGAATCATTTATGGATAGAGATATCATCGAGATTAACCGAAGAGATTACGCTGGAAATTTTTGTTAATTGAAATCAGACAAGAAAGAGGAAAAGATAGGATACATGGAAGGAAACAAAGAAAGAAAAGAATTTCTTTCACCCTTCAAATATTACGAGTACTTCATTCTGGATATTTTGTAAATTTTTGAACAGCATATGTATAAAAATTCGCACAGTCCATTAGTAATTAATGAAACCAATTTCGACCAGTTACATCGGTTATTCACAAAATCAGGATCTAATTATAACATCAACAATAAATTGTAGAATTTTTTAAAATCTCGTTATAATATATTAAAGATCAAGAACATAACTGAACATAAGATTTATGAAACATATCTTCAACGACACATACTAAACGACAGTACGTGAGGCCATTAAAATTACGCGAACGTCAAACATAGTTTGCGCCGCGTTGTTGCAGTGACTAGCATAATTAATATTTCAACGTATATCACGCGGAACAATCCGGTAATACGTGAGTTTCGTAAAACTATGATAAAGCAGCGGAAGGGATGATTCCATTCCTCTGTCTAACTATGCAGGGAACGTGTTCCATGAGACGATGAAACGCTCAAAGCTATTTACCGAGCGAAATGTAGCGCTAGACGGAAGCTATAAAACACAGTGCTAAACGCTTCATTCTTTACATGAAACACAACTTTGTTTCTCCACTATGCCTTTTTAATTTACGCCCCGAAACGAACAAACACATTGCTAGCGTGATGCTTTTAAAACGCCATATCACAACGAGGTTTCAAATTCAATTTTGTACCAACATATCGCACATGGATTTCGATAGCGACACGTCCTAAACAATCATTTCAATGAAGACGAGGAACTATCTAGAACTTTACAGAAAAATTATTTACATACTAAGTGCATAATATACCGATAAAAAATAGATTGCAGAAAATAAGGGTTAAATATTACTTTTGTAATTTTCTATCCTTTGCCCTTTGACAGTTTCGATTTTAATACAGGATACAGCTACTTCTAATACGGGATTGATTTATTTTAAATTGTAAAATGCATATGGGATATCACGGTCGAAATATTTTCAAAATAAGAAAAAAATTATTGTAATGGTGTCTTAGTATGTTTGAACAAGGACAAGTTTAGGAACAGTCGAATCACGCAAACAGATCGATCACGATGACACAATTAACCCCTAACTTGGAAGGGTTGAAACTTGAATAGCTAAGGGTCTGACGCTGATGCCTGCACAGAATCCCTAAACGCTCGTTAGTAAACTGTAAATTTAGCAGCTCATGGGCTAATTTGCATTTGAATTGAACTACGTAACCTGTGCGGTGAAAAGAATTCGCCACGTGATCAGAACCTTAACTTCTTTTCCACGGGTATGCTGATTTCAATATGTTCTGATAATAATTCGTTTGGTAATTTTACCTGTCTGAAATTAAATTTTTATTTATATTCCGTAATGTACAATTATATATGAAAATAGTCTTGAAAGATGAAAAATCAATCTGAAATCCCATTCGGAGGAAATCAAACTGACACGTCGAATTAAAAATTTCACTGTGAAAAGATCAATTTCTATTGTAAGATGTGTCTAAAATTCTAACTGCAGATTATCCAATGGAATCCAAAATTTCATAAGAAGAACATCATCATCAACCAATTTATCTTCTCTTCTCTACTTTTACCATCAATTACCACGATACCAAGAAACAATTCCACTTTTTCCTCACGATGGTACTTCCTACGGAATCCTGTCACAAGCAAAGGAAGAAATAGGGACTGGTCAGAAAGAATGAAGTTAATCGTGATCGATGACGAATGAAAGGTCCCGAATTCGAAATCTTTTCGAAGCGAAGATGTTCATCTTGTACACGCAGATATATCGCCCTCGAGCTGGTACAAGGTAAACGCGTTAAAGTTTTACGAGGAGAAAGGCCAGCTGCCAGACACGAGACCAAACTTACCCTAAGAGCTATTCAACATCGTTTTCCTCGCAAAACCATGACCACCCCTTGGATAGGTTCGATGCTTTGCGAGCAGACTTTGAATCGAGAGCCTCGTCCACTCGTTTTTCTTTGTTCGTTACGTTATATTAGTTGGTCCCGTGGGTACCGTTTCGCGACGACTAAAGAGTTGAAAGATTATCTCGATTGTTTCGTCCTGACAATAGAGATAAAGTTACACGTTTTGAAGCAAATGAAATAGGAGAAAGTAGAAAAATAATAAATATTGGAGAAATACGAAAATACAAAAGATGTATTATGAGTAAATGAATTTATAGTTTATGAGTTTATAGTTTACAGTACATAGTAGTACAATATATAGCATATAGTATATAGTATATATTATAGTTTATAGTTTGTGAATTTGAAGTTTATACATGTTTTGGTCAATTGGTTCTTCATTGATGTAATAAATTTGGCAATACAGATTCAAAATACGATTATTGACTCAGGACAGGATAGATGTGACATTAAATAGGACTTCGTGTCTCACGTTCTAAAATGCCAATCTTGAAAAAAATCAGTGTTTCTCATCCCCTCAAATATTTGTAACGAGGCAACGAACATAATTAGTCCGTTTGTAGGCACTCTGTTTATTCAAACAAAAGATAGAGAAATAAGATTTCGGTGGTGTATTTGCTGTTTTCCTTTGTTCTTTCATTTGGGTTTCTAATTCTCTCGTTAATCTTTTGCTCTTTTCATTGAACGTAATTTGCCTGTTTGGGTTATTAATAAATTGTGTTATAAGTTTTTAGATTACCTATACCTAATAATATATAATTAATAATTAATTTGAGAATACAGAAATGGAAATAGAGAAGATTAAAAATTCACATTTTTATGTTTCAAATATATAAAATTTTATTTGAAACTAATTTAATTGTTATCGTACAGTGATTTACTATTCCGATGGTGTATAATGTACACGTGCAATGTACGTAATGTGACTACAGTAATTTATCATTTTGATAGTATACAATGCTCTTTGAAGTATCGTAGAAGTATAGAATTCTACTTCTTCGTTGCATTTATAGGATATCCTTTTCTACATTTTATTAATAATTTCATAAAAGAAGTTAGTTGTAAGTCAGTACTATACCGAATCGATAACGTTATACGTGACACAAAAATGGCAAGGAGTCAAGTGACCTTCTCTGCTCCAAAACACGAAAAAGCATCACATGTCGGATCTATTCTGTACCTTTCCTCTGATGCTATTACATATCCCAACCATCATTTCTAAAAAAAAAAATTCTTGTATTGGTAGATAAGTATGGCACCTACACAGCATTGTATTTACTCTCATTCTGTTATATCTTTTACAATCAAATATATCTCAAGCATATTAAAGACGATAGTCTTTAAAAAGAAACTAAGAAAGATACACTTCCATAATCCATCTTTCTTTTATTCCAAATTTCTACTGTTCCTTTTCCCAGTATCCAACAAGAACTCCATCAAAGAGAAATACAAACAGATGTCAAATCAGAGTTAATCGAGATGGAACGAGTCAATCCAGGATCGTACGGAACAAATACCATGGAACGAAGAAAAAAAGGGGGCGAAAGAAAAAAGCAAAAAAAAGAAAGAAAAGGAAAAAAAGATCGAAGCTAAGAATTCTGTGATTTCACGAATTGGAGGACGAGTCTGGTACTCCCTTAGTCTTCATTTAAACGGATCCGCGTGTCCCTCGGTCCTTTGGTCCTTCCAATCGGACAGAAATGTGCCACCGAAGGACCACAGACCTTTTTGTCGCGTCTACAACCCCCTTGTAGGGTCACGAAGGGTCGTGGCTCTTCAAAGAGAGAGCGAAACTCGTCTCAAAGTCGGCGAAGAGAGACTCTACCTCCTGTAGAACGAGTGGAAACGGGTCTATGCAATAAGAAGCTGGACTAGGGGTTGTCACAACGGTCTCTAATCGGCCGGTATCTTTAGACTCAGGCCGTCTTTCTTGCTTCCCGCCGATCTCCGTCTCTTTCAACGCCGTCTTCTACTCTGAACTTCTCCCGACAAAGGTTCTTTAACGAGTCCTTCTACCCTCACTGAGATGAAAGAACGCTCGTGAATATTGCGTCTCTATTTAATCACACGCAATTTCGTCCATTGTATTATAGTAAACAGGTTTACGGGATATATCCAGCGTGTTTCTTGAAATTTTGAAGTTCTGCTGGATCGTACGAGTTTTATTTGTAATTTGTAGAACTTCCTGAAGTTATGATTCAATGTCATATAATGAGACGAAGCTTAGAACACATTCTTCGAACTGAGGATGGAAATAATACAAAAGTTCGTATTACAGAATTGCAAAAGAAGTACATAAAACAAAAGTTCTTAAATTGTTCAAATTCCTGTACCTGACCTGTATTATACCCTGAAGATTATATTACCATGAAAGAAGGTGCATTAGAAAATGGTAAAGATATTCTGCATTGTTTAAAAAATTTGTAAAAATATACAAACAGAAATTTTATAAAACACAAATCTAATGTACCATCAATCTACGTCACGAAATCACATTCACCAATATAATTCATTTATGAATTACCTTTACATCTTAATGTACAATTCATGAATTTCTTTTTCTTTTTATGCCACACGTAACTTTTTTGTCCTTTGAGAGGCAAACTTTGGACGAAGTCAGCCGGACCAAGTCGTCCTCAACTAACGCTATGTTTTCGAAGGGATGAAGAACCATTCAGACGTCGAAGGACACGATGCTCAATTATACGAACGCTAGAACTACCTTGGTCCCTAAGATCTTGAGAAACTTCGACCAAGTGATCCCCGAGCGTTGCGTGTCATCCATAGAAGAGTGTCTTCATCGTGTGGACTTCAACTCCAGGTGGACGAATTATGGAGGATTGTTAAAGTTCGCAGCGAAGTGCGGGGCAACGGTTAAGCGTCTCGGAAGTAGAAAATCCTCCCTCGAAAACGCCCCTTCAGGTAAAAGTTGAAACGATCCTTCAAATGAAATACACGAATTCTCCACGATGAATGCGTAGGACGAGTATGGAGATTACTCTCCATCCCTCACTGGGGGAAATAATTAACTTTTTTCCAGCGGCAAGAACGTTGTAGGAATATGAATTTTTTTGGCGAACTTCCGTTTGCTTAGATTAAAGGGGAGTGATGTAACTACCGATTACATGGAAATTTCAGCGTTGTAAAAGCAAGCTAAGCTTAAATTGAAACAATGTATTCATATCGTTAGCTTGTTAGGAAAGCGACTCGTCTGGGAAATAGACGATTTTGAGATATTTGCAAAGATTAACTCCGAGAACTTTCATATTTCTAAATTAAACAAAATTGAATGCCTGGTAATGTCATTATAACGATGTAACGATGTAATTCACTAAAATGTCATTTCTAGGCTACGACTTAAATGATTAAAGCAGAAGTGTTGATGGAGTAGAAAGTAGCACCTATTTTGGATGCACTCGCGACATTCTTACAGCGCCAAAATTACCCTTAAACGGAGGTAATCTTATTAAGAACTTAAAATATACCTAAACTCTGTTCAAAAGTATCTTCCAAAAATAAGATGTGGTTCAAAAAAAAAAAAAAAAAAAAATAAGACTGTACTTCACGACCCAGTTTCTTCTCTCTTCCCAAAGAATCAAGACGTTGTCCGAAATACACCTCTTGACCTTTTCAACCTCCTCCGCTATCTTGTTTCACATCGATGCACCTACAATCCACGATCAATTCTGTTAACCGTGCACCTCCAATCACAGCCCACGATCGATCGTGTTAACAATGTCCTCGACGCTCCTCTTAATTGTCGCCCGATCTTTAACGTAAACACCAAACATCCCTTAACAGAAATAAAACTGATTTCTCCCACCGTTAGATCTTCGTCTCGTTATTATCGTGATTTTGGCGAAACTTCGATTTCCTCGGATAAAGAGATGGTTTCCGTTGAGCTCCGTTTAACAAGAAACAAGGGTGAACGATGTACCCAGAGTATCTCTAAGACGACTTAGGAACAGCACTCTTACGGGACGAAGACAACAGGAAGCGTCGATGTGTTTCTCGAAAACTCAGTGTTCGACGTACGAGAGGAAAACGGGGGAGAGGTTTAGGAGGATGGCCCGAAGGAGGAACTTCTAAAATCAATTAGCAGCCCCTTAGGCGATGGGGTTCCGTTCCCGCGACTGTGGAAGGACCCTTTCCATCATAGAATAAGGGGTGATAAGGAGGGGTCGACGTTTATCCCAATAGAGAGACCGGCGGAACAATCACGCCGTTTCTACGAGTATCTACACGCGCAGTTGAGGGGTGAGAATGCTTGTGTGTCGGTGGAGGTGGATCAACGTGTTGGTGTTGGTGAGCGCGGGTACCTGCAGGGGTTGCAACGACACGGTTCAACCCTTCCGCGTGACTAGCAGCGTCCCGTTACTGCGGGCTGCTGAGATTATCGTGAGACGACTCAGCCATCGAAGGTAATGGACGCTTTCAATCACTATGGTTAAACGCATCCGTATAAGATCACCTTAGGAAATGCAGCACTGTGAATCTTTTCCTCAGACTTTTTCATTGAGATTAACGTTTTTCGTATTATAATATGTGCTATGGTAGGTTTGCTATATATGCGTAATTGTTAAATAATTAAGAAAATCGTAATATATTTCGAATTGGTGTAGTTTCGTCGGTTTCGTATTCAGCTGTTCACGAATACTTCCTTACCTATGGAGCAACTACGTTTATAATTGTAATGCATTAACAGAGAAGATACTACGCGTTAAGAATTTATTACACTATTTATGAAAGTTATAGAAAGAAAGATAATACTTTTGAAAGCTAATATTATACCGTATATTATTTGTTACCAGTACATCATCATCTATGCAAGGAACAAACAATACCACCAATCTGCTGAAGATCTACTTAAGGACGTCGTAGCATCTCAAGCAACTGGTACCTCAAAGAATCCAGAACGGTAAGATGAAGCTGTTTCATGCTGGAAAGAATGAAATATCTCGTTTGTCCGGCGAGCTTTCGAGATTTAGACAGCGAGAAATGGCGCGTAAGTGGGCGAAACATCGGTAAGGAAGAAGTGGCGTAGGCAGCAGGCAATAGCCACTACGACCTCGGTTTTAACGACGCAATCAAGCAGATCGTAGGAAAAGGAACGATACTTAAAGAGTCAGACACGAGGCCAGGGTGATAACAAGACACGGGACCTTGAGGGCATCTCGACTGGGCGGAACCACTCGGTGAACTTGCTGCAAAAAAAAAGTAGAAGGAGTTCGCTTGCCAGTCGTAATCACCGGCACTGCAACAATGCAGCCCCTAGGGCTCCAGTTCTTTCCACGTTCTCCACCTCCTCCCCACTCCTCTCCCTTTTTTCCCTTCGCGACACTCGGCTGCCTGTCGTTTCGCTGTCTTCTTCGCTGTCGCGGCCAACAGAGACTCACCGACGTTCATTCTCTTTCTGATAGCGTCTATAGTCGCCAGAGACAGCCGAACGAACCGTACAATAAGCTTCCGGTTTATTAAAATCCGTCCCCTACTCGCAACTCCTGCCAGCCGTTCGTCCCGATCAGCTGTGAACCAGTCGGATATTCGCGTGCTCGACAGCGGCCTTTCAGGACGCGCCAACCGCGATCAGTGGACGACGAGGAAAGGCTCGCACAACACGGAACTCAATGCAAAATCGTGGACGAAGTTTGGAATATTTCGAGAGGGACTTTAGGTAATGGTGGAGCGTTCTCGATTGTGGAGTTGGTGATTGACAGTTGATTTTAACTATGGAGTCTACACATCAGAGTATTTGCCTTGTATATAAAGAAAGAGAGAAAAAAAGGAAGATATGTTTCACATCCTTAGCATCAAATTTTCATAGGAATATGAACAGTAGTAAATCATTAGAAGTTCAATTGATCAGTTAGTGAATATTATAATACATACATCAGCGTGCAACTATTTCTTGTAGCAGCTGTATATTGACAATTTGCGATGTAAATCGAATAAGAAATCAAAAATTTCTGTTTAAACGACAATACTTTTGGTCTGAAATGTGTTCCATTCCATTCATCACGTTACATTACATTTTCTCGAATAAAAATATTATATTCATCCTCTATCGAATACACATCTAAATAACCTTTCTGACGAATCCATTAAAGGGACCAAAACTGGTAATCACCCCACTCATTTCCCTCTTTATCCTCCTCCATCTTCACTCTTTCATACAGCTTTTTACACGAACTCGTTCACCGTCTATCCTCTATCCCCAACGTAAGCGCGTAAGGTATTAACGATAAACCTGTCCTTTCTCCGGTACACGCGAGCGAACAGCAAAAATCCGCGAGAAAGGACAAGCTCTCTTACCTTCGTCGCCCTTCTCGGTCACGACAGACCTCGCAACGCTAAATCGTCCATTAACGCGCACTGAACCCTTGAAAATATCCTTCGGCGAAGAAACAAAGAGCCTAGGGGACAAGAGAGGGGGGGTAATAGGGGTGAGAAAGAGAAGGAAGAGAGGGAAGGAGCCGGAAAAAAGGAGGGTAGCCCGCGATCCGACTACCGGCAAGATATTACGTAAGGGTGGGTCTTGCGAGGGCTGGAAACGCAGTACCTTTGTCGCCACTTAAAAGGGTCGTTCCCCAAACGTCGCCGACTTCTGCGAAGTCGTGCGAGACGCAGGTGGCCCGCTCGCGTTATCGTTCGTTCGCAGTTCGTCGAACACGCTTTCAACCCTTCTCTCTTTCTCGACGTGCCGTGTGGAATCTGCTTTAGGCGGAAACACGCAAAATTGGGCCCAAGGAAGCCAAACGTCGTTAATAACTCGCGGTACATTTAATGCCGGTTCCGACGAGTAATGTTACGTGACGCAGGAGATGATGAAAAGGGTGCCGCGCGATTGCTAATTACCGACAGCTAAGAGAGAGAGAGAGAGAGATGGTAGGGATTCAAGAATCGTCTGGTCGAACGTTGCTGCCGGTTTTGCACCAGATTATGAATGGCCCAATGAGAGAGTAAAGGGAACAAATGTACGGGGAATTTGAATTGGGACGGTGTTTAATGGAGGAGTTGCGACCAGAGTGGAGGAAATGGTGCAGTGTAACGTGATTAGATTGATGGGTTAAATATATGATGGACAGAAGAGGGTAATATAGCAATATGGTCTGTTTGTACGAGGGAAAGGATATAAGCTCATGGAAGTATTCATTCGGACATTGTTAAACAGCATTTACAAATTTTATGAGTATTACCTCTCTCATTTCTCTTGGAATCTAAATATTGCGATATTATTTGCATATACCGATAGTCACAAAATCATACACATATGCAATATAAATTTATGCTTCTCGTTCCTCTACAATGTGATTCTTATTTACTTAATGATCAGAAAATTGTAATTGAAATAACCCAAAACCTAAACAGACTAATCTCCTCATCTGTTAATCATCCCTCACGTAGAAGAAATTATTCGAAATGAACGCACTTATACAAGGAAAGATACTAACGTTATATAAAGAAATCCAACAAAAGAATAAAATAATAAAACATTGTTCACTGCCCTAACAAATTAAGCATTTATAAATACCGGAGAATTCATTTTCGCGTCGGCCTGCAAGCGGAAGTATTCAAGAGGGCGAAATTAATCTCGTTATTCTGAAACAAACGAGATGCTCTCAGGCAAACGGGGGCGTCCATTTTTCCAAAGTAATTATACATTTCAGCCGCGAGATTATTACCAGGCAGAAACGGTGCCATGCATCAACCGACATTAGTCTTGAGTCACCGTCGACTTATTCGACGCCATTACCGTCATTGTACCCGTTTAGCCCGCGATTGATAGCGAAATGGAACCGCGGACGCGAACAATGCATCGCAATTTCGAACCGAGTTCTTCCACGTTCTCATCCTGCAACCAGATGAGAAGACATGGACAAGAGAGAGATGATAGAAAGAGTCGGGAAAGAGGGAAATCGATCCCCTCGAATGCCGGATGTACCGTAAATCCTGACGTTACATCATTAATGCGGCTGGCTCGTTAATTAATTCACCAACGTTGCGGCTCTCTCTACGTGGCAACGGAAGAGGGTGGTTAAAGAGCCTGGACGATTTGCTTGCCGTAGAAACACGCGTGTATTTACGTCGATACGATCTAATTACCAGAATGACACGTCCAGAGTTCTACATTGAATTTACCGAAAAATCATTCGACATGTGCTGCCACTCGCAATACGTGCATCGAGGGGAGTTCGAAAGCAGTACGATTCAATTTTCGATACGTCTCACCGATACTTTCCTGTCCACATCGATTCCATGACTCGAGACTAGGCGAGACCTGGCAACTAACACCAAGCGCTCTAGAATTCAATCGAGAGAATAAAATAAACCTCCAGGCATTCGAGCTTCGCGGCTTTCGTCGCTCGAGTTGCATTTTAGCGCGGTTACGTAACGTGCGTGTTTTCTTTAAAAAAAATGACAAGTTGAAGCAATTTATGATTCGTATGAGATGCTATGAAATTTAACAGGATTTTTGATAAATGTTTTATATACAGAAGACGTGTGTCTATCTTTAACGAAATTTTAGCATCTGATTCAATGCTCCCAAACGTAATCGTGACTTAAACGTGAATTTCTATTATATAAATCATAGGTAGTGGAAAGAATCACTGAATTTCTGTTATATGAACCGTTTATCTCTAAATAAGTTGCTATAAACGGAAGTCTACTATATCCTGTATGTTAATAACGATGTGTTTTCAACCCTTTCAAAAGGATAGGGCTGACTATCGAAAGCGATAACAATTATTTTTAATAACGGGAGGATAAATATCAAAGGCAATTAAAAATTAAATGAACTTTGTTTCTCACAATTAAGCGATTCAAATATCTAACGATAATTCGTAACGTGAAGTCACGGAGTTATCGTAAGTCATAGGGTAGATCGTTGGGGAAATGCGCGAGAGAGATGAGAGATAGCACGCAAACCCGCGTTGTGTTATCCTAAAGATTAAGGAACAGCGTTCTTAGAAGATCAGGCCACAAAGGGGGAAAAATGAGAGTACCTTTTAGCGAGGGAACTTTGAGAAATTAATCAAACAAATAATTTAGACATCCTTTATATTTAATATCATATTTAATACTTGTGATAAATATTTAAACAATACTAAAATAACATGATCAGATTATACTAACAAAATATTCTTTGTTTCTACATATTTTATCATGAAACCTAATAAAACAGTAATTTTAAAAGTACATAAAGTCGAACATAATGTAATGTCACTTTTAATACTGTGTACATACATGTACCATTGCATAACGAAATAGATCGATTATGGCAAACAAATGGAGACATTATTTCTGAAGCTCGCACGCATAGGACCAAAAAATGTTCACAAATCCGTAGGGATTACGGTGATATTTTCTATCCAGTCTGCTGTACAGGACCAATTTGGGATCGGTAAGTATGACGAATGGTCGCGGCCAACGTGAAGTTCGAGGCTACGAAATTACGGGGCTTTCATAAGGATTACGTGCAAACGAGTGGTATTTTTAAAGCTCCGGATAGAGAAAATGTTCGAAGCAGCTGCAGGTGACGCGTCACCGTCTCCCCCATGGAAAGATCTTTCTCGCTTTCGTCGCATTTCATTTCATTTTAAAACCATAAATATCATTCTTATCGTTTATTTACTTTTATACCGCAAAATTGTTGTTAAAAAATTAGGAATTAACACCAAATCTCATGACACATTAAATTTATATTAATTACAAAAAATACGTATACCTAAGATATTAGGAATTTGTAGATGCTCTTAATTGTTTACCAATTTCACATTCGAATCCTATAACATTTTGTTTATAATGTACTTGCTAAATTTATATCGATCATTACACATGTATCTTCTTTTATTTCTCCGTTTTTGTTTCCAATTTCCTCATACTTAAACGATCATCCAACCAATAATTCCACGATTACATGTTTATGGAAAACACTGGTACAGTCACCATCCCGCTACAGGAAACTGAACAAACACCCACAGTAGCCAACCACGAATCCACTAAACCATAACCAATCAAATTATAATGCAAAATATATTTGCCTCTTCGGCCATAAACCTACATTCGCTTAATTCTTCACCACACATCGACAGAATCTACAAAATCGACCTCCATCCCCCGTTTCTCAAAATTAATCAACGTGTACGTCGATGCTAATGGACCCGCCAAACTCGTCCTCTTTTGACTCGTTAACTTCCATACACGCACGTCGCGGATACAGAGATCGCGTTATAACAACCAAGCGAGATGAGAAGAGAAGAGCGAGAGAACGGAGCGCATACGAGTCTCCCTGATGAAACGGAATCTCATCAAAATGGACGTGGATGCGTCGGGCATTGATTTCCACGTCCCCAGACTTCACTTGCTTCAGCTACGCTTGGCATCAAGCTTGTTACCGGGGCTTTTCCAGGATCGGCGCGTATCACGCTCGCATACGTGCATAATTAACGAGACGTGCCACGCGGCACGAACGAATTTTGACGTACAAATCCGCAGCGACACGGATCAGGCTAACGACGATACGCGCGTACCCTCCCAGCCCTGCAACTTTTCGAAACGCTACCGCAACATGAACTGCCTAACACCGGCACTGCGGCCAACCGCACTGCCATCGGTTTTCGACGGTTCCCTCTTTAACGGGAACCCTAGGTGACCGGCTCCTGGTCCTTCCTTCTACGTGTATACGCGTTGTTTCCATTCGATTACGAGCCCCTCCGACGCTTATCTACCCGCAGAATCCACCTACTCGCGTGGTTTAATCTCCACGCAGACTGCATATGCTGCAATAATTCTGCTTTCATGGATGAATGTTGCGTAGAATACGGGTTGGGTAGATGTTGGATAGAACTTAGATACGCGTATGCATGTCTGTGTTATGTACCTGCAGGGCGTGTGACCTGAGTGATTTAGTTAGGAATAGTATATAACTGAAGATCGAGATAAAGATAGGGTATATGGCTAACTGATGAAGGAAGACTTGGGAATGCATGTGATAATTTGGGATGAATGATGCCACATGAAAATTTGGGCGGCTACGGATGTACAAAGGTCACAAATCACATTTCCAATCTTTTTGTATTTGGTTCAATGTAACTAATACTAAATCGAAACTGTCGTTTCATTCGATCGAAAGAATAAAGTTCTAGTGCGAATATTTTTCTTGAGATAATCGATACCAAGAATGCGCTTGCTAAAGAGAAATTACTCGAAATTACAAGAAGTAACGTAAGAGGAACTGTAATTCTTATGAATAACATTACTTATCGTTGATTATTTCATACGATATTCAGATAGTCTTTCAATCCTTGACGTTGATCATGTCCAAGCATAAAGACGACTATATCATAAGACTCGTTGCCAATGAATTTTTTACTGAATTATTATGAGCTAGTGAACGAGGCTGCTCGCAGATTAAACCGTGTAAAGCCGATTTCGATGAAAGGCACCTTCCTCTTATGCTAGTACGGCAGCCTGTTTTCGTAAAGGGGCGCAGAATACCCTGTGCCGTGAGTTTTATGGCGGTGGATAGGCGAGACCTCGAACGAGAGGGTACTAACCTTCACCGGATAATAATTGGAGTACGTAAATTACGCGTAAATCGTCGGATTCATAGAGATCGTAACGACGAAACGATGTTCTAATGAATATGGGAAATGGGTGGCTGAACTGTTTACACGGGACAGGTTACCGCTGCTTCAAGCGACAGACAGATACGCGTGAAAGCGAAATTTTAATAATGGGCGAAGGTTTTATGTGAGAACGAGTTCCGACTATGTTTCGAAGTGTGATTTTCTTATGGAATTTTTAATGACTTTAATATTATTGTAATGTCTTATAAATTGTCAGAATCTATTGTTGTTTCTAATTATTTCTTAAACCTTTACTCTTGTGCTTTCAAATGTTAATTTTATGTAATTTAATAATGAATGACTAATGAGAAACATAGACGAAGAAGATTTACATACATTTTGCAGAAAGGATATAAAAAGAAAGTACTTGCAAAAAATGAGGTACTTCGAAAGAAATATGATTTAATGCAGTTACTTTTATACCGGGATATGATTTATGACGATAGCAATGGTAATGCGCAAGAATGATAATACAAGAAGTGGAAGAAAAAAGTGCACGTGCACGTTCCACATGCATATGTAAAGGCAATATTATTCTCGTTTAAGATGAAATATAAGATCCAAAAGATAGAACGTACATAAAGCTACACCTTTGTGAAGAAATCGAGTACACTTTACACACATCATATTTATAAAAATCCTAAGAATAAAACATCATACACTAAGGAAGAATTCGAAATTCTTTTCTTAACTCTAAAAACATCCTAACCAAGAAATTCAAGTGAAATTAAAAGAAATTAATATTTAGATGAAATTTTAAATAAGAAGTTTAAGAGAAGCTGAAAGAAATTAATAACCTGGCCCGAAAATCAACCGATGAAAAATAGATTATCCCGTTTCCCCTATTTGGGAGAATAAAGATGTCTGCATAATACCACCAGCTCGCTCTCCTCTAACCACTGTCAGGCAAGATAAAATACGCAACCGGCCAGCAAAATAAATCATTACAGGGGAGCTTGCGAGGCGCGATGACTTCGAACTTTACAAAGCAGCCTGGCCAGGATCCAACATTCATCTCGCTAAATTTATTTATCCGACAGGGCTATTTGTTACGTGTGGCGTGCCAATATCGGTTGCCTTGCAGGTTCATTAGTTCGAGATTCTCGACGAGTTCAGCCATCGACTTGGATGTTCGCGACGAAGAAACGACAGAGTCTGATCACCAGAAAGTTCCAGTTGAAAATGTAAATAGCGTATTGTCGAGAGTTCCCCTCGCGACCAAGCTATTGTCCACGCTGGAAGGAAGTAACGTGGTAGTCGAACCTGGGGAAAAGTTTAATCGTTCTACCATGACGTGACGTCAGAGATAAGGAAAACTGAAAATGGTAGTCTCCGCAAACGCTCACTGTTTGTTTCGTGCATACAAATACGACAATTCAGTTGGATATGTATACATGTATAGGTATGTCGCTTTGTGTATCGTCGAATATTCAACTCTCATGATATTGCTTTTGCGTTTGACCTTTCTGTTTGAGAACGCTTTCTTCCCGTCTGTTGCCTGCGTGTTTATTGAAAAGTCATGTTATGAGAGGTACCTTAGTATAAGCCAAAAGGACAGTAAAAGGTATGTTTAAGTGTGTACGACTTTGTTTGAAGCTGGCCTTTGCAAGATATTATTGTTTGCAAATGTAAATCTCTATGGGGGACTTGGTTTAAATATGTGGAAGCTAGTGAGAGATGCAAAATAGAAAAAAATGTGTAGAAACAGCGGTTGTATTAATAGGAAAATACTTCATTGGATATCAGAGGATAATGGATAAGGAGAGCTAAAGAAATAATAGACAAATCTTGTCTGCATATTTTTTCAATTTACTTCAATTTTTATTTTATTTGTAATGAATTAGAAAGGATAGGAGAGAAATGGATGAAAATACGAACTTCAGGTACAATAAGGAAGAATTTAAGACAAAAGATAAGGAAGAAGTAACAGCGGAAACTTGATCGAAACAGAATTACAAACGACATGTATAAAGGTATAGCAAAGAGGACATGACCATTTAAAGCTTCCAGAAGAAAATACGAAAAGGAAAGAAAACACGTATATAAGAGGCACGTTACATGAGGTGGAGCAATGAAAAAAAAAGAAATTTTCCTATCATTGGAACTCTTACTCCAATATTTTCCATTCGCAATTAAATCAAGACTTCTCAACTTTACGCGTTCAAACATTTTTCAACCTACATCATCCTTCACCCAACCTCTTCACATAACTCCAATTTCCTATCAAACAAACTCTTTGCTTGTTCCGAATTTCAGAAAATTCTCGTCAAAATTTCAAATTCTTCAACGAACCCTCTGGAAATTAACTGCCCAAGATTAAGACCAAGTTAGATATAACAAAGTTTAAGGAATAAAATCTGCAAGAGTGCCCAGGTCTCCTTTTAGTCGACTGCTCCATCTAACTCGTTGGTATCGAAAAGTCAGGGTATGAGGATCTAGTAGATACGTACCGATCAAACTCTACCCCTGGATTCGCGTCCCTACGGGTATGTCCTGCGGGTTTGCGGCGCCGTGGCAAGGATAATCGCATGCTGGGCGATAACGACGTTATCGACCCGGCGATTCGAAAGCCACGACACAGGGTCGACGGTAACAATTAAGCGGTCCGATCAGCCGATCTTCGCGGATACTGGCCAGGGTTGCTCGAGTTCTCTAAGCGCGAGAACCGTCGCAAAACGGATCGTAACGGGTCCGCGAATATCCCGTAGACGGTGTACGGGCCAATGTCGGCTTCGTTTCGTACCTACGGACACTTAATTAATTCAGTTTGCGCCGGACTACCCGTTTGTAATGCAGGATAGGGGCGCCTAAGAACCCCGAGGCAGTAATTGATTCAAATGCTTCGAGGGTATTACGGTTGCGGAAGACGGTGTGCCTGGATCTCAATATCGCCAGTTTGTCGACCGAAACCACCACCGTGTTAAGTGTGACTATCTTGTAACCTATGCGTTCTGTTTATGCTTTGGCGTGATTCAGATTCCATATGAATTATGAACGTTCCGATGATTATATCAAAGTAATCAAATATATATATGTAAAGTGTGATAGGTGGTAGTATCTTTTTTTGGTAGAGGAAAGTAATTTGAAAATTCAAAATAATGTCGATCAGTCTCATTTAAATAAAATTCTCTTTCTATTTGAGGCTAGGATTAAACACGTTTCCCATAAATATTTCGAAAATAGTAATTATCTCTTAGGTTTACCATAACTTAGCTTTTTTCTTTTTATAAAACTCTATTTATTCTTATAATACATGTAATATCATCTATCTTCTCCTAATTTGATCGTATCAAAAAATTAATCGATATGCTCTTGCATTCCTGATCAATATCAATAAGCCAGAATTCGGACCATAATAACTGGTTCGAAGGGAGGCACGAGATATCGTCAAGATAGGAAATTCGCATCAGAAGGGTCGCTACAAAGGGTTGAATCGTAACGCGCGTCCTGTAATACCGCATGATACATGAATTTAATTAAGCAATTATTCAGGACAGTCTGTCACATTAATCACCATTTACATCTTCTTCTTCTCTCTGATTTGTCTCATCCGTAATCTCTCCCAACGTTTCCCTTCGTCTTTCCACGACTTCATTGTACCGTAAAATTTCCACGACTACGCGAGGTATTCGTAAAAGTTCCGCACTTCAAACAACCCACCGACAACGCTCAGAGATGTTCATCCTAACAACGACTCTTTTCATCGTGGAATTCCTTTATACCCCGGCCAACGGGGTGGAAATGGTTTTGCAATTGCACGTAGTAGTTTCCATGTAGCTATTTTATTTATCTCGTTAGTAGCTGTGTGATGAAAGAAATGCTGTGTTAGAAATTACCTTTTTTTTTTTTAATTTCAATTTAAAAGATTAAAGATGAAGAAGACTCATGAAATTTAATAAATTTAATTTTCTGCAAGTTATTTATTTCTTTATTTACTGAGAATGGAAAATTTTGTTAAAAACGAGAAGCTCGTTCTGTATCTAATTTCCCAAGTACATTTTCCATCTTCTTATAACCTTATTCAATTGTGCTTCTCTAATTATTCGCAAAAGCGTAGAGATCTCTCACTTCTAAGTAATGCACGACATTCGTCAAATTTCATCATTCTCACACTCACTGCTGTTTCAATTCTTACAATTGTCTTGTCTCCACAACAACGAGTTACTCTGCTGAGCGTCATAAACATCTTTGTTCTAGCTTCCATGACGCTTTCGTGAGAAAACGTAAAGAGAGGGAAAGGAAGGAGAAGAGAAAAGAGGGGAGGGATGGAAAAGGGTGATTCCAAGGGAAAGGCCGTGCTCAGTCCAAGAGAACTAATTTCATAGTTTTAAGGGCCACTGGAATTGAGCCGGTTCGGGTCATCGCTAATTGGGTGCTGTACTGGCTAGATTGCGGTCACCTTGTTAGAAACCTCGACGACTTCGCTGTGAAAATATATCTTCCTAGCGGAGAACGAATCTTCTCTTGTTTCAGCACGTGTATCACATTTCTGGCGTATGTATATTTGAAAAGAGACGTTTAAGTATCACGACATTTGATAAACCAACTCGCTATCAGGCAATGCTTGACTAGACCAAAGTTAATGTTCCAACGTGAACACATTGTTTCGATTCGATTCACGAGAAGGGACAATAGTACACTGACAACATTTATAGTTATATTCCTTTCTTTCTCTAGCTAAGATAGCTACGTAATTTGTAATTAAATGTAAATAAATTAAAACTGTAATAAAAGTATACAAAGTATTCCTCTCTTTCTCTAGCTAAGATAGCTACGTAATTTGTAATAAAATGTAAATAAATTAAAACTGTAATAAAAGTATACAAAGCTACAGAAAGCGCTGGTAGAAATTTAGATTCAATATTTCCAACTTGAAAATTTAAAATCCCAAAAATGTTAAGTTTGAAACTCGAAATCTGAAGTTTGATGTTATCAAAAATCATCTTAGGATTGAAGTGCCTTCAAATATAAAATTAGTCGGAATTTCACAGTACACAACATTCGTATAATACGATACCCGATAACAGTAGCCAATTTCATTTAGATTCTCCCAAAGAAACGTATTATGTATATGTACAAATACCGATAAACTAACCGCGCCTATAAAGCTCTCATTTTACGAGCGCAGTCGCTCGTTCAGCAAACATTTCGGTTTCCCTTAATTTAAGACCGTTCGACGAATGAAAACAAATTGGCGAGAATAGGAAAACGTTTCCAGTTGATTGCTGGAAATATCCGGGAAGCCACGAAAGGGATTCCTGCGAGGTACAAAGAGCATGCGGCTAAGGGAATAACCAGGGGACTTCTGAAAACGGTGATCACGTTTTTTTAATTAAACCGAAAGTTAGACCCCCGTAGAGAGGAATCCCCCCGGACAATCGAGACGGCCGGTTTAATCACGACGTAATAATGACGGCAAATAAATTAAACTGGACCGTAACGCTGTCCGCTCGAACAGCCCCTCGAAGAAAGATCGCGTGCCGGAAACAAAAGACCGACAGAACGATTCAATAAACTTCGACGACACGGGGATTCCATGAACGCTGAGATTAAGTTTACCAGTATCTGAAGATTTGACGAGCATTCCAGTGAGAATCTCAAGTAATTCTTTATTTAGAAATTTGGCAGTTTCGCGATTTACTTTTCGAAATATTGTTTTCACGACTTTAATCATTTATTTTTAAATAACTGATTTCATTTATAATTTTTAAAATCACTGGGAAAATAGAAATTCTTGTGATTCAATCATTAAACCGCGAATTCAATGATTCAGAGATTGTACAAGGCGATTAATATTATAACCAAATATCAACAATCATTTTAACTGTCTATGATAAGCACCATATGAAAGTATTTAACATTAATAATTAAAAATAATTAATGGTTAAAAATATTTTTAACAATTACACAAGTCAAATGGTGAGATCGTGGGAATATCGTTAAATGAATTAATCTCTTCACTATCATTGTCAAAAATACCACAATAGTATCTACTATTAATCTTAGCCACATTTATATCTGTTTACGGTCTTCTGCCGAGTTAGATAAACACTTATCGAGACCGGATTGCCGATAACCCAACGTTCATAGTCGATGGTTGGGGTTTACCGCGTACCCCTCATAAATCCGCATTATCGTTGGTAAACGGACGCAGTTATGACTTTCGTAGAAACTGTAAACAGTTACTCGAGCGGAAATAAATGTGGTTTGTGCATTTCTGTGTATACAATGAGACTGAAGATCTTGCAGAATCATCTCACAAACAGAGATTAAAGGCTTAACTTAAGTTTGAATGCTTGAATTATGAATATCGATTTCTTGCGAAAGTTATTGCTTTTATTCAACTAATCTGTCACTGGAATTACGCTAACTGACCTTCCAATTTATCTGATAAAATTCCACGCTTGAATAAAATTTAACTGTTGTGTTGAAGTGGAAGTCATTAATCTATAATTATAACAAGACTTTTTTACTGTACAAAACATATGTCTGCTGTAAGTATGATCGAAATTTCCAATAATTATTACCATCGACAAAAATAATAATTCTTTTACAATTTATTTGTTGGACCCAAATGATCTTTCCATAATAACGTTACCAGATAAAATATGAATTATTCAATGATAATGCACACATCCCGCTCCAAAGTCATAAAGTTTCAAATACATAGTACTATCAGCAGAAATAAATAATAATTTCTTTCCAATTTATATTTTCGATTAAAGTGTTTCTTATAAACCATCACTAAATAAAATATTAATATATTCGATCATACTCCAAATATCCCATAGACAATTCACATCATCATCCTATGCAAACAACAAACCGTACCACGCTCAGAATCGTCCATCACCTCCATTTATACTTCCTGTACCTATACGCACACACACTCGCCATTTCAATTGCATTCGCCGATTCCCCAACGCCCAGTTTCCAGCAGTGAATTAAATTCCATCAGTGCAAACAGCTCGATTTCGCGTCGCAATTCTCAAGAAGTCGCGCGGCCGAAACAGAGAGAAGACAAATCTGCTTTGCAGAGACACGTGTACATAAATAGGAGGGTCGGTAAACAGTTCGGTCACGGGTATTTAAGCACGAGCACGCGTTTACAGACTGCACGCCGATATATGTTTGTATGCGTTCAACGTCGACAAACCCCCCATGAGCAATACGTTGTAGATAACGAACTGAAATCCCGTCAGAATCCGCGTTTACGGTTTCAATATACTCGAAACAGTCCGTGTGGAGACATAGCCGCGTGTGAATCCCTTCGAGCCGAATTGAAAATGTTCCATGCCCGTGATATACTTCCGATGCTGATTTGCACGATGTGTTTAATATCCTATTGTGCGTCCTGCTCCCCGGATATTGGACAGCCGCTGGACTTGAGTCAGGTAGTGCCGTGTTTGCATCGATTCAATGTTGATTTAAGTAGAAAATAATATGTTGTTGAGACGTTGAGGTGAACAGTGTGATAGAGAAGCCAGAGTGTTTTCGAATTGATATATCGTATAACGAAAAAAGAAGGTACAATGTGGAAAAATAGGTTGGAAGTGTGGAGCAACATGTTTCTATATGAAGCTTTATTTTCAAATAAATTGATGTTAAAAATTCGTTAAGTGTTGATTGTACTTTTTTATAATTAGAGTAATTTTTGTTGCATTTATCTAATTTACATCTACTTCGTTATTCATTCTTTAATATGCAACGTTAAAAGTTTAATGTAATCATCTGAAATAATAATGCAGACACCTTGTACTAACATGTAAAAGTATACGTGTTTGTCGATTTTCAATATCGATTTATTTGAAAATAAAGCTCATATCTGGAACTTGTATCTCATTGCTGTATATGAAAAAATATCATCCTCCATTTTCAACATACTTTTCCATGTAGGTTTACCTTCGTTCATGTTCCACCACAAATTTAAGGATACCTTGTACAATGAAATTATAAAATTGATAAAGCATTAACAATACTTTAATAATTACTGCAAGACAAAAAATTCACATTTCATTCGTTTTATTGTTACAATTGACAATAAAAATCGCAAGCAGATTTGTAGTTTGCATAAATAAAACAATATCTAATATTGTAATCATACGAGATTTATCAAGATTTTATATTTTATTCTCATCAAGATCTGGCTATTATTTTCACAATTCGTTCACACGCTCTAGAAATCTCCATTTAACGCAAGTAAAGGAAACCTGCGCCAACATATCACAAACTGCTAATTATTAAACATCTGCACGATAAATATCAAAACCACAAACATAGTGACTTCTGCAATATCGATCGCATTGTATGATTATACGATCCTTCGATTATTTTAAATAACATGTTTGCGAACGTACATATAAACGAAATAGGCTCGTGTTCGCATAATCGTATCCATAAAACCCGTTCATTTGAAACTTGACAAATGATACCGAGTTACGTTTCGTATGATAACCATGAACACGACACATCTATGTCGACACCCGTAAATTCGGAAACGTTAGTTCAATGGATCGTGAGCTTGCACTCAGTGCAGCCGATATTTGTCAATATTGGATCATTACGCATAATCGTACGCATTAATTTCCAGACCTGTATGCATATTGCATACGCACGAATCTAATTCGAATTGACGCGCACTGTCGCGTGGCAAACGGATCCAAGATAAAATAAAATGTTCCTGTAAAAGAAATAGAAACACGGCCAAACGATAATTGTTGATAAACGAATTGTCAAGAGATTATAAGCTGAGAGAGAAAAAATGTGGAATTTCTATATTAGTTTGCAGGAGAATGGTATTTCGCTGCTGGCACGCCAGTAAATGTAAGCCTAAGTAAATGCGGACGGTTCCTGGTCAGACAGACGTCGCCCAACACGTTTACGGTGAAATTTACTGCGCTCAGTTACAAGAACGATATTCCTACCGTTTTTAACATCGATGGAAATGTCAATGGGAATGATATCGTTGCAACTTGGCAGCTTCAAGGATCGAAAAAGAGATTAGGTAAATATTTTATTTAGTACTGGAATTATTCAGTATAAAATTTGTACGAATGGAATGGAAATGAAAAAATATTTGATGAAAGAAAAAACAAAATCCTTCCAATCCTCAAAAATACACTATTATGATTTTATAAAATTTCGATGAAAGATTATAAAATATTCGTAAACTTTCTATAACTTTTCATGCTAATTAGTCGTGACAATTCTAATGTTAAGCATTATCCGATGAAAGATAAAATAATCGATCTTAAATTTTCCAACTTTTTATAATTCTAATAATAAGCTTCCGCTTTGATGAAAAGTAAATAAATTAATTCTAAATGCTCCGACTTTAAAATGTTAAAGAACCCTGAAGTTTAAAATAACCGTACCTTGATCTTTCGCGAGCTTACTCAAAGTGTTCTATACTCGAGCAAACGAGTGGGATAAACTTTAAAGAAAATATTTTCCATAAAGACAGCCTAGACCTCTGCGAACCTTGACACGTGAATCGATAAAACTAATATTCTCAATGGCGTGTTATCGGAATGTCGTCGCTAAACAAGTCGGTAGGCGTTCGATCTGTTAATAGCTTCATAACCCATAACACTAACCTGTTTGATCCTTTATATTCTTTTTTTTTCCTTTTTGTCTCGGAGAAGAAAGCAAATAACTTTACTTTCTGTTTATGGTTCGATAATCAGGTTGGCGTTAAATTTGTTAAAAATTTTCAAAATTTTCTATTCCCAGGGCCTTTTCGTCACGTAATAGCCTTCGTAAAATACGATACGGTTCTTGGGATGCTGGTCTGTTACGAGTCGACGCATCACCAGGGATACAAGTTCGTCATGATTTGGTCCCGGGAGAGAAGCCTGCCTTTGCCGATCTTGAAGGAACTCAGGTCCAAAATGGGAGCATACATTAATCAAGGCAGAATTCGGATGGTAGATCACGGAGACTGTTAAACAAACCGTAAATTTGCACGCAACACTGCGTCTCAATATACTTAGTGCGTTGATAATTTAATTTTCTTACTAATCGACTGATATTTCGTGCAAGAGATTGGACTATCTTCACGTTGATAGCATTAAGAAGTCAATTGTAATGACATCCAAGGTCAACCGAAATTAACAAAAGATATTCGATCGTGTGTAAACCAATAGTACGAATAATAGAATAATTCTTGTTACTATACTACTAGAGATACTTGTTTATAAGAATCAAATCGTATAGAATAGCAACTAATACAAATAAGAATAATAATTTTAGATTTGTAATTGCACGATATAAATTTACAGACAGCACTCCCGGAGAATGAATGATTCAAGAAGGGTGACGCAGAATTTACTCGTTGAGCTCATGAAATATTCGGGTAACAACCAACTGAACCAAGAGCATCAACACCTGCGGTCGAAATGGTATCTTGAAATACTTGGCTATACCATTGCGGCTGGAGTTTCAGCCATGACGCGAATCACCAATAAAACTGTCATAAACGATGTATTCTGTTGGGAAATAAGATACTGCGTTGAATATTTCCTAATCGAATAACGATATAGCGCACGTCATATAAATTCTAGAATATAAACAGATTAAATAAAAAAAAAAATTTTTTAATTAGACGAAAATAATATTCTGAACTTTTTACTATTAATAAATTCATATAGAATTTTAGAGGTGACGTTTAAAAATTATACTATATTTCTCTATTATGTACAAACTGTAATCTATGACTTTTTTATTCGAATAGTAACATCATTAGTGTCCAATAACAACATATAAATCGACGGCAAATAATCTTCTGTTGGAAGAAATTATTATTTAAATTAGTCATATTAACCTCATTTATGTTTACATCTTCTCATATTTCTTATACATTCTGTAACGAATCACTCGTTTCCCCTGCTGCTTTAAACAAATATTTCAAGGGGGTGTTCCCTCAATTTACAAACATTTCATAATAATATTCATTCATAATAATATTTATTATATAATAATATTTCACAATAAGAAAACCTATTAATCATCAAAAATTCACTCTAAAATAATTAACAAAGTTTTTCGAACCCGTAAACGGAAGGAATAGACAAATAACATCGTGCAATTTACACGAACGATAGAGCTACGCATTTGCACGGTAACTTTGAAATATACCGCCGTGTTACGTGCATTTTGGTCAGTCCATTAATTGAACATGATTAGAACTATCGCTGGAACTACCGTTCGCTGTAGCCACGAAAATGGGCACGGAAACACGGTGTAAAATATCGAACGCTTGGAATGCGCTAGTAAACTCGAAGATCGAGTATTTCGCTATGTTTAATACTACAGCCCGCGAACAGCTCGAATTGTTCAACTATTTTCCAACTTTCCCTCTCTACCTCAATCCCTGTTCTCTTCTATTCCGCTTCTCTCTGTCCCTCTCTGATGCCATTTCAAAGCGACCTGCAGATTTTCAGCACAAAACCCGGCTATAAATCCCGCGTATCACAATGACCGTGTCCGTAATAAATATTGCAGGCCAAACACCTAATGGGGAACGCCATTTCGGCGCGGACTTCGATGATATTGTTTATGGAGACTACGTACGGGAACGCGATATAATGGAAATTCCGGCGTCCGGCCGACTATTTATGGGACACCGTCATGTGCTACCCATTGCTGTATAACGACGAGTCCCTACTGCTTTCTCATGGTATATAGGCCACGTGACCATCCCACAGGGACAACTACTGCACGCTCTTCTCTTTTCCCTTTCTGCTTTCTGTTTCTTCCTCTCTTGCTTTATACCGTTTTTTTTCCTGCCTTTTGATGTCACCCTTGGTTTCGTAAAATGATTATGAATGAGTGTGGCTTCGGCTGTTTGATGCGTATTTCTGATAAACTAGCTTTGCATTTGCGTAATTAGTATTTAGATGGGATATTCTAAACACGTTCTGTATATTATAGACATGTGTAGCGTAATCAAGGGTTTTTAAAGTAAGGTCGAGTATAATATTCGAGGTAGATCCTACTTGATGAGTTATTGCTAGTTTCATTACTGTAGCCATGCTGTGAACGTTTGTGCAAATTGTTGCATGGAAATGGAACCTAAGTAGAGATTTGTTTCATTCTTTAAATATTATATTGGATATTTTTCATATTCTTGCGGAATATACGTATTCTGAGCGCCCTTTCATATTTAAATTTCTCAAAAATATACAAATACCTTTTCCAGCGAGTAGTAATATCTATGTATAAAGTTTCTTTTAAATTCATGCAATATTTTGCTATTGCAACTTCCAAGAATTATTTGACGACTGATTCCTTTGGAGATTAATTTGGAGATTCGTGTAATTTTAAAACCAATTCAGAAGACCACACGGTATCGGAATATGAACAAACATATTCAGAAACAAAGTTCAACCAGTTTCAACCATATTAAACTCAACACGTTTCTTTAGACAAAGCAACAGTTTCTTGCCCCGTTTGCAATTAAGTCGATTCTGAAGCTTGTATGTAAATTATTCGATGTGACGTCATTGAATCATGCACTATACTATTAATGGTATGTTACCCCATATGGTGTAGATAACCGCATTTATATACGCTATAGAGATATATGTATATATAGGCCACGTGACCGCACCACAGGGACACCCATTAAACCGACCCCACGGATCATGATGTCCCATGAACATCACTTGAGGGATTCCAGATTGTCTCGTGCACAAAAGAGACACAGGTGACGGCGATCGGGGTTTTTAAGGAGCGTTACTGTCCTTTAACTGTTTGGATATATTGTTAAATCATTCACTATCTCGATTAATTTTATCAATTAATTTTACACGAATCTCCAAATTCGTTGTAATAGCAAAATATTGCCTGAATTTAAGAGAAACCTTATACATAAATATTACTATTCGCTAGAAAAGATATTTGTATTGTTTTTGAGAAAAAGTATCATTTAAATGAATTAGCAGACATATCGTTTTTAATTTAAAACAACAGCATTATTTTCAGAGAAAAATGCTTTTATAAAAACACAAAAGAAAGAAAATTATTCTTTTATAATTCTCCTAATTTTAATTATAGAACTTGATAACACGGAGTGTGTTATAATTTTATTGAAGCTTCACACGTTCACTTCCATATTTAACAGTGAAACAAACGACAAAGGATGACTAAACGTGTCGAGGTCAGGTCGAAACACGCCAAAAACATTTTCCACTTGGTCGCAATGTTATTCCCAAGAGTCATAAACAGCGCAAAAGCTTTTTCGCGCACTTAAAAGAACTTCATTCACTTTGTTACCACTGTATAACATGACCGAGTACCTCGATTTAATAATAATATTTATCACTTCAGTTATTACTACAGAGAATACAAATTTAGCTTTTGTAATCTGTTCTTTGTTTTCTTCAATTAACTAATTAGCATTTATTAGTTTTCATGAGAACTTATTAATTCGTATTAGACCTGACCTTAAAAATCATTGATGAAACTATGGTGATTCTAAGTAGATCTGGTATCGTCAAAAATAAGCAAGATAATATAAACATTTCTGGCAATCTGAAATCTGACAATCTTTTGCTCGAAATATTTTTTGAAGAGAAAGAGAGAGAATAAAATTTGTCCATTTGGTTCAGACTTCATTTGAGAAAAAATCAAACGTAAAAATTCTTCGAGCACAATGCGCTTGTTAACTAACTTCCAAGTGAACTCGTCAACTGTGACAATCAACGGGTTATCGACTACAATTTCAAACTTGATATTTTCCAAACCGAGGTGTGAAATAAAAAAAAAACGTCTAGAATACTTTTTAATTGATTCTACTACTCTCTGAGATATCTTTCTGAGTCGTAGAACATTACAGAAAATTAATAAACGTATCTGGTTACGATACACGTTAAATATCTACATTACAAATTTCCACCGATGTCATGTAAAATTGCTTTCACAAGATACACGATACGTACGGAACGATACAAAGGCATTTAATTATAAATCGTTTCTCGAATGTCAAAGGTAGCCTACCTGAACGTGCCACAAATACTTGCGCTCCGTACACGAGATAAATTGGACTTCCTGTGAGGATATTGGGATATCGGGTAATTAAATTTTACACGTTGTAACATAAAACATGCCCGTGTCGTTTCCCCACGGATGCATCGAATATTACGTAAAAGACATCGGTGTTTTTTTCAATGTAATTTTAATTACATTATCGTTCTTTCATCGACGACGTTCGACGTCTATCTTGGATCGAAAAACCGTAGATAAAACGAATGAAAAGAATGTCTGGGCAGAGGCGGAGGTTACATTAATTTGCAAGAGAGCACCGAATTTTCTCGAGCGTTCTTTCTTTCAAAGACAGCCACCCTCTTTAGCGTACGCCGATAATCTTGTCAAAGAAAGGAGACTCTCGAATACAACAGATTTATACCGTATACATGCTTCGTCTTGTACATGATACATAAGGTTATATGTACCATTTACCAGCCCTTCGAAGGGCTCCATGAGTCGGCGATGCTCGAATCTTGGAAGGCTTTCGCGGATTAGCGACCAATTGCCGTTTTCTCCTCTTATTTCCGAGAAAGGTCCAGATTAATTCTCCCCAAGCTTGCTCGGGAATTGGCGTGGATGATATTAAGCTATTTTTACTTTTCGTGTCTGGTTAAATAAAGATAGTGCGACGTACAGAAATTTTCTTTTATAGTGATACTATCATAGTTGAGAAATTAGTATGATATTCACTAGAGATTAGTGGTTATGGTATTTAGTAGCCAGAAATATTAATAGAATATTCAATTGTTAATGCCGAAGTATTGTTTTGAATTCGAGCAAGAAACCGCAATTTCCAACGTTTTATTTGCTATTTTGTTTCCTTCTCGTTGCAATTAAAATATACATGTCTCGTACAGAAACCAATACTAGTTACATTTTCGATTTATTTTTGCGTACAGAATGCTGGATCGTATCACCTATTTCGTAACACTCTACATATGTATATGAATATGCTCCTCTAAATATTAGAGTCACAGACATCACAAAATGTTAGTAAATTCATTTTAACACATTGAGGAAGACGCAAATTCACGTCTTACATACTTCGTGCGGTATCTTATAAAAATGTTAACTACTATTTAAAAAAGTAGTAAAAAAAAGGCAATGGATGCTACAAACAAAATGTTATGAATTTAATTTTACATTGCATACTTGAATAATACAAAATCGATATCAATATATTCGATATAATATTGGTCGCTCGGGAAGTTCGTTGCGATTTTTAAGGAATTTAATAAAATAATAAATTTTGCTTAATACCTCTGCTTCGGGGAAATTGTCTTCAAGCATATCACGCTAAAAAAACGTTACTAAAAGTATTTACTTTAAATGTGCTTATTGATTTTTAACAAAATATTACACTCGTTAAATGCTGCTCGGAAAGTTCCTTCCAATTTTTAACTCTCTGGTCGACATAAAAAATCATATTGAAAAGTTCTTCGCCGAAAAACCTGAGAGATTCTGCAACGATGGAATATTCAAATTGCATGAATGACGATGAAAGATTATGGAACAAAATGGCACCTATATAATTCGAGAAATGTATATCGAATCGAAATGCAAATCGGATCGAATTTTCCGAGCGATCTTTTGAATCTTTTCAATCGCTTCAAAAATACACGGGAATTCAGGCATATGCTTGTCGGAGCATACCGCCCGCAATGTATTAACCGTGTTTTCACATTAAAGATTTTCCCAATATAAGCTAACCAATTCCATTAAATTTAATCGAATCCTAAATCATACGCTCTCGTACTAAAATTAAAATATTGTTGGAAAATGGAGTCAATCAATTTGTATTCTAAGCGAATATATTATTAATGGCATTAACCGTAATACCTTAAATTAAATATTAAATAAAAACTAACAAACTCGTGCACTTGGATAATATCCTCTATAGGTCCAATTACCGTGTTCGCTCAATAAGATTCTACACGACGTTTAAGAACGATAGGGCCAATTTAGCTGGATTTTTTCGCTAAGTCTCTAAGCTTGTATGCCGAACATCATTAACGTCGTGATTTTAGGATTCTATTTTCACGATCGAAGGGTGATATAGAAGCGTGTACAGCGAAGATAAGGGTGTGCCCACCAATGACGAAATATCGTTTGCTGCAGTTCTCTCCATCGCGTCCCTTGCCCGACTTCCCATGGGATTACAGTCCCCTAAGCTACATTTACATATACAGCCAGAGTGCTACTCCAACTACCAGTCGGTAAAAGGAAAGAATTCAATAAAAGGCGGGCGTCGGCCAGTTGTTTCAAGCTTCTAAACTCAACCGTCTAAGATCATGGAACTTGGGCCAAGATCGTGGGAGAAACTTAAACTTGCACATTTTGGAACAAGCTCCTTTGAAACAGAGTCTTTGATTATTTCTTTTTTTCTTATTTCTCCTTTTCATTTTCACCTGATTAAGGTATTAGTGTCTCTGAATCTTAAATTTCAATGAATAATAGACATTTACTTAATTATTCAGTTATTTATACGTTAGTGCTTATTAGATTAATACCATTAAATTAATTATTATTTGATTAGTAAAGTTGTAAAAAATACGAAAATTATGATTTGACGAACATATTTTTAACAGAAAATTTGTTGGAAATTTGGGAATTTCATCTGTACGCCTGTACAGATTAAATTTTAATCTCTAATTACGTTAGACATAATACAATTTAAGTTCACAGTACCGTATTCGATGGCTTGGCCGGGTCTCTCTCCTACCACACTGTGAAAAGGTTAAGCGTGTTTTTTATTTTTGTTATACTTCCTCGTCTAGTTACTGTAAACTTAAATTAAGTCATGTAGAATTCAATGTAAAGTTCAGCCACTCTTTGCTAATTTACAAACTTTCATTTCTAATCCTATACAATCACAATAATTATTATGTAAAGAAGACTATGAATGCCTATCATAACTGCCATGTTAGTAGAAACACGAGCGACTAATAGGAAGAAGCGTTCGTCGCGTTGGATCGAAGGCCGTTCATTTCACTAGCGACAGTTTTCTGATTAAAATTTCGTTCCCCTTCTCATTTTTCTCAAATAATGTACGGTTATCGACTGGTGGCAGACGAACGGAGCGACACCAAAAGAAAACAATAAAAATCCATCGAGCGGGGCTCACAGATGATACGTCGATACCTCGAAACCGTATTAGGTTCTGTCAGAGACCAATTTTAGTTCGTCAGGACGGCCGGTTGATTTTAATTTGACTGTCAAAGCTTCCCAGCTCGAACATCTTCCCTTCCGCTTGACAAACGAGAAAATAGAACAACTGTCTTATTGCAAGTGGGACGAAGAAATCGTAAAACTTGTTCGTTATGGAGCACACGAAATTTCAACGTGTGTAAACTTTAGTCGTGAATGTAGCACACGAAAACAATGGAAGAGTGACATTTATGTCACTTGACCTTATTCTTTTATCCCAGCTGTGATTAGAATTTTACAAAAAGATGTGGAAAGAAATGGTGCATTAAAAGCAACCACGAAATATAATCGATATATAAATGAATTATCAGTAAAGTTATACGATTAGATGAGATGTAGTATTTTGCAAATTTGTATTTTTATGAATATATCATAGCTACAGAAATAGAACCTAAATAGATAAGACGTTGTTTTATATTCTAAATACTATAAAGAGTATTATAACTGTGGGTGTTGTATATTTTTCTTTTTTTTTGTGTGTGTGTGTATAAAATTGTACCAAAAATCATTGAAATATCGTAAATAACGTAAATGAAATGAAAATTCAATCTTGATGCTACCTATGGTATCAAAACATCGTATACACAGGCAAGCTTAAAAGCATCGAATCTTCGTTCAAGTTAAAAGCCATCGAAGGAATAATTTAAGCGAGTGAGGGATTATTCTTGGAAGGTACATCGTTGCTCTCCCAAATCTGTAGGATCATAACAAATGGCTGGAAGCACCCTAATGGAAATAAAGAAGGAGAAGGTGTCGGTGTTGGTGCCCAAGCAACGATTCGTGGTGAAAAAAAGAGAAGAAAACAAGCAGGTACAAAAAGAAAGATCGAGAAACAGTGAATACAAGATAAAGGAGGAAAACGAAATAACAAATGAGAAAATAGGAAAAATAAAACTGAACCCGAAAAGGGGAAAAGGTGGAATAAGTAAACGAGGGATAGTGCGAAGAAAAATAGCGTTAAGAGGGTGCCAATACGTATACTACAGTACTACTACCGAAAACTTGCCCTAAATAAATATCCCTTACTTTTTTCTCTGATACATCTTATCTGTGACAAATGGCAGGTTTAGAGTGCACGTTAGAAGTTAATGGGAAACAATTTTGGTTCGCGTGTCGACGAATTACCGATTGCATTATACTGAAGATCACATGAGGAAAATATAATGAGTCATATTTTTCATATTTCACAGATGAATAGTTTTAAAATTGAATATGTCGTCAATCAATTTTACATTATCAATTTTTCTCCTTTTTGTTTGATTTTAATGTTAGATATATGTGTATCTTTAAAGAGTGCTTTACGAATATTCACTTGTTCCAAAACTCCTATAATTCATGAAAGTGAAAAAAATCGTGTAACTCAATTCCACGGAAGATTCGAATAAATCAGTTACATTAGACGAAAACACTATAAAATTATATAGAATCACGTACAACAGTTTTGTAAATTGTATAGGAATACAATTAACAATCTGGTCACATAAAAATCGACCTTCGATTCTCCACATATCTACGGAACATCCACTTTCGCTTAGATACGTTTTGTCACATTCAACAGCCTGCCTACCAATCGTACGCCTACACCAGATAATCTTGACGTCTCGCGAACGCTTTCTAAACTACAACATATATACTGCAGCGACATATTTATGCACAATCCAGTGAAACAACTCCGAACCACCGTATCACTCGAATAATCCACCAGCAGCTTATCGGCTCAACGTTAGCCTCCGCGTGTTTTAAAGCACCGAACGTTACCTGCCACCATCGTGTGTCTGTAGAAACATAGACGTGAGTAAAGCGTTCGCTTAAGCTTAACTTATCAGTCGCGGCACGCAAGCATTCGTGACCGTGCCTCATGCAAATTCGTCCGTGTACAGCGACGCCCATCGGCAAAGAAAAAAAGAAGGGAAAAAGAAAAGAAAGACGAAAAATGGCCTATCGTTCGGATAAAGCTACCCTCGGAATCGAAACCTGCTCTTTTCTCTCCTTTTTTGGGGAGGAAGGGAGGGGTTGTATGGGGACGAGATCGCGCTAAGCCGCGAAATAAAATCCATCTCACGAGCGAGCTCGTGTTCTCTTAGGGGGACTCTTCAAACGGAAGGACGTAAGAAGATTCTATCTTCGAACGAGCGTCTTGAGATCTCGTTCTATGGACTGTAACGAACTGGACAAAGTACATTGATTCGCGTCTGAGCCGCTCGGATGAGAAACCTTCAGACGTTTTAGAATTCTCGAGACGCAGCTGATAACCTATATCTTGGCGTGTTCGATTGCTTGGATTGGGATGTTGCAGGGTTTATTGATTTAATGTTGTTTCTCGATTAGAGTTATTGATTGATACATCATCGTCTTTGGAATAGCGTTACGATGTTCTTATGGTAATTTTTGTAATTCTTGATTAAGCAAAATTATTTTTAATTTGTATTTGTAGATGTTGAATTATGCATCGTTTCGATCTTTCGAATTAGTATAGCGTAAAATATGCTCTTGTTAATGAAGCGTATATTTAAAGATAGAATTTAAAATTAAATAGAAGCATGTATTATTAAGCCTTACGTGACTCAACCCTTCGCGTCACGCGCACGTTTCACAAAAGATAGGAACAGCAAAAGAACCAAGGAGGAAATTGGATTATATATTGTATGTTCTTTGCTTTCAAGTATATTAAATATATTTAAATTAAATATAGATTGTATGTTTTTACTAAATATTCAACTTTTATTCAATGCAACTTTTAAATATATTAAATATATCACTTAATTCAATTCTTTACTTCTTTTCATTGATGCCAATAAAACAATGCCAATAATTGTTATTCATCTCTTGCTAAGTTTCCTCTCCACGTATTAATTAAACAATATTTTTTATTTCATCGACCCCACTCAGGATTAAAAGGGGTGATGTCAAAATGGGGGAAAATCGGCTTGTACGGAACGTATGCATCAAAGATAAAAGCTACTATCTGATAGAGACTTCCACAGCATGAAATATAAAAAAAATGGTGAAATACTGGCCATTTTGACGGAATAAACATTTGGAAGAAAAACGAGTTATACGAATGATCTCGTTGCCAAGAGATCACGGGGTAAATCTAAACGACATCAGGATACAAATTGAAAGCATTTTATGCCTTCTGTTGAGTGACTGTAACGAATGCCGCGTCTTTCCGAACATTCTCTTCCTGGCCAGCTGGACAGCTCGAATTGGCCGATTTTTCAGAAAGTCTATTTACTTTCTATCCGTAACTTCGATCGGTCGCACTCGACCCTCGGTGATCCCATCCGCACGACAGGAAGGGTGGAATTTAATAAAAATGTCCACGATAAACGGGCAAAATCGAAAGCCTATAAAAATAACAAAGCAATCCCTCTTTACCTTCTTTCGAAAAAACGAAACAATGTCTCCTTATCTTCTTTAAAAAGGACAAAATTGTAAGTCTTAGTCTAATTTATTGATAACATAAGATTTTTTGTATGTTTTGATTAGCCATAAAAACTCTTTTATTCGGTTGAGCAATAAAATCCATTCATTTTTTTTTCTTAATATTAACATATGAAATTCTGTTGTTGCACTTATGAAATATTAATACTTTATTATAAAATATTTGCCGAGTTAATTATTTCACTTTTCCCACTGTTAACGTCGTGCAAGGCATGTTAAGAGTGGAACTAAAAGAGCTTGGTTGAAAATCGCTTAAAACATCGACGTTAACCATTCCGGAATTTCCGCAATCCACTAATCCAGCCTCATACGCCGTAAAGCCGAGTATTAAAAATATTTCATGTACCGTACTTTAACCCGGCCGGAAGAACAGGCTTTTGCACGTATACCACGGTATAAAAGCAGCCCACACTTTTCCCTCTCTTTTCTCACTTTTGCGTTGCAGAACATGTAAACAGGAATATAAACCGTAAAATGTAATAAAATTATTCAGAGTTCCTTCGAGTGTTCAAACACGATACAGACCTTTATACGAGATTCGATGATTTTATTTGCTTTTAAATTAATACTGGGAATTATTTCTTCATTGATTTTATTGACGATATAAAGCTATAAGCTGATTCCCGAATATCGATATAACAATATATTAATAAGATACGGTAGTGGAGTGAGAAGCAACTAAATTAAAATTCTAAAAATATATCTTACAGATTTTAACATTTTTCAAACGAAACTTCTAAATTACACGGGTTTAAAATAATTCATAAAATTATATTTTCAGATTTATATTTACTAAAAATGTGTTTTTGATCATCGAACCGAATTTATTGCGAGCCATAACTCAGCGTGCTTGAGAGAACGCGATCACTCGAAGACATTTTTAATTCGCACTGCCGCTGGCGTGCCTTTTGTTCCAGTATTTAGTTCCGGCCAGTTTGTGAGCATCCGTGGAACGGCGAACCCCTCGTGCATTCAGCCCCTAAACCACCCTTGAACCGTCCGTGAGCCAGACACTGTCCATGTGGCCGCACACTACTCTACTGGGTATATCAAAAATCAGTCGGCTCGAATCGAATCGTTACTCGTATTTTCAATCCAACAATTTCGATCTTCTAAAACTTTCACGCGATTTCAAGTAAATTGTTTTTTCGTTACGATCGGAAAATTTCGACGAAAAAATCTCTGAAAGTATTCTTTCATCAAAATCGAAGATAATTTAATTTTTTTTTAGAAGTAATTGCTAAATTTTTCGCACGAATTAAAGGAATATTTGAAGACATTCGAGTTAAAAGATTTTATCGTTAAATTTTCGAACTGTCTAGAATAGAATTTCTTGTCGAGAAATATCAAAATACCGTATTATGTGATTCATATTCCGTGAGCATTCGAGTCGCGTGACAAACTGGTTTAAGACGCTCCCTGCATGTGTTTGCACAGATAAGGACAGAAAACAAAATCACAGAAGCACGTACGCGGTTAGTCGGATTAAAGATTAAGGGATTCGAGGAAAACGAGAAAACTAAGAAAAATCGTGTTAATGGTATTAAGCAGAATCCTCGCGAATGTCTATTATCGTTGGACTTCGTTTTTATTTCTAATCTTCTTAATCAGAAACTGAATAATCAAGGGAAATAGCCAATTATGATAAAAAAAAAATACGCATATTTAAAAAAGAAGCCAAAATACCGATACTATTTAAACTTGTAATTTCTCACATTAGCCTAATAATATAATATAAATATAAATGTTACACTTTGTTGAACACAAATATCACAGTATCCAATCTTAAGATAATACTTAAAGAAAAAAAAGTAAATGTATTTGGCATTGAAGAAAATTTATAATCAAACATACATATCATAGTAATCCACCACTCGAAAGAAAAATGCTCTTTCCATCCTGACGTCACGTGCTACCCAGCACGAACGTAATCATCCTCTCACAGCATCCTTCCTAAAAACACGATGGTTTCATGGCATCAATACCAGTCAACGGATCCAGCGTTCGAGACACGTCTGTCTCCGTCGAAACAATCGTGGCCACGTCTGTTCCGCGAAAAGAACAAAAAACCACGACCTAGGATGCGGCCACCAGGCTGGCTAGTCATTGAAGCGGCGGTGGTGGAAGAGGATGGAGGGAGCGAAAAAAAGAGGTAAAAACGCTAAGAAACCGGAGAAGCGGGAGAACAATCGACACGACGACGTCGTCTACACGGCGCGAGCACGAAAGGGGTGAGAGACAAAATCCCCGAGAGCATATCCCGACGGGGATAAAACCACGCGACGTTGGGACATAATTGGCCGTAGAATTAGCAAAGGGGTTTCGTTGTTCCCCGTCTTGTGTGCGGTGGACCACCGAGAGGACCTGACTGAAAGTCAGACCTTGTCGTTTCGTGGGCGACATCCACGCACAACCCTGAGAAGCACGGAAATTTCGAAAACGAGGAGAATAGAAATGGACACGCAACCACCCTTTCGCTTCTCTAAATGGTTTAGCAAATTACGCCAAGCCTGAGATTGGATTTGACTCTGGTGGCTTTGCAGACGAGATCGACCAGTAACCTGTTCACGTGCTGAACGAAGGACATTGGCCAAAAGAGGGAAAAAAGGAAAAGAGTTTTCGACTTTCGAGCTCAGCCAATTTGCCAAAATGTCCTGTTCTTTCCCTAACTGTCGACTAGGTAGAGGGAAACAAGCGCGGTGATCGAAAGTCACGAGTTGTGAGCGACGTGAGGATGAAGGGTTCGTTTGGTCGCACCTTTTTCGCTGGTATTTAATTAAATGTCTGTATCGTCTCTTTTCTGTTTGGTTTAGGCAGTCACCGTAATTATTGTACCTGCGTGTTGATTATATATCTTACATAGAATGAGACGTATCATTTTATAGTCGCTAGATACCCTTATTCTCCCTTTTTGTAGACACTGCTTGTTGTAGAGTATTTTTATATTGTGTAATGAAGATAATAAATATTAATTTTACGCAGGAACTATTTTTGTTTTAATATAATGCACACATTTCGACCGATGTGTGTGTGTAAAATAGGATAGAATGTTTTAACAGAAAATTAAGCTTTAGAAAGCATTTAAAAAAATTACACTTGTACGTAGTATTCTATAATTTTTAAAGACACGATGAAGTACTTTGTGTTGACCGTTTTGCGTGAAATAATTCTACAAAAAGGAGGTATATGAAAACTAAGAAATTCTAAAAATCCTAAAAATCATGAAATATATAAAAATGCATAAAAGTTACAATCAAAGAGACAGACGTTCTACTAAACTCGTGGGATTCATGACAGATCGGTTTGTCATCCACGAGATGCGATACAGGGAGAATGGTTTCGCTACAAATATCCTTAAATTGCGTGCAAATATCTCCTGTATCGGATCTTCAGGTGGATTTTCGTACAAGGGTGGTTATCCACGGGGGGTAAAACGAAATAGAAACGGTGAAAATATCGAAGGGTCCCGACTACTCTGATAGCTTTCGATTTCTCGCGTGTAAACATCATTCCCTGCTGAGCCTTCTCGTTTCGCGTTATCATATATAAAAGCTATATATCTTGGGGGTTGTTAATAATCAAACTGTGCTTCATAACGATAAATATTTAAGTATCATATAGACAGAGATTTTTCCAAACTCTATATTGTACGATCGATTTTATCTCCTTTAATAATTTCATTTTTTCACAATTTTTATTTCGCAAGTTTCATATCATTAATAGGAAATTCTTTACAATATTCAATACATAAACCAAATCTCTCTCCAAATTTTAATTTTTCTCTTCATAAAAATGTGAATTACTGTACATATTTGTAATGCATTCATCTGATAAAAATGTAAAGGAATATTTTGTTTCAGAATTGCCAGATAGAAATCCAAAGTGACTACTGACGTTTTAATATTATACGTGACATACAAATAGACTGACATACAAACTGAACGTAAGAATTACACCCAAATGCATCAACGTTCCTCTTTCATCTCTGCTATCAAAAACTGCTTCGCACTGTTTGTATGTGACCTGTAACGTAACCCTTCATTCTCTCGCGTCAGACAATAGGTAACCGAAACAAAAAACGGATGCTCGATCAAACGAAAGCGTATGTAAATACGTGGATTTATCATATGAAGACCGTATCTCACGACTGCGCACCCGAAACGATACGAGAAAGTCTCTCGTTGAAATAAACAATCGCGCAATGATTCACGAGTCGGATTTTTCGAACAAAAGGTTCGACAAAGACGAACCCTTTCGTTCGCCAAATACCTCCGACCGACCGAATAAACACAAAGCCATACAGACGAAATAAAATAAGAAGAGAAACTAAATAAAAGATTCCGGTTGTTCTACGCTCCGACGACTACCAGATACGCTTCCTTCGTTATTGGCTAAGTGAGAATAGAAGAAAATGTTTTTACGAGAGTCACGAAAATCTCATAAAAAGCGACGCGAACAAACCGCACGATAATTATTACCAAGCTGCAGGCAGCTTAATGAAATAACTTGGTAACCTCGCTGTGTACCGTGCTGCGGCGTATCGAGCCGAAGCCGAGTCTCTGTCATCGCTCTCTCTGTTTGACCAAACACAGGAATCAACTCCCACCTCCCAGTGCCACCCTAAACCGCGTTCCACGATACCGAGAGGGTGCCTCTTCCATACAGACGACAGGAGGACCGCTAATGAATCCACCCCCTCCCCACGCCTCGCCAAACCTTTTCTACCCGTGTTTCCAAGCACACAAAGCAAATTTCGAAACGTAACTTTGATAAAAATGCAAAAATCCATCGATGGATCCAGTTTTATTAGCCTGTTTTTATAATATGTATGAATACGTAGGATAAAAATGGAAATTGACGCTCTGTTTGATTTGGACCACGTATGCTGCTGATACGGGGTCAGTTTGCGTGTAATTTCATGTAATAACGGGCATGGGTGAAATACACAGTTGTTACTGCCAGAGTAATGGAGCATAGGTATCTAATATGTAACTAGCAGAGTTACGTCGGTTCTGTTTCAATGAATAACAAGGTACACTATTGCTAATTGAAAGTTTTGTTGTTTAGTCACTCTTCTATTGCTTCGTTACCGTAGCCATTGCCCTTAATGAGATGTTGCGGACTGGGAATAGAAACTACGATGATTCAGACTGATTCAAATGCACGATATCGTCGATTATTTAAATATTTCTTTTAAGTATTAATCTGTTAAGTTTGAGGAGATTACGAAACGATAGTTCAGCGAAGATATTGCCTATTCATTGTTTACTTTTAGTAGTATTAGGTTGTCCGAAAAGTTTCTCTCGTTTTATGAGGAAATAATAGACGCACAACATTTTTTGTTTTATATTATTTTGTCGAATTACGTACGATCCATTTTGTTTTGTTGAGATAAACACCGTGACATTTCACAGCCTTGGTTTCACGTTTGTATGGTTGTGCATTGTTGTAAAAAACACGTTTGCGAAAGAAAGACACTTTCCGGACAACCTAATATGTCTGTCATTAAGAAGTTCCTTAAGTTTAAGGAAATTATAAAGATTTTTGTTGATGCATTTGAGTTTCCGTTTAAATTTTATGTTACAGTGTTTCTCAAAAAATTAGGAATTAAATTCTATATATTTGCACATTTTATTTTCATAGCATCAAACTTTTGTGGCCATATGAAAGTACTATTAAATAATATCATCTTTAATATAACTATATTTGGATCTAATTAATTATTATGCAAATGATATAATCAAAACAGTATGCCAGTATTTTTTCTAGCCACTATAGCTATCAAAGACCATGTTTGTGCTTTTGACCCTCCAAAGAATACCACCGACAACACGTCTGTACCGTAACTCTTCCGCTGCAGCACCCTTTGCTGCTATCCCAGTCTTCCTTTTCGTATTCATGGAAACTCCCCGCAACACGTATCTCCGTAGTTAAGCAAGACTAAGTCTTTCCCGAAAGGACAGGTCGACACCGTCGTCGACGCTTTTTCAGCGTTTTTTTCTTTTTCCTTTTTTTTTTTCTCCAGGAAAAGCAAACAACGGTAAGGGCGAGGGACGCGCGAGAACGCAAACGTTCTGTTCGCTGGCGGTTGTCAGGTGTCTGCGGAGGACCACGACCGCCCCGTTACTGCACGACCACAGATTCCCGACGGTCGTCACCCTCCCGCTGGCATCTCTCTCTATGCACCCTTCGTAGTCCGCTCCAAACGGCAATCATTTGCATATCTGGCGATCGAACGTATGCGCGTTCCGCGAAGGGCGACCAAATTCTATTATCGAATCCTGGTATGCGTTCTGGACAGGGGATGGCCGGACCAATTTGAGAAAAAAAAAGAATAAGAAAAATAGGAATGCCGAGGATGAAAGGCGTTCCCGGCGCGTATGGGACCATTACGACCCAAGAATTTGCCTGGAGGTCGCAGAGGTTGCTATGGTTTGAATAGGGTGTACTTGTTTCTCGGCTAAGTGGAATGCTTTTTGAAGGGACAGTTTATTGTTTTAGGTTTCTGATGGTTGAACGTGAGGATGTTTTTGGTACGTATTTGGTATTTAGGTCGCACGAAATGGTCACAGGGAGAAACTTTGAATTTTTTGTAATATTCAGACAAACTGTTGCGGGTGCGGTATTAGACCATCTAATAATTATGAAATGTTTTGTATCTTGTAACTCCATGAAGAATCTTAATATTGTTAAACGTTAATATATTAAGAAATTTTTGAAGTATTTGAATGGCATTCTAGATTTCTGTTTTTGTGATTAGACATAATGCCAAACGTCGACTACATGCATATTAACAATGTATATGTAGTGATAATAACTGTAATAATGCTACATATATATATTTACAATGAATGCGTATTGATGATAACTATCCATTGATGCCTATTTATAAAAAATGATTAAAGTATGCGAAATGAAAATCATAAACGATCATGAACGAACAGTAAATGAAGTTCCTAATTTTAGAAGATTAAAAGTATGTAAAGTATTGGCAGAGCGATTTTTCAACATAAAGAAACAATAAAAATGCGTATCACTCGCGCGATGAGAAAACAAACGACTTACAAAGATGAATCTCAGATTCTGAATACCAGATAGGGAAGTGAGCCGGTTTCAAAGGACCCGTAATTGCATTCAAATATTACCCTCGACTTCTAAGTAACAAGTTACCCGCTGTCTAACGTAATTAAAACTTTCTCCTCTTCTCACGAAGATCCTGACCGTCTCACGAAGTGCGATCTACTACGCCGCATAATTAAAAATAAATTATCTCGTAACAAATGGTGCTAAAAAAATATTATAACTTTATGGGATGGCAGAAATTGAAGCGAAAAATGTATGAAAAACTTAACTTCGATAAATCAACTTTTCTGATCTAACAACTCCCATGATATTGGTTTTTCATGGCATTAATCAACGTTTATACAAAATATTCTCTACAATAATATCAATCTAAAACCTTCAGTGCCGCAGACACTCATTAAGACATTAATCTCAGAAACGCTGAAATATTGAACGAAACATCGAAATCTGATTTGGAAAAAATTCATGCAGAGAACTTGTGATTCGTCGTGTGCATTCAGAACTTAGTATGAACTTTGCCCGTTCCTACCAACACAGACCAGCGGTATTTAGGCTGCGAGAGAAGAACGAGAAACTGTTCACGAACTGTCAAAATCCGTTCAAGTTTCCACAAAAGACCAGGAGCTATGCGTCTGGAAACGCATCTACGCACACACGTCACCATAGTGTTGGCGACACGAGGATAAAACTTCCTTCCGGCGGAATGTCGTTCGAGGACTACAAAAATATGCTTTCCATTTCGTCGTCGAAACGTTTGACGGAAATGCACGCTGGGGACCCTCGGGTAAACAAAAGCGGACCGAATTTGCGTATCTCTGTTTCCCAGCTCGAGTTGCAATAGGAAACAAAAGAAAATGTAGGGGCGGGAGAAATTGCGGGGAAAATTTTAAAGATAATAACCGTAGTTTCTTGTGGAATTTCAAGTTTTAGAACGAAGAGCGTAAGATATAAATAAATAAATAAATAGAAAAGTTACTTAGCTGTAAATGTGGAAAAACAATAGGGACGTCGTATTATGAATCTTCGGTATTTTTAATTTTGGCTATTAAACTTTCAATTTAATGATGAATATTTAAAGATATACCGCACGAAGAAATTTGAAGAAAGACTCGTCTGATGTTCGAGTTACCGATAAGATTCAATTAAATAATAGTTCTTGAATATAAATCTTCAACAGGGAAGTTAATTCCATTAACTACCTATATTAGTTTCTGAAAACTACATAAAATGTATCTTCCCCCTAATAATCGCATTAAAACAAGTTTATTTTACAATAATAACATATTTATTTATCATAAAGGAATTTTCTTCCCTGACCCTCTGTCACGATATTTCCCACTCCTATAAATCACGTCACTCGATGTAATCACACTTTAACTGCAAAATCCAAACTGAACACGAGACTCGTAAGACCTAGACTCTATAACCAGCAGCAACAAAAAAGAAAAAAAGACACCAAAGCTCAGACCATTTCACTCGCGTATCACAACCTATTCACTCGCCTTTACATTCCTATCTCCATCCGTTCAAAAAAATTGTTATCATTTCGCGAATTAAATAGACCACTCTCTACCTTAATCTCTTGTTCGATCAAAAGCACGGTTCCACGATGGTCGCGTTATCCGTGCAGATAAGCTAGCAAGAATCGTGAAACTAGCAAGAACGCCGAGTTTGCAAGGAGCGAGTAGTATACTGGGCTGCGGAATTAAACGCGACCTCGAAGTGCGCCGCGGTATTCATCCAATCCTGGAAAAGTCCTATGGGGTCCTTTGTTTCTCAGCAGAAAAGGATCGAAACGAGGATGCCGCCGACCCCTGCAGCCCTCCTCGTCGCAGACGTGGTGCTTACTTTCGCTCCTAGGATTGCTGCAGCCAGGCCCTAATGAGGAAATACACTTTCGCTACGACGTGACAAAAGGGCCGGCACGCATAGTGTCAGCAACGTCAGCAGCGAGTCAGGTTCATTCCTCAAATGAGAATTCCCATCCCCCTGCGAGCTCGTACTCGCGAAAAGACCTCGGTTCGAGCACGCACACGTGAAAGGGAACTTGAACCCGATACCGGATTCGAGAATTCGTTTCGGGATTCCCCTTGAAAACAACGCCATCATTTATTTGGGGTGTAGCCCGACTCTTTCTATATGGCACGATTCTTCGTGTATTTGTTGGCTCGTGGTTTTTTATCATTCGATTCAAAACTGGAATATTTTTCTTTTCTTTTTTTTCTCTCTTTTTTTTTTGACGGAGTGAAAAAGGATTTGGTAATTCTGAGAGTAGATGAATGGTAATTGTTTTAGTATTAGTTTGGTTTAATAATGGGATTAGTGCGGCTTAATAATGGGTGCAGATAAATGGAGGAATATTTGTTGCTGTTTTTCTTCTTTGTAGATATGGTTCGCTATAGTTATAACTTTCTCTTGTAGGTAATTATAATTATTCCAAAAGAATTCTTTCGTTCCACATATACGTATATTTAATTGATTCCTTTTATGCGTGTAATGTACTGTCTAATTTTGAGATTAAATTGCGCCGGGAATGCCAGATACAGTATAAATGATTCGCATAAAATAAGACGTAATAAAAGGTAATAAAAATTTCTCTTCCGAATTTTCTACAAATATTACAACTTTATATGTGTAGTACTATGTATTCAGAATAATTTTGTTAATACAGAATGCATATTTCCTTTGAAATTAAAATGAAAGAATTTAGAATTTTTTTAAAGCAGCTTAGCCATGGAAGTACACACGCTGTTTAAATCAAGTAATTTCATCTGCATATCACATTTTAGATGCCATTATTATAATGAAAAAAATATTTTTTTAATTTCATGCTCGAATATTTTTCTTTCTGTATCATTAAAAGGGAACATTTCCACAGAAGCTTCTCGTTTACATTAACAACAAAAAACAACCTGTCCCCTTTATTCTAGTATGAAATTAAATATGGCATCCAAACAGTCCACTCTTTCATGTACACTTCGTACGTAACAATCCAATAACAGTAAGGTTGTATAATATTATTACACTATACCATCGTATCGTAACGGTGAAAAACAGCTCGGCATTTGCACTTCTATGGTACGCCGTGTGCCTTAAAGTTCTCTCGCGATGGAACGCGACGTTATTCGAGTCGGCCGTCTAGAAAGCTTCTTTTTATCATTAGTATGAAGCCTCGACTCAGAGACTCGAACGATGAAACGTAAGTGGCTTTCCTTCCTGGAAATGTAAACGGCTTCTTATAAATGGCTGAGCAAAATCTCTCAGACCGGTATACAATTTGCTTTTCTAAGAAATTATTTCTCACAAGAGTAGAGAAAATGGAGAACGAGGAACAAGAAGTGAAAAAATTTCTACCTAACGCAACAAATCATCCTCATCTCATTCGAATCAATAGCTAATCGTATTTCATATTCTCCTCCAATTATTACACTACGTCTATTACCCTATCATAAAGTTCTGCATTGTTATATTACCAAGACTTGCATTATATAATTACCATGGTCCTTTGAAAACACACGAGAAAAATTTCTGATCTGCGTCGAATCTAAACCTGAGGCTACTTACCCTCAAAAATTATGACGATTCGTACGAAGGATTCGTGATTATTTCAATTTAAAAGCATACTAGGGAGCATCGTCAAAGAACCCACAACGAAGGGAGTTTCTTTTCTTTTGTCCTCCTCCTTCGTGCGAACTGCATAAAGGCAGACATCGCACGAAAACGGTAGATAGGCATTACGAAATAAAGAAAAGGGAAGGCGAGGAGAAAGACATAATGTAAATTGGGAGGGTGACGGACGAAAGGGTCTCGTAAGACGGGCTTCTCCTCTTGCTTTCCTCTTTTTCTACCCTCTGCGTGTCTTCGCAGCAGCCAAGCTGTTCTCTCATCTCTCGCGACCTCCGGCTCTCTGCTTTCTGCGTGAATGAAAGTCCTGGCCGAAATGAATCGTCCTCCGCGAATGTCCTTTCTTCAGGCAACACGGATTCCTCTTTTTCTTGGTCTCTCGTTTTTTTCAACGACCATTGTGTCTCGTCTGACCAGACAACAGCTTGCTGTTCTTCCGATATTATACGCGTGACGGATGTATCCGCTTATTTATTAGAGTTCTATCCGCATTCTTCACGTTCTCCACTTGCGAAAATTAAATGGAAACGTCGAGGAATGAAAATGGTCGATGGTCGTACCAGTCTGATAAACTGTCGTTTGTAATTGTCATTTGTTTAAATTGTTTGTCTTGGGCCTCTGGTTTAACCGTTATTATCTATTAGAATGAATTATTCGTGACTCGAATATAGGTATAGATGGAAGGTTGAAATATGAGATAGCTCGAAAAATTCAAAAGCTAAAAAGGATTTAACTAATACGAATTCCTTCGAAAAGCTTCAAACAGCTTTTACAGACTTATAGAATATTTTGTTTCTTGTCCATGTCTTTGGAACGAGTTTCGTAATGATCACGGTAAATGATAACGTTCATGGACCAAAATAGCTTTCTGAAATTTTAATGCCAAAGAGCTTGACATTGATGCTTATCTCATATTAGGTTGTCCCAAAAGTTTCTTTCGTTTTATTAGGAAATGATAGGTGTACAACATTTTTTGTTTTATATTATTCTGTTTTATTGGAACAAAATGGATCGTACCTAATTCAATAGAATAATATCAAGCAAAAAATGTTGTGCATCTATTATTTCCTTACAGAATGAAAGAACTTAATACAATTTCATCAATACTCTCTACCTTTTGTGGTTTCATCGAATTGATAAATAAGCAGCTTAAATAATAACAAAACTTCTATTTGTAGAGGTATATTGCAAGAAGTATCGTTCCAATTAAACTTGTATCATAACTTGTTCTATCATCTCAACATATCAAAGAAGACAGCAAACCCGAAATAACCTCCTTCGTTTCTGTTCGCGTTACAAGACGATATTATGTCAGAGAGTTCTTCTTTTTTTTTTTATCTTTTACGGACATACTATCGCAGAGAGGGGAGAAACGTGCGTTATGACGATCGTTCAACGGAACGTTCGACACGATTTCATCGTCTCTTCACGGTTCGAGGATCCAGGGAGGTTTTCTTGAGCGAACATGAAGTGGATCTTGGACACGACATGTGGCCATATAAGGAGTCCTCGTCCACGAAACTCTTTCTTTTCAAGCTCGACTTCTCTCCTTCGCGAACAATTGCCTTGTCTCTTTTATACCGGCGAGAATTGGATTACGCGAGAAAGAAAAGTTGCTTGTACAATGGACCAAAGTAGTGAAATGAAAGGAACGTTGTAGAGAGTTCGTGCTTTGGAAACTTTCCTAAATCTGCTGTTTTTCTAATTCTTTTCAATTTTATGTCTTATATTATTGATTAAAATATGAATTGCTCGCTTGGTGACACGATAAATGATCATATTCGAATAGGTCAACCGTCCAGTTTTATTTGCGTACATGATAGCAGGAAATTCTAATGTAATTCTCTTTTTATAGTATGTACGTAATATTGTACGCTATCGATTAAACGAAATTAGACTTTGATGCTACTGTGTACTTTAAAGATTGCCTTAAGTTCTAGTACACTTTTTTACGGTTCAACTTTTCTTTCTCTTGCGAGATACGTATTGAGATATTAATAATTATGTTAATGCGCATATTGGAAGAAAATGTCAAAGTATAACATATAAAGCGTGACTCTATATTGACGTCAGGTATTTTCAAAGATATTTCAGTAAAGAAAAATTTAGAGTAGAATTCTTGGATCTTCGCACATCATGAAAAGTATAGAAAGAATAATCCCTACAATTTTCTCTACTTTCATTCATTTTCATTTGCAATATTCGACATTTCCTTCGTATTATTCCTATCCTTTCGTTTCGATTCAATTTCGACTACGTCTAAAACACTGTGTCACGCGGAATTATCTTGAAAACGTACGGGAAACGAAACAAAGAACCGTTTCGTGGGAGAGTTTGGAGTTTGGATTCACTGGGCGAAATTAGCAGAGAAGCTCGCTATAGCGTGTAATTAAAAGATTAAAAGGATAAGTGCTTTCGTATGCTCCTTCAGTCCCTCGTCTAGAGCCGGCACGATTATCAATGAGCGCTGACCCTTGCACTTGCCACTCGAATTTCGAGATTATCGATCATCTGGAAAGTTTTCGCGGCAGCTTCTTTGTCGTCGGAATAATTAACCGCGCGCTATATTAGGTAAGAGCCCGAACGAGATTGATGCGTTGAAAGGTTTCGCAGGAATCGTTTCCATGGGAATAATTGAGGGCTCGGCCGAGGGTGAACGGAAACGGCTCGGCGCTACTAGGGAGATTTAAAACACTTTCTTAGGGACCAAGCCTCTGTATCTGGCCGCCACTATTCCCGAAGGCTTTGCGAGATTGGATCACGTCGGTGTCACATACTCAACAACCAATGTCGGCCAACTATCGATTTATTACGGTCTAGAACTGTTGCATCGATGACTGCGCAAAATAGAATGGGTTACTTACTCAGGAATTTGGAATTGTCAAAGGGTTATCGTCGATTTCCACTTTGATTTTCGCTTACCTGTGAACAAAAAAAGAGATTTTTGTTAAATTATTGAACGACGAAGTTGGACAGAATTAGAAACTAAATAGTCTAAGCTTCGTGTTCGTGGAAATGATTTGTGTGTATTGCACAGTTTGTAATGTAACGACGAAACTATTTTTAGTAATATGAAGTTACAGAATCGTAAGCAAATTTCTAAATGTAATACACAATAGTCCTTTTATGATAAGGGTATCGAAAATATTCAACATTTCAGTAATTAATAAGTCAACATTTCAGTAATTAATAAGTCAATCGCAAAGTATATACGTCTATGTTATGAATACGTTTTCAAATCTGTTACAAGATAATGTCATTTAAAATGTAATATGTGATAATAAGAGTTTGACGAAAATCATGTTCTAATAAAGATATTCTTTATCAGTCAAGAACGTATATATAACATTTTGCAATATATTCCTCGAGCTAACCAAAATTCTTATGATTCACCGTTGTTAATATTTAATTCATCATTTGCCAATATTTAATAACAAAAATCAGAATTTAGTTGAAGAAAACATTTTATGAAACCCAGAGGTTCTTGAACTGATAAATTTCAAATCTCAAGAACCGATGCCACGTCCATAATACATGTGGTCACGTACGCCACGATCGCAGAAACGCGTTGTGCCACCATAAAAGTTTTACGACAGAGAAATCGGTATACTACCTATAGAAGGAGAACGGAGAGAATTTCAAAGTGGAATCGCGTAGGTAAAACTAGAAACCGGTTGAAACCCTTTAGTGTCCTGCCGTAATAATAGATACGTGTAGTCCATTTCATGGGCGGAATGTCGAGAACAGCTTGAGGAACAAATCGACCCCTATGGACTCACTTGTTTAGAACCCCTTTAGCATTCGCCGCGGACACCCCTTTGTTCACTGATACACAAAATTTGTCAGTGACTCTGTCGCAGAATTTAGCAATTGCACTGACCGATCTCTAGGTTCGAGCAAATAATGATTCAGTTACAGCAACAGATTTTATAATTTGTTACTCGTATTATTCAATAGTACACAATTAAAATAATTTCTAACTGGGATTATACAGATGCTCGTTCTAATTATTAGGTTCTAAACTATTATTTAGTATATAACTTAGTATAAGTTAGTCAACCTGTTATTATATATTCTAAAAATTATAGAAACTGAAACACAGTTTTTATAAATATTTATAATCATCAATTATATCTTATAATTTATCCCACAAACTGAAAACGATACTAAAAATCTGGCATATATTCAACGCGCATCCCTAATATTACAAACGTTCCAAATAAACGTAACTAAGCAAAGCAAACTTGCCATTCAATTATTCCCCTGTCCCAATTTAACTATTTTCTCTCAAACAACCTTATCATCTTTCTTTACTTTAACAATCAATTACATATACGCTTAAATCAATTTCTCTATACATATACAGACATACAGACGTAGAGCACAGGTTATTTAAAGAACCTAACCCCCAGAAGGAATCGCATCAATGAACAGTTCAGAGTTCATTCTGAACGTAAAACCTCTCGGAAGACGTTTAGAGTCCCCATCCAAACGTGGATATTGCCTCGAAAATCCCACAAGCGATTTTGTTTGTTCTCACGAGGGATTCGAGTCCTCGCTCAGGGATGACTCATGCTCTTCCTGTCTGTTTTTAACCCGCCGTGGCGTCGTGGGCATCCGGGGCGTCGCGAGGGGCTAGAGTTTAATCTAACAACCCCTGGCTCGCTTTGCATGGCCAGGGACGAGCCTGGCCTCCCGTAGAGAGAGAGCTGGCCGCAAGGGGTGCTTCACCCTGGCTACCAGCCCCAAAGTCGAACTGCCGCGATAACCTCGCACCAACTTCTGCTATGAATAACGTTTGTCATGAATTATCATTACACGACACGAATCAACGTGCCTTACGTCGATGCCACGGGGGTTTCAAATCTCAGGAGATCGCGAGATGTTGATAAGGGATGAAAAAATGTAACACGTGCGGTGTGAAACGGGGGAAGGAGTGTTTGCTAGTGTGAAAGGAAGGAATCGACATTACGTGCCTGTTTTCTAATAGTGAACAAGATTTGTCTCTGCCCTTCCAGAGAAAGAGAGCAAAAGTTAATTTTCGTGAAATGAATTTCTCCGTAGAAACGACAAAAATAATTTTTAAGTGGCATGGTGTCTTAACAAAATCATTTGTCAGATTTAGATTTCAACAGCTGAAAGATGGCAACTAAAAAAGGCAACTTTTGTTCATTTTTTAAAGTCACGAATAGCGAAACAAAATTTCGTTCCACCCTTGTAGGGATGGTTTATTTGCAGCAAAGAAATTAGTAATAATGAAACGTATTCGGTGGTAATACGATTTATGATGCACCATGAAGCGAAATATTGGGCGGATTGAACGAGTTTATACCGTGAATTAACTTAATCAGATTAGTTAGCAGCTTTGATTTTAAAAGGGTTAGAATTAAGAAGCTGATCCGTGATAATCAAAGAAACAAAGAGAGGAAAGGGAAGATGGCAAGTGCTTGATTTAATTTTGGGCAATTTACTAGGGAACAAGCGAGTATTGTAGGAAGTGGATTGTGAGGTGACGAGTATTTTGTGCAGTAATTGTTCGACATACTTTTATGAATTTTTTTTTTTTTTTTGTATATATATATTGTATATGTATTTTTTATGCGCACAAGGAATGAGTATGAAAGTCAGAATGACAGAGAAAACAACTTTACAATTGTTTTGAACAGTGTACGTTTCAGAAAAATGAATTGAATAACAATGACTACAATGTAGATGTTTCTGTAAATTCATATCTTTATGAACATAATTAACTAAACTGACTATATAAAGATTTGTTTTTCACCTGTAGATACTATAACGAATTCTCTTTTTTATTTTAGAAACTTCGCAAATTTTTGAATATTTCGTAAATTTGTACCCTCCATAGATGAATAAACATTCGCAGTCTAGTAATAACATCTACGGCAATATTAATAAACATTTCAATATAATTTGAATATTATTCCAATGTTAATCAAGTAACGTAACAACCGATGGTAATCCTTAATTTAGGATCAAGCATAATAGAACATTCAGTGATGCAGAATCCACTACAGGTCTTTGACAATCGTATCACGCAAGGATTTGCATTTCGGATTTGTGTATAATATACATTATCCTTCGTATTCTATCGATTCAAATCTAATCTCGTTCAGCTGCTGGGTTTCGCTATTGAGAATCAGCTATGTGAATATTAGATGGGCTTTCGGATAAGATAGATTTCTCGGTAAGTAATAAGATATGCTATATACTAATCGTATTCATGAATATATCTGTATCACTTGCAACAAATTTTATCAATAGAATATCATTTGTTAAATATCACAATTGATTTTTAACTATTTTAATAATTTTCTACAATTTTATTCAAATTTTTAATCTTTTAATATTGCAGCTATTAAAATGAAAATTTCAAATTATTGGCTTTCATAATCACTGAATGCACGTAGACGCTTTTACCGAAATTCAATGTTGACTTTTATCGTGACCGAAATATCATTTGATATGTCTACTTATTTTCATCGACCACTTTAATTTTGCTTATCTATATACATATACTCGTTATGGGTCAAGTAAACTGTAATATTAAGTATTAATTTATATCGACAAACTGATATTATATACCTATACTTTCTCTTAAAAATCTCAAGACTATACAAATTTTAAATTTCAATCCTCTCTCTTTCAAAGATACATTTGTTTCGATTCAAAAAATGTAATTCCCTTCAACACTCTTTTTGAAAAGACAAACTAAGAATCATTCTTCGTAACGAGAAATGAAACTCGCAAAATATGATTGCAAACAAGTGAATCCAAATTTCCGAACCTAACTACCGAACATAACACAGCAAACTAACGTCCCAAACAGTTACAAAGCGTACCAGTTTGACACGACCGACATTTCCGGCGCGATTCAACGCGGAACGTTTCCGTACGTAACTTTACGATGATCCAGCGCATAATAAAGCAGAAGCTCCTTATTTGTCGCGCGTAGATTCCGTCCTCGGCCGTTTCACCATCTGATCTGATCTCGATTTCAGTCACGATGCCAGCGAGATTCCAACAGACTGGGCGTGACGTCATATCCGGAACTCAAGATCCTCGCGTTAGAAGATTCCGTTCGCGTGTCTCCGCTCGGCGAACCTCTATTTGCATGTGCGCCATCGGTTCCAAAGAGGTTTCAACCTTCTCTCTCTCTCTCTCTCTCTCTCTCTCTCTCACACACACACACACTTTCTCTAAGGTATTCCAACCGCTTCGCATTGATTTCGTATCGCGTTCAGCTGTAGAATTTTAAAACTTGAAGGGCGTCCGTGCGCGTATCCACGCGAGACCATAGATCGACCAGTAGCAAAGAATCGAAAAGTATCGAGTATCAGAGGGAACGACAGTGCTCGCGATCGGTAAAACGAGCCACGAACAACTTCCTACTTGGAAAACCATCCCTTGACTTCGGGACGGTATCGTGTGTCGATTTCACGAATAAACGAGGTTGCAAATGGGGTGCGTTGTGCCGGATACGAAAAGGTTACTAGATCGATCTGTCTTACATGATATCTGGATATTATTCAAATAAATCGTAGTTCTTGTTTGTATTCTTAGCTAGCGGTGTAAGGGGAAATCATTGAGTGAGTAGAAGCGTAGGTTAGGATAGGTGAAAGTTGTTTGCGTTTAGATATACACATACGACTTACTAACACAAATTAGAATGGTTTATTAAGTGGTCGTATTTTGGATGAGTTTCGAGAAGAACTAACATGGTGTTCTCCTAAAAGCGTATATATAAGCGAATATATAATGTGCAGCTTATTAAGGAAATTTGAAACATATGATTAGGTATTCGCATTTTGGACAACTTCTTTGCGAATTTATGTACGATGTTTCCCTGGAACCAGCGCGTGTTTTAATGAAATTTTGTTGTTATAACTTGTTATAACTTTTGTTGTTTTCGTAATATCGTAAATGATACGAAATTTAATATACTCGGACCTAATTAATTAATATGCGCCGATATCTTTTGTAGTTATGTACCTTATAAATTTTCGAACCACGTCGCGTCAACGATCAAAAAATTAAATTTCTATTTCCAACATTCTCGATCATCAAACCCTTAACGATCTACCAAAATCTCTTCTGAAGTCTCACGCTGACTCTTGTTTCTTAGCAGTCGTATCGATTATCCGATAGATTAGATCTACATCACAGCGTCCGTGGTGTCCTTCTTCAAGCTCAGAAGGAAAACCGGGTGCTCTCTGCGATTTCCGAATACCTGACGTCCCTCTGCCCTTGCATCAAACGTACTACGCCAAGTGCATAGGAATGTGTTCGTTTACCTCGGAACCGCATCGCGGCATACTGTTTCAATTATGAACTAATTACCACTGTCACATGTGTGCGTACGCGTTCTGCTACGTGTGCACGAGCTGTGCAATTTGCCACGAACGTGGCAACATCTGCGTATGGTGCTTCGTCCGTAGCTCCGATCGTTGTTTCAACCGGCGCGTCGTTAACAGCACCGTGCCATGTGGCATTACACATGTTCGCGAGGGGTGAGCGGTTTTGGGGTGGTCCAGGTCCAACCCAGAGTGTGATGCACCCTTCTGGCTTGCAACATTGCGCTGTCTCAAGGATCATCGTTAATTAGGGGCTCAAAAATCGTAACGCCGTTGGTTCACTGCTATTTTTCATGGAACAGGGTTCTAGGGTTCTGGGTTTATGTTAGGTTGTCCGAAAAGTTTATTTCATTTTATTTTTTTTTTTTTTTTTACTTGGAAGAATTTTACAATCAATTCTCATTGAGAATTATAAGTAATTATTATTCTGGCGTGGTACTATGTCATGTTTAATAAGTGTTTATCGTGTGTTTGATTCTAGTATCTAATGCTTAAATATAAAGGGTAATGTCTTTTTAGCCTGCGGATCTGATCTGTCGTGTCAAGTAATTGAGTAATTAGTGGGTTTTGATGGTTGTTACTCTTATGTTATATCTATTACTGAATTTATTTCATTTTATGAGGAAATAATGGACGCACAACGTTTTATGTTTTATATTATTTTGTCGAATTACGTACGATCCATTTTATTCTGTTGAGATAAACACCGCGAAATTTCACAGACTTGGTTTCACATTTTTACGAAGGTGCACTGTTGTAAAAAACACGTTTGCGAAAGAAGGACACTTTCCGGACAACCTAATATGCCGATGCTTATGTATTTATGGGAAATTTGAAGGTGTACAAATGTACAACGTAAAGTATTCGTTATAAAGTTTGGTAGGTGAAAGCAATCTTTGATTAGATTCCACCTCTTTTTCATTGTATTCATAAAATATGAAATTGAAAAATAAACATTCGCGGTATAATTAATTGTAAAGAGGATAGTTATATATTTTTCAACACGTGAAACTGCGATGCGGCAGAAAATGAAATTCTAAGTTAATCGAGCGTGAGATTAGAGTAAAACTTTTGAGAAATTACTTTGGAAAATTAATTAAAACTTGAGATAGATGATTAAATCTACGTTCTTCTAAACTTGGTTTTCGTCGCTACGATTTTCAGCCCGCCAAAGTTATTGAACACGCGGCAGACGTTTGTGTGTCTCCCCGCGTGTCTCGTGATTATGCTTCGATAATTTGCACCCCGACGTTTGCGGCCACGGCATCTGGAAAATGAAATTCTCGCGAGTCAACCGACTGGCAAGTCGAGAAGCTTATGCCAGACGTACCGTATATCCTACGCTGGTCTTAATTAGCCCGTGACTCGCGTATAGCGGGATGCTGAGATCGTGATCACTGCGCAACGATGTCGTAAAACGCTTTTAAACGTTCCCTCGCTTGGAACGAGGCACAGGTATAAATTCGAGGGACAAAATTATTTTCTGCCTCGTAAACATCTGACGCCAGTCGTTCGCGGATGCACCACGAGATGATGTGCATGGTTACGCCTTTTAGTTGCTCGTTTCGGAGATCCCTCTTCGCGTGGAGACGCCTCGGGAGATCAACGAGTTTCTTGTGAGAGCGTACTTGGAGATTCGTTCGATGTACAGAGAATCACGTAGGCGGAAGGAGTGGCACGTTTTGTTTGATTGTTGCATTTCTTTCTGTGAGTAGAACGTGGTAAATTCTCAAGGCAATTGTGGAGTAGTCTTGTAGAATCGTAACTCTGATATGAGGCGATGGGTTTTAACATGCCTGTTAGAAGATGAAGCAGAAACAGATAGGGAGCAAGAAACGTACACTTTCTTGTGAAACGTATCAATGACTTTGAAAAATAAAAAGTGTTGAGGTTGACTGGTAGAAGAACGAGTGGATGAATTTGCAATAAAAAATATATTAAAATAAATAAAGGTATAAGTGTAAGTATAATGTATAAGTGTAGGTTTATGCTGATCCAGATTCTTACTCTCATAGTGTTACAATACAATAGAAAAATAGGGAGCACGTTCATATATTTATAGTAAAAGGACATTGCCAAAAAAGTTAACCTTATATCTTTAACTAAAGGCTACAAGAAACATAAATAGAAATCTATTTATTAGTTCCTTTGTTTCTAGAGTTTGTATAATGTATATTCAAGGGTACCTTTCCTTATTTAGAATATTTTTGTTTCACTAAATTCTATTTTCTGCTCAATAGCGATCTCCAGGTCACGGATATACAAAAATAAAGATGTACAGTTTTCTTGAAGTAGTTACTTCAACAAAAAGAATAAATATTGTGAATAGTATATACATTTTTTAACTAGTAGAAGTGCTGGCTCGTAAATTGAGAGTCTGTTAAAAGTTAAAAGTGTTCTGCCTCCTTCAAGTCTTTTGCGTTATATTTTTACACGGGAAAAAGAGAAAATCTTTAAAATATGTATAAATAACGATAACTGCAATTTGGACAATTTGGACTGTGAGTACGTCTTCGCATAGACTAATCACGTGATCGTTATAGTTCGAAAGAAAATCCAATTTTAACATTCGACAAGAACTTTAGAAGCAATAACTTTTAAATTGTTTAAAGAACAAGAACTTTTAAATTTTCATCAATTTAGAAATTTCATACACTTTCACGAATAAACAAATTGATATTTCTAAAATATTTCATCCGTCGAATTCTTATATTCTTATGTAGTATATGCCAATATGTATAGAACATGTAGCCGCAGTGGTTTTTGTCGCTCCTATGTCAGGTTGTTGAGAGTGAAATTTGTCATAGCCTAGTTTTGCCCCTCGTCTACTGACATACTCGATTTCCATGTAAAAATTGAGAAGCGGGGGCGTTCCCCATGTGCAGACTCTCGACACATTTGTAACAACCTTTTCGCTACTCCGATCCCATTGGAATTCTTCTTTCAAAGAAAAAGAAATGCTTCATCACTTCATTCTCCTTTGCTGTTATTACATCCATTTTAGTGTAAAATAATATAATTTACTTTGTTTCAATGAAAATATTATTTCATGTTTTCAAACAAACTAGTTTACGATATGAATTAAACGTTTGATATTTTTGACAAACGAAATTTTTAATTACTGTTTGCTGACACGTGACTGCACAGTGTACGATGTGCGGGACTTTGACAAATAGACAATTGTACGGCACATCTATTGTAGTCACGATGTCACTAGAATTGCTAGACACCTTCAAAAATTCATAAACCTTTTTCTGGACGCAGCAGAATATTTTCTCACTATATTTCTCACGTTTAAAGTTCAACAAGAACATAGAAATAATTAAACAGAATACATGAAGATAAGACAATCGAAAAAATAACGAGTTCTTCGTGGTTTTCGGACAAAGAATGGTTTAAAATTTTAACCTTCGAAATATCGAACTTCCAATCGAATTCAGCTAGCAAATAAATCATCTTTCGTTTGCTATATTATTTTTTAAGATTTTATAAACTGTTTGAAGATTTTACAAATATTTATCTATTATGTAATTTAAGATTTCTATTTGTGTATATTACTTCATAAAAATATGTTTTAAATAATCAGATCATCGAAACAAAATTTCCATTAGATCTGAGCTATACAAAGAGCAAAGAATAGGAGCACGATGAAATTATCTTGAATTCTACAGAAAATGTACAAAAACATCTATAAAACATTTTGAAGCATAACAGAGCCCAAACGAAAAATTCTTTCAGTATTTACGTAAGTTGAAACAGTAACATAAGAAGAAAGCACACGTTAAAAGATTTCATACAAAAGCTTCGGGAATTACGAGGATATTAAAATAACATGTAGCAAAAAGTCAACGAGCATTGCAACGTAAACTTGCGGAGGCATGGCAGTGGTATGGTATCGCTGTGGAAAATTTCATTATTCTCTGGCTGATGGAAAAAGTTTCCCGTCTCTCAGCGACTTTTCTCGATCGATACACAGATGGAACACCGATAAACGCGCAGATGAACCGATGCGTGCATTAATCGTCGAGAGCGGAAACTCGTTGAGAAAGAAACAGGATTTTTACAGACGTATTTGTAAAAATAGACGAGATCTCTTCATACCGTCGTGAATACCTGCTCAACTTTTTACCAAGTTTATGGCATAATTATTTTCCTACATTTATTTACAAATACTTTACGTGCAATCTCAATCCAGAAAAATACTGATTTTGGTTATTAAATTGCAAAACAATTGCAAATGAAAAGGTTCTTCAATTTTTTTGTGTGTGAATGTTTGAATTGTATATAATCTCTGAACTTTAAAATATTGTAGGGAGTAAAAAGTTTGGTGAAAATATTTTACCAGAATTAAAAATCTCAGAATGTTTCATATAACGCACACCAACAAATATTCGAATACTTTTATAAGCTTATGTATACCGAATAATCAATTGGAATTCGCATATATATGTATTTTATCGTTATTACAATAACATCGAGTATTCTATATAAATCTTCGATAAGATTAAAATAATCTGAAATTAATCACGTGCCAGGGTTCTTGCGTTACATTCAGTTTTACTAATTACACAAAGCATCGGAATTAAATTCGGGTGTGACTCGATGGACGTAATTGTAACAGCGATGAAAGTATATTTTATTATTGGATAGGGATACCTCGATAAAATAATTGGGATGTACAAACGAAGCACCGATAATTTCATATCAATTGTTCGATGTTACTATAGATGTGTACGCGATTCATCCGTGTGTTCTATCGTCGCACGTTTCTCTACAAAGAAACAGTTTGAAAAGTAATTAAACTGTGGCGTAATTAACGTTTACGTAAACAATGAATATATCGAAAAGAAATTTCGATCTGGCAAGTCACCCTTTTCTTAACCTCCAATTTATATGCATCGCGCTTTACCTCAAGCTTTTTCACGACCCTCTCGAACGGATAATCAGCGAGTTCGTTCGAGCAAATTTGCTCGCCGAGGCTCAACGTAAGTAAACACTTCGAGAAGCTCCGTTAAATCCTCAGAATACACTTGGGAAGGGTGAAAGAGATGGATGATTTCCTCCTCGGGACGAAAGCTGTCCTTGCTAGGTCTGCAGCTGTTGACCACGGCCAGTTGCGTAGTGTCACGCGATTAAGATTCATATGACTGACCCACGATCCCTTGAGCTCGCTATTTCTATTCCAAGGTGCATTTAGAGCATTTAAGCTTTCCTTATTCTTTAGACACACTCGTGCCTCGAACGAAAGGAACCGTTTCAAATTGAAATAAATTATCTTTTTGAATTTCAAGACACCAGAGAGCAAAATATTTGAATATTAAGTATACGAGAGCTTAATCATTTTTTGTCAGACTTATACACGCAAGGTTTTGATTAATTCGAAAACAACTGAAATAAAGAACATGCTAAAATCATCAATATATATATATATATATATATATTTAACGGTATTTATATCTTTGCGTCTTTTTAAATAAAATAGTTTATATCATTGGAAAAAAGAAATTAACTTTAAATTAATGCGTTAGTGGACTCATCGAGTTTATATATATATGAGAAACAAGAGAAAATTCGATGCATTAATTTAAAGTTAATTTCTTTTTTTCAATGATATAAACTATTTTATTTAAAAAATGTATAGATATAAATACCGTTAAACGTTGTAAAACGTATATATAATATTGCATATAATAGTTTTTGCTAGTACTGTATATCACTTTCAGATAATAATATATAAAGTTCATAAGAGTTTCATCGCATATATAATGAACTTAATATTATACACAATCTTCCCACAATGGCGAATTAATTTGAACGCATGAGGCACACGACACACGATAATAAATCGGCAGGGTGCGAGAAGCTGGAAAGTTTTTCGCTAAAGTGTTTCAGAACGATTGACCATTGGGTTTGCGTCACGTGCGCAAGATTCATGAGATCGAGAGAAAAGCACGTTAAATCTATTGTCTGGAACTCCTGGCTAGACTACGTTCGTCTTACAGTCCCCTTACCGTAGATCTCGTTGCCTACTTGTCCCTGCTTTACGATCGTTTACGCTTCTACTCGACTCCGACGAATCACCCCTCACTTCAATTAAGCATACTGGTCAATTGGAAAATAGCTCTTGGGATATATGCCAGTCACTTTGCGTATGCATGGCCACCCCATTGAGAAAGAACGAAAGGAGGGTTCCAGTTCGAATGACGGAGGACGTATGTTTATGATGTTGCTTAATTAGAGTGGGGAGCACAGTTGTTGGGGTAATACGGTAAATGTCGGGCAACGCTTTATGTCGTTCATTTGCATAATTTCCAAGATGTTTACAAACTTTCTTAATTAGAATCGAACAATAATACCGGAGGAACTATCTGTTATTTACGTATGTATCAATCTGGAGTTTATCATCGATTTGATAATTTTTTATTTTTCATGCAATGTCAGAGGAACAATCTGTTATTTACATATGTATCAATCTGGAGTTTATCATCGGTCTAATAACTTTTTATTTTTCATGCAACATATTATTCAATCATAAAATAAATCGACGAATAATTGCAACGTTGAAAATTAGAATTATTAATTAAGAACTTATACTTCCGTGGAATAGTTTAACTAATATTCCAGATAGCAACTTTCACCATTCAATCTGATTTAAAGTAGTTTCAGTTTGAATGCAGTCAGACAAAAATCAATTGCTCTTACAGTGTCTGCTTGGATACTTAATCGATCTATGCTAACATCGACCAAATGGTTGGGCAAACCAGTACACCAAAAGAATGGAGAACAGAAGGAATAGAAAGTAAAAAAAGAAAGAAGAAAAGATCCGGCAAACGTTAAAGAAAAATGCACGTTTCTTCTCAGTGGCAAAGAAACAAATACCCAAGCGTTGTTCAAGATTCAGCTCATTGCGATGCGACTCAGGCTCCGCGTTATGATAATAAGGAGGTGGGAGCTACGACATTAGCAAGATTGATAACGGATTGTTACGGAAAGTGCTTGGTTGCGTGATGGATGTTCCGACTTACGGAAAAACTTCGCTTTCCTAAGAATCGCTGCGATTTCTGTTTCGAATTGGTGTTTCCATTTGTACGGAAAACGAAACTCCAGCGAAAGCTGGTGCCATTTACAAAATTACTATGCCATTTATCAAAACAGAAAATTACTGCGAATGAATGCGTATTTAAGAACGTATGCTGTAGATATTTCTGTTTTAATATCAAACATTAAAATACGCAACTATAATATAATATAATAGGCTCTATAATAGGATAATAAGCGATTAAAACTCTTTGAAATCTAATTACAACCTTAAACATACTATTCTCTTTATGACAAAAATTTTATACTACAACCGTTCTACGTTACATTTCATTTTCGTCGAAAGTTACATATCTGACTTGTAAATGCAAAACTGGCTCGCGAAATATTTCCCGCTTGAAAACGACAACGAGAACAGTTTACGACATTCGCAGATAACCGAAGATATGAAACTTGGCAAATTGTCAAAGTTCTGCGTAGAGTAGGACGTCGATTTTTAAACTGGGAGGTAAACTTCTATTAAGAAACGATTTATATGGTTCAGTAGGTTGGTTCAATAAGTTATTCGCTATCTAAACGACTCGGCGAATAATCAGCAAATAAAGGAATTATTTAGATGCACGAGCAAACAACAGGAAAGTATAATACCCACGTCCAAGCAGAACGAACATCCCAAATGATAAAAAGGACTGACTGCGTGTCCACGCGACAATTACACGTACAACAATTTCACTGAGCAATCAAGGGTCATTAAATTAACGCCGCCCTAGTGTGATCCGTGTGAATGTGCCTTAATTACAGAAACACGAGCAACCAGCTTGCCCAGAACTGCGCTCCATTCTACGAACGAATGACAATGAACGGTTAATTCGTCGTAAAATCACTTTATTATATCGAAACGAAGGGGTAATCTCTTGTAGACAAAGAAGGATGAGAACTTCGTGAAGTAGAGCGTAAAAATTGAATCTAAAATTAGTATGTCTGTAGCAATTATATCTACATTTATAATTAAACACATTCTCTGTGATTTTTCGATATTATTATTTCTATAGAGCAAAGACAATTACTTTCGATATGTTTTATCTTTCTATTACAGGTTTATGTTACTTCAATGGCCTGGTAACTAAATGTTATCTTTTCTCTTGAAAATAAACGTTCTGCTTGTTTCAAAATTTATCTATACTGTAGCAAGTATACTACAGGACATTATCTTTTCAACTGGGGAAATATATTTTGTTTGCTCTCAAATTTATATATACTATGGTATACATAGTACAGGATTGTATCTTTTTTTAGATTTATGTTATGATATTTTAGGGCGAAATTAAAAAATCTAACAATGGAAAGAAATTGCTGATGAACAAGAAATGCCAACAAGTATTGTAAGAAAAATACAGTTAGAAAAACTAAAGTCTACCGTTAACGTCCAACGCGATATTTTCATCAATTTCTTTGGCTCAAAATCACGTTAAATCCTTTAGTTATTCTTCACGAATATGAATATTTTACTATAATTCTTGTTATAATGCACATATAAAGCATTTACAATCATATTAAACACCCTGCCAACTTAATTTCTGAAGGAAAAATGAAATATCTCAAATATCTCATTAAAATATCTCAATTAACACCTGTCCCACTTTACGTTCCGGTAAAATAACTGATATGTCGAAACGTCGAAAGATCCATCCGACGAAGATAGCAAAAAAAGAAAAATCACAATGCCTACGTCCGCCTAATCGAGAAAGCCCAGAAAGCCCAACCAGAGAACGTTCGTTTGAAAAGCTCGAAAATGAAGGCTCGATGAGCATTGAGACAGAAGGGGCGAGCGAAAACGACAGCTAGTAGATACCGAAAAAAATCCACGCGTTCACGTTCATTCACACTCGGAGAGCAAAAAAGAGCGAAAGAAAGAAAAAGAGAGAGAGAGTTAGAGGAGCTTTCGTTGACTAATAAAAAATAAAAGCTGTCCCTGACACGCGTGTCGATAATGCGAGAGCGTAGCCAGAGCTTTCGTGCGTTAGTCCGAGCAAACATGAAAAAACGACACGACAGAGGAAAACGGGTATTAATCGCGAACGCAATCAATGTCAGTGATCGCTTTAATCTTCTCGCATTTTCCACGTGACACCCTATATATGTATGTACGTACAGCTTGTGTTCAATATTTATGCTATCAGATCGTACGTGTACCACGTCGTGAATTGATTAAAAAAATCTGTACACACTAATGTTTGGTGCAATGCTCTGACAGATATCAGTGTATTACGTTGATTGCGATTACACGGCTAATGAATAGCGTGGATTAAGGTGAACGAAAATACGGGATAAATGCAGTTGAGCTAATGACAGAGAATTGCAAAATATGGTTAAATATTTACGTTTATCCGTGCATGTGTGGTTAATATGAATTATTGAGAAATTTAAAGTTAAATATAAATTTTGTAATAAATTATCAAATAACGCGAGTAAGCTATGATTTGAGACACGAAATAATTATAATAAAACATTTGCATATTCAGTTGTGTCCACAAATATATATACACACATAGTAGAAAATTATTCAACGTATCAAAATGCACAAAACACAAAAATAAATAATTTTCCTTATATCGCATTAATCCTATCAATCATACTAACAGTAACAGAATCGTTTTGCATTTTAAGTGTTTTAAAACGGAAGATATTAGTAACGCGAATGGATGGGAAAAAGTTGGCGATTGAAACGTTCATGATTGACATTCGAACAACCATCGTCGATTCTCGTGGAACAACAAAGAACACATACACCATAGTGTAAATGTAGCGTGTAATTAAAAAATCGATCTGTCGCGTACAGGACCGCGTACAAATGACGGTCTGGCAGCCGTCATCGGTTCGCCTATTCCCCTATGGAACTAGACAGTCAAAGCGCAAGTAGAAACAGACTAGAGAGATGATCGAACTCGAAATCGACATCTGGTGATCGTTTTAATCTGCCTTTGTCACCATGTCTTCTCTGTTTCTCCTATATAGCGCATGCAAACGCCATTCACGAATGTCAAAACTTTCGAGAACGTGCTCGATTAGTTGATAACGAGCATTGACGTAACGAAGGACGAGAGTTGAAAGTTGAACGAGCCGATTACAAATCACGATGAATGACGCTGCCCCTTTCCGATACCTCGTCTCGACGCGAGATTCGAGGGATTCAGCTCGTATCGAACGTACGAATCGCCCAAGTTATCTGAACGTCGAGGAAGCTGGCGTAAAAAAGAGAAAAAAAATTGGTTCGGTGGTTCGAGGGTTGAAAAATATGCCAGAAATCTCGTAACGACGCGACATGGCTGACGAGTAACCAGCGTCGCTTCTACACGCTAGAACAGACACTAAAGTAGGTCAATTAAAGTTAAAGATTTCAACGCTCTCGACCAACCAACTTCTTTAACTACCAGGGATCAGTGAGAGTTCTCGTTTTACGTAATCGGGAAATTTGTTATATCTATATGTAGACACTTTCTTACACCAATGAGAATGAATTTATGTCGAGTAAATTAGGTAAATGAATTTAACAGAAGAGAGTTGGATTTTCGAGTGTCGCACTGTTTCTTTTATTTCACTAATCTACCGATGCACGTTTGTTATATTAGTGGGTAATCAAACATTTTTACGTATTCCGACGAATTTATGAATTAAGATATAATAATCTTGTACTATCCTGACGGTTTTTTTAATTTTAATGATTGTAAATTTCTCATAATAATTGCCAGGGACTCTGGTAAAATTTTATACGTTAATATGCAGAAGGATCAAAACGGCTTTCGTTTTTTTAATAAGAAATCAAAATAAAATAATAGAAAGATGATTATTATAACATATATTCACCTTGATACCATACAATCTCAAACAATAATTTAAGTAATAACTTAATAGAATATAATTTAAGTAACGTAAGTCGCTCTTACATATTGCTTTCCGATAATTTTATAATATAATATATTGGCAAAAGCTTGCTTATATCGAGTAGTGTCGATCGATAAGTAAAAGCGATGCGAATTTTAATATGGTAATGGGAGAGGCGTGTTCGATACTTGAATGATTATTCGTACGATACGAGGAAGCAATCAATGTCTCTTCAACGACCAAATGTCTGTCAGATATACATAACGTATTACGAAATTCTGACATCTTTAATGCGCATCCAATGTGGATGTTCGCGCTACGTTACGATCTGTATTCATCAGGCTAACGTATTACATTGGCTCAAGTTAATGACAGTCGTAATCTATGTTTGAGTAACTCCATTAGCTGCATCCTCACGCTTTGCACAAATCCCTTCGCTGTTTAATGATTGATTAACTGCTTAAAGGGTACGTCGGTATCCATTTATCTCAGGCTGTTGCTAATTATAATGTTCATTTCAAGTATGAAAATCGAAAGTGTAATATTTAGCAAAGTGATTAAATTCTCAATGGGTTTAATAAAATTCTGGTGAAAATTTTGTTTCAAAGCTATACACGTGTAAAACATGCATTTATTATCCAATGAAAGTAAATATTTGAGATGTAAAAAGACATATGATAGGTAAAAGGAGAGGAATACATATCTTAAAAATGTTTGTGAAAGTATAAAATTTGTTGAAAAAATTCCGTAAGAATCATTTTACGAAGCATTTAATAAAATCGATTTTATGAAAATATGTTAGATTCATTTAATCATTCTTTTTATATGATCTTTTATCTTCTATATTATCCCTATAATTTTAACTAACAATTTTAAACTAATACGTGTATATATTAAACGTCTTTGAAGTGTACATTTTTTCCTTGTACAAAGAGTCTCCCTAATGCTTTTTATAAATTGGATTAACTACTCAAAGCTGCTGCACCTAAAATCCTAAAATACTTTCTACATAATTTCTTAACACCTAACGAGTTCAAACCCTTTATGATAACTATATCTTCCTAGTTTAATTATCTTCAACAACGGTATGAAAAATTATCTTGTATAAAAAAGACATACAAAGTCAAATTATCCAAAGTTATATACAGATTCATATTTTTCTAAACACAACTATTCACTCGTTAAACGTCAAAGCAATTATTTCATTTTAAATATTTTAAACTGTATATTCTTTTCACTGTTATATATCTAAGCTTTCCATAAATGTACAAACTTTCATAGAGTAATTACAAGCTGGATGCACTTCATAATACAGACTAAGAACGATCAAAATGTTTATAAGAATATTGATGCATAGGAAAATTCTCCCCCCAAAACAGCCTCTTTTTATTTCAATCGTCTACTTGCCAACGCGAATGTGGCACGTAATCAAACAACCGGGATGTGAACGCCATATGGCGCGAGGCAACATATTGAAAGCCGTCATCGTACGATCATTACACTTCTGCATGAAAGCAAAGCCCAACGCCAGTCAACCAACGTCATGCAATGTAGCCACGCGAGATGCAAGGGTGGCGCTAGAACCGCGTGGAATCGATGGAAATCCGACGAATGGTGGCTGGTTGCTCGAGGCAATGCGGACGACAGACGTTCCCGCGATTACTTTCTTCTCTGCGATACCTACGGATTTCCGCTCTATACCTCGCGGACGTGTCTAGCAACCCAAGCGAACAGAAACCAGACTAATGTCTCCTATTAGTATTTTCTATCGCATTGACGTTTTATTTCCAATCAAATTTTAGAATGTTGTTATTTACTTTCGATAGATAGAAATTGTTGAAGAATTACAATTAGGTTGCGTTTAAGGAGAATTTAAAAATGCAAAAGTGAATTAAACGACATACATATGTATAAAATATCCAAAGTGTAATATCATTACAGTTGTTATAGGTTCCATTTCTGTAGTTGTATTTATACAAATAAGGATTTGCATAAATATCTGCAGTATAGTTATAATCTATAACAATACATGTTAAAGGACTTCGAGTTGATTTGAAATTATATCCTTAATGTTTAACGATGATGCTTATCATTGATGAAAATATAAGAATCAACTGTACTCCAAAGTTGATCAATTCTCCAATAGATTGGAGTCCTTGAAAATTGTGTATTTACATATTCATCCTAAGAATTGTCTAGAATGTAACGATCTGCATTTATCAAAAATGAAAAAATTGCACTTGGTTTAATTTCAAGAGAAACCGCTCACAGTTCAGCGCCATCGATCCTCTTAGGATTACTCAAAGACCGTGTGACCTTGAACAACACGTGCTTGAACCAGAAGGCCAGTCGTAGATTACCTCTAAGCCATGGCAGTTGGAACCGAATGAGACTAAAAATGAGACAAGTTGAAGAACTCATTGCACGTCACTGGTATTTCAATTTGTTCTAAAAATGAGGAAAAGTTTTAATGCTTTATCGTTTTCTTCTTTTTATCGAATAGATATTTTATCGAATAGAAATTTCTGTGATTACTCGAAATTACTATTACACAATATGAAATTTAATATACTCAGACCTAATAAATTAGTATGGCAATACTATGATACATAAAATAGTACGCAGCTACTATACGCACGTAATGTAGCTTCCAATGATCCTTTTCATTATATCACTCGTATTTCACCAAACTTTCAAAGGAAATATTTCCTTTCCTCGACAGCTCGCCAACCATTTTCCCTATTTACACTTCCATTACGTACATTTTTTAAAGAGTAAACGCCTTTCATATTCTAAGCCTTCCCCGATTTCCTTTCAAACCAAGTTTCGCCTATGCTCTCCTGGTTCCCCGTCTGGAAACCCGCAAGGTTAGAACGACGAACGCCATGGCGGTTTCTCAAGTATCAAGAGAAACCTACGAGGCCGTGCGAATCGGTGAAATCCGTCACCGGGAGCCCGGATCGTTTCTCTCGCTCGCATCAAGTATTCTCGACCTAAACGCGCAACCGAGTGCTTTGCAACGCGAAAACGTAGAAGGAACAGAACAGGCAAGTTTTTTTTAAGGTTCCTGATCCGTAAAAAAGCAGCGATTAAACGATTTATAAGTACAGCCTGCTGCGTGCTACGTTTTCCTTCCTTCCTAACTTTCTTCCTCTTTCAAAAGATTTGCCATCTTGTCCTTTCTTTTTCCCTAGCCTTGAGCTGCCCCTTATACTCGTGTCTACACCGCCTTCGGCGACATCAGGTTTATTCCCTTGACGAGACCTCTAGGTATCGTGAATTACTGCTACTCCTCGGTGGACGTAAACACGCCCCATAAAGCCGACGCGACGTCTCCAAACGTACCAGAGAAACGTTGTGCCATGCTTCCGGATATGCAAATAGCGACACAGTGTCTCGTTGGGTGCTCGAACGCATTGCTCGTTTATGCGCTCGTAGTTCTTAATTGAGCAATTCAGTTAAATGATTACGGAATTAACTACCAGCGAGTAGGATGAGCGTAGTCGTTTTGTTTTAAAGCAGTAAGAAGTTTGTTAATGAATGAGGAGTTAAAGTTGGGCTGAGCGAAGGTGGATAAATACAAATGTACAGATGTTCCTTTCTTTTATAATAATTATATATTGCAGTTGTTAGGAGAATTTAGAGAGGAACATTTTCTGTAACGAATATCGAATTTTGACATTTCATCATATCATACAACAAGTAACTTAACAAGAGGCAAAATAATGAAATCGCCAGATAAATGAATATAATTTAAAATGAAATTCTCAGATCAATTTTTTTATTTCATTCCTATCCCTTTGTCTCTCACTTTACTAATTACATATTAGACACATTATCTAAAACAGACTTATAGTACTCCAATTATTCCGCGGATTTCCAATCAGTTTAAAAACTCCAGAGATCTCCATACATTAAACATTCGACAAAAACATTATCATATTGCTGCTTCGTCGCAAAATCTATTCATCCCATCTTCCCTAACCACATGCAAACTTAATCTTCTGGTTGCTGCAAATTGCATACGATATCCATATCATTATTCCATTCCCAAGCTTCAAGCAGCACGCAGACGAAAAGAAAGCACCTGGCGGGACTACGAAAAACCATGAAGCCCCACGCACACCACATCGCAGGTGTAATATTACTTTAATTAAAACTTTCCAAGCGAACATCTACGATTACGCGATCCGAGATAAAAAAAAATCCGTGGAACGGCAAGTTCCTCGACCGTGAAACTTTCTGGAACGCTAGATCGTTCAGATAAGTTCTGGCTGGGCCATCAATTTCACTGCCTTACGTTCGTGGTATCGCGTATGCGCACAGTCGACTCTTCCAAAGGAGGGTAAAAGTGTTTGCGATGCGTTTTCCGTTTCGTAGATCATGTTCTACGAGCGAGTACACGCGAACGTGTAACGCGAAACGAGCTGTGGCGAAGCTGCTTTTAAGGAACCGAAGGATATTAACACTTTCCCAGTGGCCATTTACGGATCGAAGTGGTTAGTTAACTGCGCTTTTCGAAATTTTTCAGACAGTCTCAAAGCACTTAACTCTAATTTTTGAAATGTCTACAATTATCGAAATTTTAGCGTCAAAACACTTTCACCGATGCTTATCTTATATAATTCATTAAATTCGTTCTATTTCATGTTTTGCTAAGTTAACCAATTTGACAAATGTGTGACTCAAGTTAACATTTGGGAAATTACAAGAAGAAAGTGGAGTTAACCACTTTTACTGACGGATACGCGGCTTTCTTTGTGTAAAAACTTCCTATTTCCTCTGCGAATTTCTGTTGTCCTTTTTAAATTTGTGTCTCTTAAACGTTATCGCACACTTCCATTTCTCTCAACGTTTCGCAAACATCCTGTTTCATTTTGCAATAATTTCTGTGCTACTTGTACAGTGTTATAATCGCTGGCAGACAAAACCGCGCGAAAGAGGGACAAAGAATGGAGTATAAAGAAGGATGGAAGGTCAAAAGACGAAGTACAAACGTGGAGAGACGTGTACAAAGTATAAAAGGAGAGAGAGAGAGAAAGGGAGAATAAAATTACAATTTTACGGGACAAGTACGGTCGGCTGGATGTCGTGCACGCGTTTGCGTTTCATTAGGAAAAACGACGATGAGAGATGGAATGCGACGACGTAACAGCCATGTCAGGTATACGTTTACGCGCGCGTAAATCCGTGTCCAGTGAGAACATCGCGCTCAGACGATGCGAAATATGTTCGCTGGTAATTACACTGGTTGGGAACAGAGGAAAGAAATGGCCGCAAACTTGATTATAATCCGCGAGAGTGAAAGGGGTCTTTTCTTTCATATCGGTGAATATTCATATTTTTGTGCTGACATTGTTAATATTGACCACACCACGGTTGAGACTTTTATTGGAATACGCGATACTGTGGCAGAGAGCAAACTTTTGACACTACTAGAATGAAAAAGTTATTTCGCTGATCTTCCTATTCAAAGCATATTACACGCGTATAGAATGTTGAACAAATGAAGTACAGACTTTAAAATATAACAACTATCGATGTATATTTGATATTGAATAAAGAATAATAGATGTTTCTAGTTGATTTATAGATACGGCTATGATGAATGGAAATCAAAATAGAAAATAGATGAGTGGGCTGGAGCGGATGCAAGATTGTCAAACAATCGATTCAAACTGTTTCCAAATGAAAAAGGACCGAATTACATGGTACGTTAAGAATGTCCTGCTGGAACATCAATCTGGATCATGGGCGCCCCTATAAGAATTCGATCTAACACCCTCGTACCTATTTTATGCAATTGCGTTCGGTTGACGTTATGACTCATTCTAGTGTCCGCGAAAATCAATAATTCATTCTATAGCAGTTTGTTCTATCATCGTATAGATGTAGATAAAAATGTCAAGAATAATACAGAGAGATACTTTCAAATAATTATTTTACATATCTCGTTGTATAAATATGAAATAAATACAGTACAGATATACATTAAGAAATCTTTTAAAAAAAAGGAAAGAAAATTATAAGTAATTACGTGATATATTTTTTTATTAAACGTTCTACTAATTAAATACGTGAAATAAACGAAATATCAGCGGAAATTCGATAGCGAATCGATGGCAAAATTGATTTAATCCGAAATTAATGCCAATGATACGAATTTATCGATATCTGACCATACACCGACCGTATCTACTGGAGAAACATTTTCCATCATCGACGTTTTGCGCAACATTTTTTTTCCCCCATTTACATGCGAATCGCCGCATTAAAGATGCATAATCAATCCCCCTTATGAATCTTTAATCTCTACATGAATATAAATCATCATAGCATTATTTGCGGGTAATAGGTGAAAAGTTTCTTAATAGATTTCATCTTTCGAGCAATCATATGCGACGAATTCGAGATTGAAGGAACAGAAACACGATAACAAATTGTTTACCGTGTCACGTTAAATTCGATGATATTGCGTGGATGATGTATTATGGGAAATGTCATGTTACACTACCTATCGTAAATAGAGCATGTTAATTTCTGATCTTAACCACACTTGATCGAATTCTGCTCATATAGATTGCGCGATCGTTCACGCGCTATTTAATCAACTAGACAAACTAATGTCCACGTTTATGTTTCGTATAGCGTTTACCTAGAAACTGAGTTTACATGTTTATTACAAATTATGTATAAGATAATATCAAGGACGTAGCAATTTTTTCCCTGTCAACATTTATACATTCATTTAAATCAATTTCAACAGTTTCCGATAATTCGACATAAACGTATGAAAATCAAGAATTTTTTAATTCATTCTCAATCTTTATTAGTATATTTACATACATAAAGTACATTCACGCTTATCATCGTATCAATGTACGATAAATTTCTAGCAAAATTTCAATATGAATCTAAATCACACTAAATCCACTTAAATGTAATTTTAAAGATACACTCGTGCCAAGAACAGGAGTTTCAACAATTCATTAACTTCCAACAATCTCAGTACACGTAGAAACAATCAATTCGGAGTAGCTGGAAGCAATTGTTACTCATCGCTTTCCAGTAACCAATCTAACCACATCAAAAGAAGGGCCGTTCAAACGCAATCCCATTGATCGTGCCTTTTCCAAGAGCAATACGCTAAAAGCGTTTCGACGCGAACCTCTACGTCTATCGATTAATTAATCAAATCACGGTAATTCTGTAAACTTTTCTATCACGAATGCTACTTCAAACTGTTGCAATCATACCAACGATGACGCAACTCTCACCGGAGCCGACTCTTATCAAAAATTACGCTCTGTTCTCGTTGAAAGTATATAACTGAAGAATTCATATTCTATATCGTAATCCCGATGTTAATCTTTAATTCATTATCTTTTATAGCTTTAACTAAATCTTGCGAATGACTTTACAAAATGTTTTCTGTACATTCTCGATCGTTATCTTACACTAACACATAATTTTGGTAGATCGATCGTTTCTCTGATAATATGAACCGATCATTAAAAAATCAGCAGATGTTCTAACATCTATTAGAAGATTTTACACGAGCGTATACCTCCCTATAATACCAAGAAACGTTCTTTCCCGTTCTCTTTCTAAGATATTTCAAAGATATTTCACGATGTTGGAGATGATGCGCAACAATCTATCGAGCTGAGATTGGAATCTTTCCAACTCGAACTTCCTTCGACGCTCTCCTACCGAGATTTGACGAATCTTCGAAGCTTCCTTGGAACAGTCCGCAATGCGGGACAAGCACTGGGACGAGTGGGAAAATCCAAGGGGAGCACAAAGACGATAATGCTGATAACCGGCCGATGAAGAAAAACCTACTCGTGGCGCCTAGTTGTTTGCGTTGCTGATTGCCCAACACGCCTTCGCTCTCTCGTCTCTTCTTTTCCTCGCTTCCTTTTTTCATCCTGTCTCCCTCTCGATTCTGATCGAATCGACCGTGCTAACGATACATGGATGACGCTTAACGCGTGGTCTTCTCTCATCTGTCCTATTCCACGCTTTCGACCCCATTAATGGCGTAATTATTTCCTGAAACGTGTGTATCCTCGATCCGACCAGAGAAACCGTTTCAGATAAATTCTCGATTTAACGAACGTTTAATATCGATAAAAGACTGTTATGTCGGCGATTATCGTGGATTGTGTATACGTAAGTATTTTCTTCGATTATACGAAACGTTCCCTCGTGGATTTTTCATTCGAGGTATACGGCCAGTGTACTTATTACATTGAGTCTAACAGTGAGTGAAGATCAGAATAGAAGAGAGGAACTTTTCTGAATATTAATGAAACCTACGCTGCTATTCGGAAATTATGAGATACTGGCCAATCTTAAACGTGGACTTCAATAAGGTAGATCAGTAATAAAGTCTTCAAAATATAATATTACAATTTAGCTTCCTTCGTAATACTGCCGATTAATAAGAATCAATTCCAATCGTTCATTTATATCTATTCTAAGTTTATAATAAGAATATTGAAACTTTATTGTAGATCGTTATGAATGATCAGAATATCAGTATCATCTTGTTGTACCAGTTTACGCTTGGTAAAATTGCGTTCAGAGTGTTACAGAAAATATAAATTTAACTGTCGGGAGTGTTTAATAAATATTCAGGGAATGCAAGACTAATTATTTTTCCGTGGGAGACAAATCAAGAGAAGGACTACATTCAGGAAAGGGAATTACTGAAGATGATCCGTGAGAAGCAGCAAGAAAAATAGCGTTTCAAATGAAAATCAACCACTCTACTATTATTCGTCGTTTGGCTGGAATAGAAGAAATAAAGAGAGTAGATAAATGGATTTCGCATGAGTGGAACGATATACGACAGCACGGACGAATGTAAGTAGATACAGCCATCAAAGCTAATTCAAAAAGATGGATAGGATGCAGTTTAGAAACGACTCGAACAATAAAACTAAACATGCTAATTATCGCCTGTTAGGTTAACACATTACGACACATTTTATCGAATTTTTAGATATGTACTTCCTTCTAACACTTTTATATATCACAATACACTCCCATATTCCACGTACATATGACCAAAAATTTCTTCGAAAAAAGATTCGAAATATCCATAAGTATATCCATATAAGTATATCCATAATATAATATTCTTTTTTTTATATTCGATGGATAACAATTCCCGCCATATCGTCCGAAGATCATCCATAAAGAAGTTAACATTAAGGAGCCACAGGCAAAGTCGATTAGAATTTCGGTAAAGATAAAGATTCGCCTGTTTGTTTAACACAAAAGACAAGCCGTGCATGCTATTATAATGTCTACGTCCTTTTAATACCTTACCTATAGAAAAGCTACTGTCTTTGAACAATGTATTTACGTTCTTCTATCAGAAAGTTTCAAGAGCTTGGCCGCTCAAAAGTTTGACGGCAAACGAAATTAAAGAGAAAAAGAGCGAGGAGTGGGTGGCGTGCAAAGGGAAGACGTGTAAAGGTTCGTGGGGGGAGACGGATATACCGAAACTGGTATTCTTGAAATGCAAAGGGCCCACTACACTCTCAAGGGTGAGCCTCTCGTCGAAAATATTCTTCTGATATTTTCGTACGTAACTTTTTTCATATAGTCCCCTCGCATTCTTATATTTTCATATCGGAAATGAAAAATAATCTTAAACGATAAATAACTCCCAAAATTACGAAAGATTCGTTCGATCTTAGAACACGACGAGCAGTTAACGGGATTTTTCTGTGTTTTAAAAAATTAATCTCTTTGATTTATATTTATTTAGTATGTGGATTATATTGTTTTAGATATCGTCCATATCATGGATTACTTTATGACGATGAGGGCAATGTGCTTGATGCTCTTCTAGTTTAAAAAATGGCAAATTTAAGGAATGAATTTAAGCAAATCCGAAAAAAGATTACGAATAGTACGTAACAATATTTCCACCAAGTATTAAAATTTCATAATGAGTATTACAATCCAGCGTCAGTTTTAGCCAAAATTTCCATTTGGATATTTCCAATACTTAACATAAAATTTCTACAAAAACTCTGCTTTATTTAATATTTATCGCTGTTTAATCCCAAAATAGGAATTATTAAAATTAAAATCTTATGAAACAATCTTATTGTGAATTATAAACCATTCGAAGCTGTCTCCTTTAACACGATCCCACACTATCGTATCTCATAAAATAATAGCATCGTAGACTAAAATATGAACACATGTGCGACTGTTTCTTCGATACAGCTAAACACCGATATTACATCCCTAACTGAAATAGTAGATAACCGTAGAAATAAACAGCAGAAAACGACAGACACACGTCCCTTTTATAGTATCTATATCGTTTTGTATCTCGTAAGTTTTCTCTGGTGTAACTTGTTCGAACGGATAGTTCCAAAACACAGGGGACCTATTCGAGACCAGGCTTGAGCCTCTCACCAGCCACGTTCCAAACGACGAAACGCGTATATTCCTCCGCGCGTTTTTCTTCCACTGTTACTCACCCTCGTGGTCGCGTGATGCCATAAACATGGCCTGCTCTAAGCGGCGGCCGGTGAACCTACGCTATTCCCACTGTGAATTCCCGGTATCCAAAGCCGCCAAAACACAACGTTCACCGCGACCAAGCATATATTATTAACGCGTATACCGGCTTAACTTCGCGTACCAACGGTTACTTTATGCGGGTTAACTCGGCGATTACCAACTGTTTACACGCATCGTGAGATAGCCAAGCTTCAAGATATCGTTTGATCAACTATTAAAGAGGGTTGTAGAAGTTATGTGGGTACGTGGATAGTTATAAAAGTACGTGCGAATTTTGAGAAGTTTGTTGGGCAAGAATTATTAAGAAGTTGATATTTCTTAATGAAGTTAAATTAATCGTAGAAATTTGCTGACCCGCGTGTTTTGGTTAATTTCTGTGACGAGGGTAGAAAAGGTGTAATATTGTCCATACAGTAACTACAAAAGGAACTGGCATACAACTGTATTTATTGTACTTATTTACTTGTACGTACTTCATCGCACTAACTAATTAGCTTCAAAATTTGTATCCTCTGGCAATACTATCATATGGCTGTAAAAATTTGATACTATGAGAATGAAATGTAGAACTTGGTAAAAAACATTTTATTGGAAAATAAGGGCATGTGCTAATATTTTTTGTAGCTATTGGAGGTACTATGTACGAATTAATAGATTGATAATTATATAAATAGATAATCTGTTAAACGCCTTATTTAAAGTGTTCTATTTAATTTAGTTTATTTTAGTTTCTAACATGTATATGTTTAACAAATGTTTGAAGTGCTCTATGCTTTTTATTTTTTATGTAAAGTTACACAGGCAAAGAAAATATGTTTGTTTTTGCTGTATAAATTATTTCATGCGTCTCTTCAACGTTCGTAACACAAATACGTTAGTTGTCGATATTCACAGGAGGAACTATATAGACGGTAGGAAATGCGGATAAACGTAAACGAATAGATTCTCGATCGACGTGTTCTTATTGGAATAATTTTTATCGAAGGTCCCAGTGGAGTACCAGCGCTCGTTCTCGTTCGTTTCACAGACATTCTGCATCACTGACTCAACAACCAAACGATACATGTGTATTATTCCGAATAAACAAGTTTATGCGACTCGTTAATTATAGGAAATACAGAGGTTCAACGATATCGAAACTGTGCTGAGATAAAATATCCTGTTACGTGAATAAACAAGATTCTTTGGTATTAATGTAAAAAGAATTTATATGAATAATACAGAATAGAAATTTCACACGGAGGGAATTTAACACAAATCGAGAAATTTCTATCATTGTCATTGAAACGATGCGACAAAATAATGTTCAATGTACAAATTATAATCCATGTATTATAATCGAACCGAAAAGAGACGAAAGTATATAAAAAATAAAAATGGTGTTATCCATCAATGTGGTCGTAATTTTTTTATCGTCATAATTTTAGAGGGAGATCAAGTAAGAATTTGCGACAAAAGCTCTTACACGACATTCTTAACTCCAGCGAAAAAAAATAAACACATATTTTAACGTCCCCTACGTAGGAACACAGACAGCAGGCGTTCCAGCATCATAAAGGAAACATTTATTTCGAAGAAAACAACAACGGAGGGTCCAAATTTATGATTCGTAGCCTGAAGGTGCGATGATCTCCTCCTACCTTTATAGCAAAATCAACGATTAAACTTTCGACAGAGGATACTTTATTACTCGATAAAAACATAAAACTTTATGTTTACGACGTTAAGAATAAGAAAGTATCAGTGTAAGACGAAGAATAGTTTCACGAACGAATCCAAGATATCGCGTTTGTGAAATGTACTCGATGGATTTCCACAGAAGTCCGGACAGTCATCGTGGACAACGCATTCCTCTAAAGACATTATTAATCTCATAGAAAGTAACGGTATGCCATCCAATCTTGCAGCACGGTGCAGTTTCTTAATGCTCGAAAGAAACGGATTGATAGAAACGGTCTCTGTAAAGAAATGCTTCATGGAATCGTTTAACGAATGAAATTGCGGTTATTTCTTCTGACTTACTAAATGAATTCGTCCGCGAAATCCAATTTACTACCACTTGTTTACCTAATCGTATTATGAGAGCGCGAAAGAAATCAATTTTAAAATGGGAGCATTTAGTTCGTTTGTTGTAGCTAACTTAAATTCTATAGACTCCTCGGCACGATCGATAAAGAAGGAAATGGAGAACGTAAAAGTTAAAATTTCACGGAATGCGGAAGTTGCTTCAAAGTAACTGGCACAACCTGAAATCGTAAATAATATGATAGAGGCCAATTTCGTTGAGAGACGCGAATAGTTAAAAATGAAAAGAACTTATTTGCTGCAATTTTAACGAAAAGGAATATCAAAGAAGCACTCTTTAAAGATCTTAGTTTCTATAAAAAGTAAATTCAATTCCAACCAATAATCTTGTATTATATTATTATATATCTAATTGTATTTGTTTCCCATATTCCCTAATGTACTATAACGTGTTATCCAATTTCTAAATATTTTCCTAATCTACTAATTTCTCATTATTTGAATCTTTTAACACGCTAGCTTCCTATTGAACAAATTTTCTAATTCGAACTTTCTATTAAACTAATTTCTTATTATGGAAATTTCCAAATTCCAACGCTTTATCATGCTACGTAATTCGTCATTGAATTAATAAATATTAATAAATATCTATTGATATCCTAATTTTTCAATATTTAAATCTATTTTTAAAAAACTAACTAATACGAATGTCTATATTTCCAAATATCTACATTGCCAAATATTCCAATTTCCCAACATTTCAAATTTCTTCTTAAACTTTAGAAATATTCTATTCTCCTATAATACACTAATTCTTTACGATTCAAATGTCTGAATGCATCGATTCCTCGTTATCCAAATCATTCAATATCATAATCTAAAGTTTCACACTACAAACACAGAAACCTGCAGAACTTAAAAAAGGACTTTAAACTATTCCGCACAACTCCTCCAAATGTACTGCATTTAAAATTCAATTGTTGAGTTATGCGGAAACAATTCCAGCGATATAGAAATTTCTAATTCAACGCAACAAGAGCGAACAATGTTCGCGCGCACCTTTTCAATGGAGGCATCGAGCGTTATCAGTTCTTACAAGCGAAACTTTGCCCGTTCATCGACTTCATTGCCAATGAAGAAAGTTTCGCGGAAATAGGATCGTTTCGAGGGATTCGAGGTACATATGTATCATCCAGCGATACGTGTGGTCACCAAATATATATGTACATGGAAACATAGCATAACCGCGATAGTTGAATCGCTATTGAGAAACGATATATAACATGGTTGAAAGTGCTGCCTTAAGGTCATCGATATAAAAGAGAATATCAGAACATGGAAAATCATGAAATCGTCGAAATGCTCGATCTTCAGTACTTGGATCGGTACTTCAGGAAATAAATATGAATAACATATAAAATTTTGAGTAAAGTGTTGAAATTACAATGGCTACCAAAAGAGTTGTGAAATATGTTTTATCGAGCACAGAATTCCTTTAAGATTAATTTAAGAATAAGAAATAAAATTTTAAAATAATAATTAATAATTTAATAATCAATTTTGAATAATTAGGAAGATTAGATTTAATATATAAGTTGATTGAAATTTTGTAATAATCTGTGCGAACAGACTATGCCGATTACTGCACTATTCGTATGATTGAAAATTACTTGGTTTTCTTTTAACCCCATGCTTCGAGATTTGTAGAATAAAAGTAAATTTTGAATTAATTGAAAAATTTATTAACCAGTTTTCATTACAATATCACATGTTCTACATGTTTACCATTATAATCACAACCAGACATGAAGGTTTAACAGTGACAATAACAGTGAGTATTTCGATTAATTGTAATAAATAACCAATTATATACGTAATATTTGGAAATATGCATGAAATTATAGAATTTTGGGTATTCAATGATTTACAAAACGATAACTTGTAAACGATATTTAGAACTAAAAAATACAACACAAATTAAGGAAAGACATAGGCAAAGAACAAAAGCACGCGTTGGACCTTCTTTCTATCGCGGATTCACGCACGTTTCGATTTTTAGCGACCGATAAGAGAGCTTAAGGGAGAACGGGAGAAGCGGTGCGTCGTTAACGAGAGACAGAAGTGTCCTCGTGAGATTTTAGGCCGCGTTAATGAGAGGAAAGTACGGTAAATAGAAACGACCACACTCCAATCGGAGGGACCGAGATTTTTCGTCGGAAACTTGCTCGGAGAACGCGACAATCCGATTTTTCATGTCATTAAAATCTCCCTGACAATGAAATAAATGTTTTTTCTCTTGTTTAAAATGTTTAAATACATAAATATCATTTCCATGAAACAAACGAATATGTCAGTCTGAATCTTATAAAATATTTTTTATAACTTAAATGTGATCGAGTATGTGTTTGGAACAACATAAAGTTTGGTCTTAAAGTGGATGACATGATATCCAACGTCTACTTCATCATTTTTAAATACATCTGAAGTTAGTGTAGGTGACAATATATTATCTCATATCGTTTATGTATATTTAACTTTATGTTAAGAAAATTAAAAGTTTCGAGAACATATAAAATTTATGAAATTCCATAATTTAATATTAACATTTAAAAATTTGCTAATATGCTTTGTAAATACTATTAAAAACTATTATTTTTTGCTAAAAATGAGCAATATGAGTCTAAACATTACTAAATTCCAGATTAAAATGCGAAGCAAAAATTTGATGAAAAAAAAGTACCGTGAAACTGCCGTCTGACTAATGACGCACTATACTACTTACAAGAGCATGTGATAACTAACGGCAACTCACAAATACCTTAATCAAAACGATATTGACCCAATAGTAAAAACTAAAAGCAACGCAACATGGTAGTTGTAGGGAAGAACAGTTATTAAACATCATAAAACATTGTGACCTATCGTTAAAATGATGTATATATTCAATAACACGTTACAGAAAACAATAATAACACGAGTGAAGAAATTACCGCAGCGCGAGCAAAAACCTGACCTACCACGTGAATTCCATCGAAACAATACCCCCGATACAAATCTACCCGGGAAACATTCATAACAACGCCGTCCATTGCACCCGAACCAGGCATAACACAACTATACAGAATGTAATGCAACAGTCACAGTCGCTCGTTGAAAACCCGCTATAAAGAAACTGGTGTCACGAGTCGGGCAAGTGATTCACGACAAGCAAGTAGCCCACGTGTTCCTACAACCTCCAACATTCTCGAAACATATGTCACAAACCATAATATCATCGTACACAAAAATCAGCTTTTTATATCAACCAATCTAATTTTTCCTAACCTAAGTTCTATTCTACTTACTTTCCCGCTTCAATCATTGAGTAACAAAGATGCATATATACATTCTATTTTCTTTTGTTACACTTGCCCGCCAGTTCATTACGGAAATATCTATATTTCTAGAAGAAGAGAAAAAAGAAGCGATTCCTAACCTCAGTCAGTAATCGAGCGCGAGATTTATAGCGGTATACGAGAACAGCGTAGCGATGACAGCAGCCCATGAGCACGTAAACGTATGTTTACACTCACACTGTCGCGCGAGACCGGAGAAGATATATGTGAAACAGGTCGTGTGTACGTGTGAGTGGCGAAACGTCGCGGGGTTGTTAGCTCGTGGACGATTATCGCGATTCATCTAGAGAAATGGACTCACCTTTTCGCGCGGAGGACGGGACCGGAAGGCAGGAAGAGGCTGGTACACGGCTGGAGCCGGTCCACGGTCGCACACAGTGTGGACGATCTCGAGCACAGGTGTAAAATCTCCGAAGACGCGGCTATGCCGCTCGAGTGATCGGTGTGAACTGCAGAAAAGCCCGCAGATGATATCAGAGACTTAGGGGAGACTGCATGACATCATCACCGGCCAATCGCGGCAAGGCCGGTGCTGCGCATGCGCTTCGCACCTCCGCGCCGGGGCTGTTGCGATATATCGCAATCGATTGCTCAACTTCGCGCCCCCGATCGACGCGACATCTCGCGGAAAATGATTGAAGGGTGCGTTTGAAACGACGCGGGAGAATGAGAATGATGAATGAGTTTAAGGAAAGAAATAAGGTGAAGAATGAACGTAGAAAACGATGTAAATAGACATTGTAAGAGTTCGATGTTAGATTAATTGCGTTAATGAGTTGATTACTGGAAGATATTTGTTTAGCAATATCGAGTTGTGGAATTGATTGAAACAATAATAAAAAGTATTATATAAAATCTTTAGAAAAAATTCTACTTGAATGTAAGTTAAGAAAAAGAAAAGGTTTATATAAATGTATATGCATTAGCTGTAAAAGAAATTAATTCAGAGTAATGAAGCCTTAATATAATTTAATTTTAATTTCATTCAATTGTTTAGTAAAATAATTAAAAAGATGAAACTTGATACTAATGTAACTAAATTTATTAATATAATCTAGAGATATCTGTTCAGTAGATATTTGCCTAGCACAGTTATTTTACGTCAGTTTATCCGGGTTAATTTAACATGAAAATTAATTGTCGGGTTATATGTATAACTCACCATGACCGCCGATGGTATTAGTTGACTACACAGACAATGGTTTCAAGACTATGCATTTTCGCAGAATTACTACCCCGGTGAACATACATCAATGTGTCACTGTACGAAAGCAAATCGCTAGTACACACTACATGCTATCGACGTGTATAAACAGACTAACTTGTCAATACGTCTAAAATTCCAGTAAAGACGTAAAACGTTAGAAAAGTAAAGCGTTAGAAACGTAGAACATTAGAACACCAGTTTACTGTAATCATATAACAATTTAATCTAATTATACGCCCTAAAGCTTCGTTCAGGTTAGTCTTGAATTTAAACAACTTGAAGCCATTTAACCAGTGTGAATTTCCAATTTAGGTGACCTGAAATACTCTTTCAAAATCCTACACTCGTTTCAGATTCAAAAAGAAGAGTCATATAATATTATTAACAAATATGGAATCAAACGGAATACATAATCGACACATATTGTAAATAAGGTTAACAGCTGAATTAGATTCATGAACGTGGGCGTTCAAAAGCAGGTATCTCGTTATACGCCAATAACGCGAAATACCAGGTATCGAATCAGAAAATGTCTACGCACGAAATTGGATGGGTTGTCGTTCCACTAGGTGGACAAAGTTAATTGCTGCGAATAGCAATTTCTCGTGTGAAACGCGTTTGACGCAACTAGCCTTTCGCGTTGGTCGTTGCCCTGCGAGAGACTCGCGACATGAATATTTTCTCGCGATAAACCCCGTAAGGAAGATACGGCGCGCGCGTTTTATGAAAAAGCAATTTTTGGCCCGCGCTAATGATACTTTCAGAAACCGAACTGACGAACCTTAACTCCTTAAACGGTCAGCGACTTCCCCCTAAACGTTTCAGCACTCAGACATGACATTTAAAACATACATAGTTATGCGGTATTTTAGAAGACTTGTAACTTATGCAATTCATGTAATTATACCAAAATGTTTCAGCTATTTTCAAATTGTTATGACTACGGAATTAAAGATGTTAGTAAATTCTAAACTTAGAAAATGAAGAGAAATATCATTAAAGAAATGAACGATGTCTATACGTCAAATGAGGTACTCAGTTAATAAACATGAATTAAATAGTAAATGTTAATTATTCTTAGAGGTAACGATAACAGCTTCCTAAAGAGCCTATTAAAGCCTGAAATAAAGTACATATGCAAATTTGATTTGAAAGAAATTATTCATAAATATACACATCCCACAAAATATCTACAACAATATTTGCAACAATTTCACCAATAGATTTCATGCATAAATGAATGAAAACAAATACCCATTAGCAAACAGTTAAGAAAAATGAAAAGAACACTGAAATTAACCGCTAAAAAGGAAAAAGTGAAAGAAAAAACGTAGGATACAAAACGTGATACACGTAGCCAGGATAACGAATCGCAGGATACCAGAGTATTCTTGTTGTTTACAAAATGTACAATGGTACAGAATGTTGGCGAGTTTCGCATTCGCGGTGATACACGGGGTCAACAGTTTCGTCCCTCCCAAATTACCACCGCTCGACCTGGAAAGACGGAAACTTTCCCAGAGAATTACCGTCTTTCCACACGGTTCCTTTCTCCTCTTTCTATGCCCGTGGTTCAGAAGCACTCGACACGCTTTTTCAACGGCAATTTCACCTTGCCTTTACAAAAGAGCCTTTTGTATTCAGGTACATGATAATGTTGTCTCCCATGCAAACGTTGTTTGCACCTGTATCTGTTCCACCTGTACGTGTACCAATTTTTTCTTAAGCGCATGTGGTGACATTCCGAGCATGTGACGAACGTTCGATGGAGAAGAATGCTGCGTTATGCGTACATTTTCTGCGAATAATTTTGCATGTTTTGACGCTATCGTAAGCGGGAAAGAAGCTTACGCGACGTCTGCGAAGATAACATTTAACACGAGGTCAACGACATGGCCAAGTATTTCTATCGAGTGTTCTATCGTTTTCTATCGAATTTGACTTTTCATGTTTATCCTGTGGAAGGATCGCCCATGTATTAATATTATTCATTATCAATTTCTTCGGATATTACATTAATTTGTGATAGTAGTTGTGATCGTGATAATAATAAGAAGATAATAATGTGAAGAAGAAATGAAAGATAATAATATATGCTATCAAAATAACAAACTGATTTAAAAACAGCAGATCTTCCTTAATAACAGCTACATGTTTCGAAATTTTATAATTATATATTCGTTTGTCCTATACTCCATAATGGGCTTAATATCTAATTTTTATATTAAATTTTCCACGTAAAAGAAACATACAATGTCATACAAAGAAACATACAAAAGAAACGTACAAGTTCACGATAAATTATTTGCCAAATATCGAAGCTACGGTGGCATTGACAGTTTCGGAAAGAAAGGGAAAAAAAGAGTCAGCGTATCGTGACGAAAAGGGAAACTATGCGTGGTTCCATGCATATTTCTTCCAATACTGGTGACAAAGGGGAACAGGACGTGCTCGTCCCATGCGTTCCTTCGATCTTGACGATCCCCCGTCGTGGAATAAAATCCTGTACAATCCCGATATTCCCTGGATCGGTTTGCGTTTCGCGACTTTGTCTTTGAAAGCAAACGACAGGCCCACCTACTTCGCGTATTTATGAAACAGCAAAAGCGTGCATGCACGCGTACACATGTTCCAAGTTTGTTCCCTTCGAAGCGTTCATGGAAAAATGGTATGAGGAATGGTCGAATTATGCGACATATTGCAGGACCCACACTCTCTTCTGCCGCCCACATGCTCGCGCACCGGAAAAGCTTTTCCATCGACGACGGGGGAATTGTTTCGACTATGAACGACGTACGTCGCGTCTCCTCTCTCTCTCTCTTTCTCCGTCTCTTTGTTTTTTCTTCGCCATACAAAGGAGACGGAAGAATCACCGCGTTGCCGGATATTAGCGTAATTATGCGTTTCGGGGTGGTTATATGCGAATGTGAAAACTCTAGTACGAAGGGTACCATGATTTCAATATGAAAAATATTGTAATAATAGTGTGTTTAAATAAAACACGAAAGTCTACTTTAAATGATACCTGAATGTAATGATTTTTGATGACCTAGTCCTGCATACGATTTACCTTTTGATTGTACAATTTCGAATCTAATATAATGTACTCAAGTAACTGTATATTTAAGAAGAATTAAATGTAAGTGAACAAATGTATATTTAAATGTGTGTTGAAAAAGTACTATTGAAAATAATAATTGTATTACTAATATTAATAATTAATATTACTAAATCTTTAACGGGTAACAAGTATATTATAACTTACGAATGTGAGAAAATGTAATTAATAATATAGATACGATAAATGATGCCGAATATTTTAATATGTTTCAAAGACTAAGTTTCAAAATATATTGCTTACGGTGGGCAAAAGATGATAATATTGTTTTCAATCTTCGTATTTCATGCATATTCATTTTCGTGTGCAGAATTTACCAAGAACATTCTTTATCAAGATTCTATTCTATTCTACTTAATCTCCGTAAGATTGATGTTGCACAAATTTTACACTTGAAGGTGCGCGCGATGGAAATCGTATTTCCGTCGTCTCACCATTGAACAAAATGGAACTGCTCAGCTGGAGTGAAAGCAAACGCGATAACTGATTCTCCTTTACAATAAAAAAGGTTGGGAGGGAAAGATCGATTACGCCCAATAAGGAGAGCCCGAGAATACGTACGAATCAATCACCGAGGTAGTTGGCGGATTAAGCTTTACAATGCTCTCGTATCGCTTGTATCGATCAGCAAAAAACGACTGTATGACAAACCTGTTTCAATAAGCAATTTTAGATAAATAAACTTAGGTGTCAATATGCAATATCTAATTTTTACGATAATGTGATCACGGTAATAAAATATTTCTATACATACAAATCATTTCGCCAAGATATCAATAAAGTTGAACAACGTTATTGTATTATTCATTTATTGAAAATCCTATTATTTGAACAACTTTGCTAGAATAAAGTATACTTAATTGGTACTTTTAGTAATATGCAAGAAATACAGTATGATTACCAATTTTTGCATAGTTTAACGATTTTGATACTGACTCGATTAATATGCTTACGGTGCAAAATCAAGCCTAATCTCATATTCAAAATCTCTTAAGACGGTCACGTTCGATGTTATCTTTGCGACTATAATCGATACAAGAACTCTGTAGCTACGTATTATATCTTAGTCATGAGGTTTGATTCTTGCTTAACTCTGTGCTTGTATCTCGTACTTTAATTAAAAAAGAGTTAAACGCAGAAAATTTTTTCCACGCTAAAGAGGAATAAAAATCACAAACTTCCGCTTGAAACATTTTTGCGATTTTGCGAAGCTTCTCCCTGGCAATTCCATCCCAATCCACTACGGAACTTTCAGGCTGTACATTTTTACCGATCCAAAGCAAGAATTATTCGAAAAAGTATAACTTAAAAAAGAAAAAAGTACATTTTCCCCTTTTCGGTCTTGTTCTCTTAATCCAATTTAAAACAAAATCAGCATTAGTATGGTATTTTAAATACTATGTATTTTTGCATTTTCGTATCTTCTATAAAAAGTGCACAAAAATTCGCACTCTATCGATTAGCGTTAATCAAAATTAATCAATATTTATTGATAATTTTGCTCATAAATAATAAATTAACACAAGAAAGTAATGAAAAGAAATATATATGTATATGTTCATATTTATTAACAATTTTATTTGCAAATACTAAATTAAGCCGAAAAAGTAATAAAATACAGAAAGGCAAGTACTAAGCGCGAATAAATTGACGTTCTTCCGATAGCCTCGGTATCGAAACGCAATCACAAGCTTATTTCGTTAACTTGCCTCTGTAGTTCCGTGCCTTCACGCCATCTCTTTCTTCCTCTAACCGTTCTGTGCCGAACTCAATGAACGAAAAAGGGGTAGCATCTCATTAAGCTGTTTTGTGGGTTGGATGAATGCAGCTGCGCACACCTTTCTTTCATTGACCCATTAAAACTGCAGAGAAGGACAATGACTGGTAAATAAGTCCTGGCGAATTATTGTGGCGAGGTGTGACGTGTACACGAATAAAGAGGTCGAACTCGCTGCCGGCTAAGCGATTTAGATAAAAGCTTCTGAAATATCGAGAACGTAATATCAGTATTCGTTTCCCACTGTTTGAGAAGTACGATATGTCACGATCGCGAGATGTATCGGAAGATATCTCGTGACGGCTTGAAATAACGCGAAGAAAAAACCAAGAGAACCGAGGGAAGTTGCGTGATTCAGTTTAGAAGAAATTGCACGAGTTTCGGGATAGGTATTCTTAATAACATTGTATTGTTACTAGATGTAATATATTTATTCTGTGACAAATAAAGCGGTTGATAAGATGAGGCATATTGAGAAATTGAGTCGATTAAAAATGTAGGAAAATACATGTCTTATCTAATTGAAATTACAAGAAAGATATTTATGTGAATTACTTGTTTAATATTTGAGTCACGTATAATGACGATACAACGTACTATTATTTGTTATTAGAGTATTATGGGAGAGAATTATAATACGTGCCATGTTTGCTGTATTCAGAACGATTCAGTGTATTTCACGAAACAATCACACAATATTATTATTTGGCGCAATTATATTCTATTACAAATTTATTTGGCAACGTTATAAAATAGGTTGCATTAAATAACCATAAAGACATATATTGCAGAATAAATATGAAACACTATCGATATACAAATTTAAAGCATTGTCTTTATGAAATAAATCTTCTATCTTTCCAACAACTAGTACAATACGAAATACGAAGAATTCAAATGAATGATCACCACAACTGATCGAAACAGTGCTTGAAAATCATATAAATCATCGCAACTTCTATTGCATTCAAAATTCAACCCCAAATGATATCAACGAAATACGTATTCACAAAACTTCTCCGATCGAACACATACAAATTTTCGCGTCTTTACTACAAACAGTTTCATGTCTGTATCATTAGGATTCCGTAATTTTCGTTCGTCCCAAACGAACAACTTTAGTCGAAGCGTTGTCGTAAAACTTTAAAACGGCGACGAAGACCACGCTACCCATGGAAACGCTGAATATTAAATTCAATTTGTTTCCTCGTAGACATCGCGCAACGCCGAGAAGTGACGCGTGTTTCCATCTCACGGATTTACATAAGTGACTTATGGTCAGTGGGTGTTACACCCTCATCGAGGGATGGTCTGCTCGGATATCTTTGATGTGACGTTCGTATAGGGATTCAAATGAGGGATGGTCGTTATGAGGCTGGGTATAGAATATCATACGCGTGTACTCGTATTTGGTTTCGTGACACGCGTGCATTGCAGACGAATACTTTCGTTACAGGCACGAATTACTAGAAAGGAATTTAAGAGCACGTAAAGATTGCTTTATTGTTTTAAAGATACATTTGATGATTATAGAGATAGATTTTCGTGGAAAGTGATAGTGACTATGATTGCTATTGATATTGCGTCGAAAATTTTGAACATTTCTGTAGATTTACACGTATCAATGTATAATCTGATTCTATGATTTCCATATGAATCGTTAATATTGTTTTATAATAAGAATATTCGTACTATAATCATCATAGTGTTTGACTACAATTATCTTTGTGCTTTTTATTCGTCTGTTTACTAGTATTCTATTTTTGAGATTTGTAAGTGGTTTTAATTTTATCAACTAAAACAAGCGATTTTACAAAGACAAATTAATTTTTAAAACCAAGTAAACATTTTTGTTGCATTAAAATGAAACTACTTGATAAAACGTTAGAACATACAAACAATAGGAAACACAGTGAAACTATAATAGATGTGCATGACAGCTAATTGAAAGCTGAGGTGTGATATTTTTCCATATTGATTCTTCATCCTAAACAAATATCGTTATCAATAACTATATTATCGATATGATAATAAAATATTCTTGAAATGGCCATAAAACGGTACTGAATAAAATTAAAATATCTACGATATCCATAATTGATACATAGAAACATTACATTGCACCATCTGAGACCAAAATAACAGTCACATTTTGAACCGATATCTACAATTATTATCATACCGTTGCGAAACACAAATTAAAAACAGGATTAAAATAAATAAGAAAAGCTACGTATGAAACGTTATGACGAATATACGTTTATCGTTCATCGAAAAATGCATTTATCTCGATTTACTTTAATTCGACTATAGCTATCATAATATCAAATTAATGATAAAAACCGAAATGGCATATTAAATAAAGTACGAACCATTGCGATATCGAAATTAGAAATCGGAGTGAACAAATTTCTTCCTCTATCTCTTTGTCATGAAATAATAAACAAATCATCCCCTCAAAAAGGAATATTCAACAAACGTAACCTAAGTGTCCAATCTATGATTCGTCGAAATATTCGAAGCAACAGGGACGCGCACCAAGAACGCGACCCATGAAACATTATCCGAGATTTCACGGGAAGATTATCAACGATGACCATCAGAGGGTGAACTAAAATGGAAGCAGCATAACGAGGCTGTCCCGCTATAGAAGGGTGACGCTGCGCATCGGCCAGTTACGATTTTTCATCCATAATTAACTGTCACCATGGACCGGTCAAGTAATCAAAATGGAAACAGAAATCCGTCACACGTTACGATCTTCGTCGTGCAACACAGCGACGCCGGTATCTGATACCGATCTAAAAATCTCACGCCCATGTAAACTTTGCAATTAATTCCATCTATCCTCTGAAACATAAAAACGCCAACGAGAAAGAACAAAATATTCGACAAAAATTTGTCCAACTCTCTCAACTTTTCTTTTATTTCTTTCCCCTCCCTTTTATTTTATTCCTTTTTCTTCTCCTCTGTTTTTCCACTGCTATTTCTCGCGAGAACGTGGCAACGATAATAAATGCCTCGGTTACCTTTCGTTTCGACGACTCGCGCATAACAACGAGAACAACGACGATTCCCCCTTAGCCGATTTCATTTTCTACCGCGCGCGGAAATCATTCGGTTTTGGCGGCGCGCGTTACGTTCTCGCGTCTCGCTGCGCCGTGAAAACGGCTCCCTACCAAACGAAGCAGCGGGCTTTATCAGATAAAGTCGCGCTATCGGTCTTGGCAAATAAGGGAACGCTGACAGTTGGACGATGACACACAGTGCCGGTTGTCACAGAGGCGTACGTGCCGCGACAGCTATTTTTTTCCTCTCTTTCCTTTCGCCCCGCGCGCCCGTAATTTCAGTTTCGCCCAACGCTGCTCGCAAGGACGAGAACAACCTGTCGAGTGAGTAAATTCACCACGATCGATTTTAATATACACGTGTGTGTGTGTATGAACGTACGTGTAAAGATGATGTACGTGAGCGTCGTTATAGCGTGAATGAATAAGTGTTGGTCATATGCTATGTGGAAGATAAGAAATTGGACAGATGGCAACATTTCTGTGAATTTTTTATGCCGATCTGTCGTGTTGGATTTTATTAAATTATTTGCGTTGGATTTGGGAGTTTAAAGATAATACTGTCCTATCCACAGATTCTGTTTACTAGATTCAAACAATAATAAATGGTTACGAATTGTTTAAGTTATGGAGGAAATAAAGGTACACTGTTATTTAAGGTTCCAATTAACGTTCTAACAAATGTTCAATTAGGAATTAAACAGCATTTCGTGTTTCAATGGAATAAGATAAGATAGGAAAAGTCTGAGCTATATTCTTGCGTCACGAGGCCAATGAGTTGATTCCGTAGCGACGGTTAAAGATAGCCGGTTAGATAATCAATCAACTGATAAAAAATTGCGCGTGTTTAATGCGAGAACAACACCTGTTTTTCATCGTTCTTGATAGATTTAACACTTTGATTGCCACGCCGAAATCATACGTTTTGCTCAGGACCCCACAGGAGTATTTTTATTATTCAAAACATATAATGGCAAAATAATAATAAATTGATGATGTAAGACAACATTCTTCCCCAATGGACCATTTATCTTATTGGCGATCACGGATGACCACCGTGGCGTCTTGGTAACAGTTGATAGCGATACAAGGCTTCGTTTATTTCAACAAACCATTCGCATTCGTTATTTCGTCGTAAGCAAAACGTGCAGAATATATTGTTGAAGCGTGTAGACGATATTAGTAAATAGTAAGGTACGTGCACACTTCTAACTTCAATTATCTGATTATAAAGCAGCATTTACGATTATTTTCTAGGCTGTGTTTATAATAATATTCATAGATTACCCCTGAAAGATATGGATGTAAACACAGTGCACCGTTAGTTGCAAGATTTGTTCTCATTTTTTTTTTTTTTTTATTGGTGTTCTAATAAAAATGTTTCATTGTTCAATAAGGCACTTTTTATTTCAAAGTATCTCCTATTTATCGGTTATATTCAAAATCCCCTAACTGTCAATTTTCATACGATTTTTACAATTGTAAGAAGTTCAAGCCCTCCAGTTACTAATGACCACCGTAGCATCACAGAAGAAACCGTGGCCGGTCATATATGACCAACGTGGCAGTCAAAGTGTTAACCTCAATATGCAAAATTCATGTGTAGCGCAATTATACTACGTTTAAAGACATCCGCGATAAATATTCTAATAAATAAATTGGAAAGCGATGATGTTATAAACATTGTTCTTTAAATTTATCTTCGGCTTTACAACTCTTAGGCTTTACTCTTGCCATTTTCTTGCAATGTATCAACTCGTGGAAGCACGTCATTCGTTTCTTTAACATTCAATATCATTCGCGTACTTATGAAATGAAATTAAAAAATTACCAAAAAGTAAATAAACTAAATAATCAATGATTTCTATCAGATCATGAGTAGCCTGTACCCGAATCTGTACGAGAGGTTCAAAAGCGAGGGTGTCTGCCCGATCTGCCTGATGGAAATGGAACTAACGCCCAGATACGCTTGCGCCAATCAACATACAATGTGTTATCGTTGCAAACCTTATTACTACGACTGTCCCACTTGTCAGTGGCCGTTACACAAGGAAATGCCATCACGAACGTCTTCGTCGTTATCGTCAGCCAGAGATTTTCAGCCTCACCCACTTCTACGCAGGTTCCATCAGTATCATCCTAGCGCTCCAAAACCGGACGAGTTTCAAGAACACGAGAGAAGCTATTACCCATCACCGCCACTTCAAGATCAAGAACTAAATGAATGTGCGTACGCTCATCTGGGTTGCTGGGTGAAAGTACCGATGAATTTGGTGGACCTACACGAGTCTCGGTAAAGAACGTTGCAATTTTTAATAAAGTAATTTTTAATACAAGCGAAACATAATACGAATATAATTAAAAAATAATTTCGAACCACGAAATTCTGTTGTAGATGAAATATTTGCATTGACCGATCAACATATTCATCGATTTAAATTCAAAGTTTAAATTGAAATTGAAAGAAGACATAGAAATAAGAAAATAAGACATTCGCAGAAAACACGTGTATTTTAGAATTCTGTAAATAATTTTTGTATCACTTTCCCATATTGATATAGAATATGATACTTATAAATACGCTAGTGAACAAACTTATTATTCAATCCAAAAGAAATGATCGTGTGTTTACATCGTTAAAGAAAGAAAGAGAAAGATAGAGAGCGAAAGTGTTCATATTGTTTTTTAAAAATTTCAGATGTCAATTCCGTCCTCACTTAGAGGAGGAACACCTTCCCACAGACGTAGCCCATAAACACGACGATTTGATCGAGTGCACCTATCGAGCGGTGGGTTGTAATGTGAAAACGTCACCCTGGAGGATTTCGATTCACGAGAACCATTGCATCTACAAGGATCGTTTCAACGAGCAGAACATTAGCGATTCCATGGAACGAGCGACCATCTCGAGTGACGATTATGAAGATCCTGAAGAATTAGTTGAATGCAAATACAGAAGATATGGCTGCATGGTGAACATGCCTAGAAGACGAAAGCAGTTACATCAAGCGAAATGTAACTATCAGAAATATGATACCGGTGATGACGATACTTCGTCAGAAGGAGAGTACGATCCTGACGAACAAGTTTCTTGCGGATGGGCCGAGTATGGATGTAAAGTGAGGCCTAAACGTAGTCGTTTGGAAAGGCACCAAGAGAAATGCAATTACAAAATGGAAGAGTGTGCTTACAAGTATAACGGATGCACCGCCAAGTTTCAACCAGCTAGAAAATACGCTCACGAAAGAAACTGCGAATTTAATTATCTTTCGTAGATCAAGTATTTTATAAAGAAAATAGATACAAGATTATTTCTTATTGGTCGGATCTTTCAATAAACGTTTTTTGAACTCTTCATTTAATCCTATAAAATATTGTTTAAAAATATTTATTATTTGAGAAATATTTTAAAAGAATTACAAGTAAATTCGCATATTATATTAGTATTTTAATGATAATTGAAAGGTTTGCGCTGTGCGTTTCATAATAAATGACGAAACGTTCTTAATCTCCCCAATATATCACGAGAAGACGTACAAGCATTCAAACCAACGTCGTTAGTACTTCCAAGTATCGATTCGTATCTAGCTATACATTGTTCCAGAAGACAGTTCAAGCACATTGAATACCACACTATTAATTACGTTACCATCGATTAGGTTAGCTTAGAGGAAGAGTGTTTCATCTAAGCGAAACGAATTCGAATTCTAAAATCAAACTCCATTCGTTAGAGAAGTAGGATTTAGAAGATGTATTAAAAAATACAGTAGATACCCTGTAAAATATTGGTTTCCTATCTATTTTATAATAATATATTTATCAATAACACTGTGAAACTACTTCAAGATTCAAATATCTTGTTATACTTCAAAAAAGAAACTACAAAGCATACAATTAAATTAAACAATACGTACGCCACCCTGTGCACTTTTACTATTCCAATTACGCGTTTAATGCCAGTTAACAGGTGTCCTCCTTTTAAACGGCACATCGATTCGGTTTTCCAATGAACGAACTAAATCCAAACTTAATTACATTCGCAATCTGCAATATCATCAACTAGAACATGCGCATTTCTACGTCTGCCACGACGCATTTGCAAGAAAATTTATAAACCCTTCAACTCATGATTTCCAATAACTGGACAAATTATTCGAACATTATAATAAAAATGTATTTCTCTTCTAGAAGCGAGACAAATACAACGAATGCAAATTTATGCAAGTTATTATTTTCTTCTTTTTTTTCTGAATACGACCAAAGAACGGAAATAACACAATTTTTAATTTGAGAAAAATGTGAGAGAACAGTTCGTCAAATTACTATATTTTTATGAATACGATTAAAGAATGGAAACGACGGAATTTTTAATCTCAGAAAACTATGTAAAGATTTCGTGAAATCATTATATTTTTATGAATATAATTAAAGAAAGGAAATGACAAAATCTTCGACTAGAGAAAGAGGCGAGTAAAGATTTTGTCACTAATACGGCTCATTCTCTTCATTGATTCTCTCTATCTCTCTTGTCCGCCCTCTTTCCATCCACCCTGGATCGTTGCAATCTCGTTGTATCATGAACACGATAGTGAAACTTACACTGCCATTCGAGGGATGATCCGGGGCATGATCGCCTGGAATGAGGGAATGATGGGTATGCCTGGGACATCGAACACCTGGAAGCTAATGATGTACAGCTTTCCTAGCCGCTAACTATCGCACTGTTTCGTGGCATTGCAACGCCAACACGAACGTTTATGGCGATCATTTATAAAACCACCGAAAAACCTTGAGAAACGAACTGTCTAGAACGTGACTATACTCTCGCGTCAACGGGAAATATTTTCCACGTTCTATGCTCAGGTATTAAGATAATAAATCGCGTCGAACGCATTTATAACCGTGTCTTGTTGTAGAAGTTAACAGGTTGGTTGCTGCACGTGTCAGTGAAGGAAAATTGAATCTTCAAATAGGATTTTTTACGATGATGATAAGTTTGCGGAATAAAGGTGATTAAGGATGTACTTTTGTAGTGTACGTCTAAGTTTGTTCTTCTTTAGGTAAGGCGGATTGTTTGGAGAATTAATTGCTTTTTTTAGAGATAAGTTTGAAGAAAGGAAGTTATTTCAATGAATTATATGCATATTTATGGCAAGAAAATTATACCAATTTCTGTATTTCTTTTTAGATTATTTCATTCTAATTACCTCAATGAAAGTATAAATCAACGTTAGTAAAAGATTTCTCGAATTCCGTTATTCATTTCGATTATAACATTTTACGAATCAAATCTTTATTGAATTTTGGCAATGTGAAACTTTCAATTTTTTGCTGAACTTTACAATATTTAAGATATCGAATATTTTGCCAAGTATCTGATAATTTATTATTACATTTTCTTTTTCTCTTCGCCTATAAAAAAGATATGCATGTCTAAAATATCAGGATAAAAGTGGATTCAGAGGGAAAAAGATTTGACGATTGACTGCATGAAAATCTCCAAAGAATCCAAAGATCCGAGTATATAGCTTTTTAGATACTACATAAATATTGAACGGGCCAGAAAATGGTAAGCTCTTGTCCGTTCACAGTTCACAGAAGCTGTCACCAGCCTGGCCAGAACTTTAACGATCAACGCTGACCCGGCCGATGGACAAAAGGGAATAGAAGCTGTTTTACATAGTAAAGACCAAGAAAGACTACCATCACCGCGACCCAGCCGAATTCTTAAAGAAGATATTCACTTCTGAAGTAAGAAGAGGTTATTTCGCGAAATGCGAACGAGGCGTTCCAGTTCCTTTTTCTTTCCCACGTTATTTTCATCTTACTACAGAAAATATGTACATGAAATATTGGAAACTTTTATATCAGACTGAAATAACTAATGAAATGTTACAGTGATGTCTTATTTATGTAAAAATATTTTACAAATGGATAATAAACGAGGAAAATATACAATAGAAATACAATGGAATATTTTATTACTTCTTCAACATTTATCCTAAGTAAATATTATTATTTTATATCAAGAATAACAGAAGGTACCTGATCAAAAGGTAGCAGTTTCCTTTCAATTTCAATTAAAATGAACACTAGACTTCTACGTTCGAATGAAAGTGATGTGTAATATTGAAAATCAGTCTCTGTTTGTGAAACGCTTCTGGTCAATATTGATATTTATAACTTTATTGCAAGTATACATAAAAGAGAATTCAAAGACGAGGAAATCAGTAACCGTATTCAAATGTCTAAAACGAAAGTGGATATAAGCTGTGTACGCTCTGCTCGGTAGTTGGTAGGAAAGAAAAGGGTGGTGAAGGGGTGCGAGAAAATTACACCTCTGGGGAACAGATCTGACGACGAGTGACACGAAGGGTCACGGTGAGCGAGAAGTCAGCCGACTTTAATTAAGACACAGGTGTCTTTTACTTATAGTTACACTGAGTTCCTCCAAGGGAATCATAGGAAATATGTTTATTATAGATGGAAAAATACACACTAGCCTAAACTTCAGGTAAACCCTTACTGTTCCTTTAGACCATATTTAATTAATGATTTTGAAGAATCACTCATCGTCATAATAATTTTTATTCTAAATACAAAAGTAATTTGCAACTTTATTATGATAGCATTCATTAAGCTTTCCTCAGCAATTTTTTACATCAAATTAAACGACAACATAATTTTGCAAGATCAACACGCTTGCCACGGATCAATTTATTTTAGAATAAATAATTAGTATCGTTTAAATAATAAATAGTTTCGTCTAAAAAAGCAAAAATCATTTTTAAATCTCAGAAACGCTTTCATATAGACTCCTATCCTCCTATTTGAATTTGTGTCCATCATAATTATCCTATCTCATGTTACATATTACTATCCTTCTCAGAATAAAATTTTAATTTTATTTAAAACATTATTGCGTAAATTATTGCGTAAAAATATCAAAATCACGATCGAAATTTAAATTTCGAAAATATTCCATATAAACTGAAAGGAATGTCTGTTTTGCGTCAAAAAATTCTAACATTGTCTTGCCTAAAGGGAATTTAATGGCGGACTGGGATTTTTCGTCGAAAATCCACGTACGTCTCAGCCAAGATGTAGACTGGCGCCTGACCCAAGAATCACCTTAATGCATGTATTCATACGATAAGCTAGTAGCTTCAAATCAGACGCATAGGTAGAATAAGTGTTATAAGGATTTCAACAAGGGCGAACACTTCTTGACAAAGCAAGCGACTCGTCGGATATCTTTCAGTTATTTCCCTTAAATACTGTCCAAACAGTCAAATCCTTGCTGCAAAAGCACGATATCCTTCTATGAGTATCTGTCGCTGTTGGAACCCCTTATGAAAACCGTATCAAGGGATTCTTCCTTCGAGTAGATGTCGACGATATTGACTTTTTATCATGTCAACGTATATCAAGAGAAATTTGGTAATACAGTGGAAATTACGAATTTTTACAATGGGGAGAAATTTAACATTTGAGGGTTTTAAGCAATGATAATTCAATAGCGCGTAATTGTGTATAATAATATTTAACACTGTATATATTGGGTTGTCCGAAAAGTTTCTTTCGTTTTATGAGGAAATAATAGACGTACAACGTTTTTGTTTAATATTATTTTGTTGAATTACGTACGATATGTTGAGATAAACACCGCGACATTTCGCAGACTTGGTTTCGCGTTTATATGAAGGTGCACTGTTATAAAAGATATGTTTGCGAAAGAAAGACACTTTTCGGACAACTTAATAGTTTAATTAGTTTACGATAAATTCAAGTGTGAAAAGAATATATACAATATATGTACAAAATTTGAAAAACCTTCAAAGTAGAATGCTAACTATGATACTTAATAGATAAAACGAATTTATATATATTAGATCCATTTCTCTCGTTCCGTCCATAAAAATATGAAACTATACAAAATCCGCAGTTTATCAATAAATAATGTGTACAACTTCTTGTACAAAACTTTGCAATTTTAAATAAAAAGCCTAAAAATGTATTACTTCACTAGCAAATAACCTTACAAATAATAATTTCCTTCATTTGTAAGTACAGGGTATCGATTAAGCTACTTCCAGTTATGTATAATATTTCACTTTCCCTTGCTACGACCGTTTTAAATGGCCTCAGGTAAAGGCGATCTAAAGCCACTTAAGAATCTCAATTTATGACACTCTCCACACGCTAATTTCCTGTACCTATATACATTGAGAGATCCAAGGCCTTCGTGTACTATAACAATTGATATTAATAACCATTTCGTTCTCAGCGTGAATTACCTGTCTATTTCGTAATACCATTCACCCATACATCTGTATCCTCCTACACGATCTCGTTGCCGATATTATCGTTATCTATGTACCGCGACCACCCGTTGATCATCGTGCGTTGATCACGAAAAGCTGGAGCAAGTCTATAAACTGTACGGTGTTCGGAACGGGGCTCATATGCTGGCCACAAGTTCCAGACCATAATATTCTCACATAAATACATCTCGCCTAAGTAAAACGGAGCGAAGCTTCAGGTCAGTGGCGAACACCTTGCACGAAGCACGCACGCGAACTCAATAATTCACTATGAAGTTGCTCTCGACGCCGCGAAGGGGAAAGGCAGTCGTATCTCAATTTTGTCAGGATATAACTATCAGCGTTTCGGTAACGAGAAAATCCACGCCAATCCTATGGAAGGGCCTTGGTGATTGGATACCGAAACATCTGATTCCCTGGGCACGTACGCGATTATCGTTCATCGATAGATCGTAACTACAGCCGAGTTTTCTACGGATCAAGATTTATGTCGAACAGATATCCGCTCGCGAGAGTGCATGACGAACGAAGAGTATGACCAGGATGATCGTCAAGTGATTGTAGAGTTTGCAGAGTTAGTTTCCGCTGAAGATTCTCTTTTTAAAATGAAACGATGGATAAAGCGTGGAGAGTTACAGGCAGCGTTGATCGATTAATGCGCAGGAGGAGGAGATGTTTATTGTTAGAAATAAAGGTTGATTTAATTTATTGATGAAATTAATCGTTAATTAGTAATTGTAAGTATTGATCTTTAGAATTATCAATTGATGATTAAAGATATTAGATATTAAATTTGTATAATATGTACATTATGAATTAAAATAAAGCATATTTATGGGATCTTTTTATTTCTCACCGTGTAACTGTAATTATTAGTTCCGTGGTTTTCTCTCCGGTCGATACGCGATATTCAGATGAAAATGTTGCAAGGATTTCGTAAAAAAGGTGCGAATGTTTTTATATGTAGATGAGACGTCGAAGGTAGGAAATGGAATTTTTAGAGAATATAGGAAATGGAATTTTTTAATAGAATACATCTTCCTAGAAAAATCGATGAATAACAAATTTGTAAAAAGAATGTACTGATTTACAGTATACAAATCCCTGATACAAAGCCACGAACTATATCATATTATTTCCACCTCGCCTCCTCTTTGACCTAAATTCTCTGATAATCATAATACGAACAATTTTCTGGACGCCTTATATCAAATTCCTTCAACTTATCATCGACAAGCGAGGTGAGATTAACTTTATACTACGTCAAAACGCGTGTCGGTGTAATCTAATTTAGCTGGTCGCAGGATTGGTTTGTTTGTAGTAAGCCCAACACGATGTTTCAACTGGTTTTCCAGCAATTACGTTAACAACTCCAATACTTGTTTCCGCGCACGTTCCTGACAAACGACTTCTGCGAGGTTCGAGGTTTATAAAGAGGGAAAGTTTCTCGGTGCGGGATTACAATTTTTAATATAACTCTTTGCATGAAAAAAGACGGCAAGCGAGAAGGAATTGGAGAAACGAGATGCAAAGAGGCGTAAGAAAATACTATCCAAAAATATTTTGCCAAACTTATTATTCGACGATCAGTAAGAAGAGACATCGTTAAGACAATTAGTTATTGATTTACAAAACCATCCGCTGAAATTATTGCTTGAGGAAAATATTGTTTAAGGAACAACTACGTATACTGAGCATGCTAAAAGAAAAATTGTAACAGATGCTAACTACGAAGCTAACTTGTCTAACTACGAAGAATAACGATATCGCTCAAACAATTAGTAACAAAGTAATATAAAGTATTTTTATTTAAACGTTAATTCGTATCGTATGGACTATATGAAAAATCATAGACAATAAGAATAATCAGTGAACTCGTTCAATTTTACAACCGACACTTCCAGTTACTTGAAAATGTAAAGTACATCGTACACGGAATATCTCAAATAGTAGAAATCTAATCAATGAACTTTTAATTGATTATATACCTTCAATTGGTATTTCCCTTTTCCGAACCCTTTCTTCGTGTCGACAGAAATATTGCACAAACAAGAACGACATTTACATACCAAGACGAGAACGAAGGGTGACGAAGGAACAAGAAGAAAGAGAAGCAACAGTAGCGACAGTAGGAAGAAACGAATTTAATGAAACGCAAGAAACCCGAATAAAAGTGTATTTGTAATGCAAATACGCGTTGGACCAGTCCCGGAGGGCCGAAAAATGAAAAGCCGATGAAACAGCCGGCTATGAAATCGACCGTCCCATCACTCTCGCTTAATCCGATTTCAAATTCTTCGACGTCTCCGAATCACGTCTCCGAGACGCTTTCCGCTTTCTGCAATCTCGCCTAAAAAATCCTGATTTCTTTCTTTTAATTACCTCGGGGACCCGGCTGATCGTCAAACCGAGTACACGCCTGGAATCCTTATTAAACGAAATCCGAATTCTCAGTAGTATCAGAATCGTATCTTGCCTTGCTAACCTGATTAACGTTTTACAGTATGCAGAATTTCATAGTTTAAATTCCCCTCATTAACGTATTTGATATTGTTAAGGTATAGAGAGGATTTGGAAAAACAAATAGTTTAAATTTAATTACAAATTATTCAGCTCTACATATACGTTATTCTCTGAAGGACTTGATAACCTACTCGCTCGGTTGTTTGTTTGCTTCTGATGATTCTAATCACTTCTAACGGCTTTTAATAACTTTTAACAGCTTTTAGCCGCTTTTGGCTCAACTGAGACCTGGACGTCCTTCAACGCTCACATACCACTTTCACACGTACAGTATAAATGTATCATCTATTTAACCGATATATTAAGTACGTTTAACTTATTGAGAAAACACCCTCTATTTGAAAATAATTAAATAAAATAATATTTTGTCAATATATTGAACTATGATAATACGGAAAATTGAGACGTTAGTTACTTCTACGATCTGTTTCACGTATCCGATTGTGAATCACTGATTTTCTTATAAGCATTATTTTGCTAATTAAATCAGATAAAAGATTCATTTATGTAGTACTTTCACAAGATGGGCAATCAGCGTGCAATAGAATTATGCTTAAAGATATAATTCATATGCTAATTCAGAAAAGAGGTAGTCAAAGAAAGTGATTGAAACGAATAAAGAATTTCTATGAATGTGTTCATAAAGTTCTCACTCGACCGGTCTTCTACTTAGAAATACTCATTTCATTTCAAGTAGGTACTTATATCTGTCTCACCTTGCTTCGAGTCTACTTGCATACAGTAGAATTTCTCTCTTGCACCACTATTCCAAGCTACTTTCAAACTACTTATCTATTAATAACGTTTCTCAGCAACCAACATTTATAAGCAACCTCCTCCTCACGCAAATCCAAAAAAGACGTTCGTGTTCCTTAAGTCTGGTCGATGGAAGCGGGAAAGAGCCGACGTATAAATATTATCGAAGCTTCAGCTGGGTGGATGTTAACGCGGAGAGAGAAACGAAAGAGTATACGACGAGTGTCGAGAATCGAAGGAATCATTATTTACCGAGAGAGCTGGCTATTGTCCTCTTCGACGGATGCATTGTCGAATTAAGGGCTTTTGTGACAGCGAATAGTGGAAGCGCACAATACTTTCGCTTCTCTTTCGCTCTCATCATCTTTCTCCTCTATCCTGTTTTCGTCCATCGTACACAGATTTCCCTCTCTTTTTCACCCCTTTCCCTCCCTTTTCCATCGTACATCTCCCTCCGCGCGAATCGCTTTGACAGTTACCTCGCAAATGAAAGCACTTTTCCGCCGAATAGACAAAATAAATCGAGTCCCTCATACAATGTCGATGATTTCGTAACAATGCGCGTCTGCTCGGCGTCCGACCTACGCACGAATAAATAGGCAACCCCATCCACGAAATGTCCCTATCGTCAGACGATAAAGCAGCGTTCATTGTGTTCTTTTATCGGGTATAAAAATGTAAGGCCTAAGAGTGATCTTTATCAGGCTAGAATCATCAAACGTTGTCGAGTTTCGTTCTTGGTTATTTGTTCGTTGAATTTTTAATTGACGTTTATAAGATTGATGAATCACGCATGTGCTTCAAGAGTAACATAATTTTTGAATCTTTTAGGAGCGGAAATTTTTTAGAAGAATTAATTATAAAATACAGAATGTAAAAATAGTAGACTCTATGAAACAATGGTCAAATATTATTTTTATAATTTGCTATTAATTTTTATAATTTTCAAGTCACTGATCAAATTTAAGAAAATTCAATTGTAAGGAAACAAACAGTTCTAATGAAAGAAATGGCTAATAATTTGTATTTTGTTAAAGTAGCAGGTAATTTTAAAATTAAACTTTAAGTATTAAAACCTAATTCTGTGGTCAAAGCTTGAATCGTGTGATATTCATGGTAACGTGGTAACGTTTATTATTTAAAGTATGTACATTGTAAGAACAAGCGTTCGTGTTAATAAACGGGAAAAATGTCGAAACGTACATGCAAGAGGAAAACGGCGATAACAAAAAGCCGGGGGCGTGTGTTCTTCCAATGATTTATCGATGGTAATTAAAGAGCCGAACGTCACCACCGGCTGCGTGTAGATGACCAATGGCCGGTGCGTGAGCCACGTATTAATAGTACCTTTTAACATCCACCGCGAACCTTGCTTCAACAGCCATTTCCGTCGTTAAATAAATACGCCATCGAGTCACGTGTACACGCGATTTTGCTTATAACTTGATGCAAATTTCTCGCTGATACCAGTACGCGCAGTAATTACCCATAATAATAAAAAATTCACATTGAACATATTGCAACCATAGATTTCGAATTAATATTCTCTCGTTTCAAGTCTATCGAACGCCTTCTGGTTCACTTTCGAATGCAAATTATCGCACACGACCACCGTAATGAACAGAAAAGTGTATTTCATAGGATTCAAAGTTTCATGAATAAACATTAAAATATTAAAAGAGCGAAAGAATCGCAAAGGAATCCAATATGTTTTCAAAATTCAAAAAGTTCTCAAGACCTGGACAAAGTCTTAGTCGCGTTTGTATGTGACGGAGTACTTGTAAGATGATACTGAGAACCGGTCCAGATACATTTTCATTGTACCACCTTTAAATATCTTCGTCACAATACTCGTCACTCGAGATTTCGAGACCTCCTCGATAACATCAAACTTTAAACCTTACACTTGCCCCACTATTTCCTATTATTATTCGCTATCTTTCACCTGTCCTATTTAGAATAACCCCCTAAACAATCTGCCTCCCTATAACCTGCGAATCTTCCCCAAAATCAACTTCGCATCCAATCATCCACTAAATCTTCCCTTACAGATACCAATTTTGACATGTTCGTCTGCAATCTCTATCCATACCTTACTAACCGTGTTTGACTTCTACCAAACACAATCTTATCTATAGTAATGTCGGGCCAATGCCTTTTCATCGCGACGCATTAGTCGCCGAGACTTTGACGAACCAATTAAATAAATGGTCTTAAATTGTACAGCCGATGGTAGGGTAGCGTCGCGTCGTGGCGCCTTTATCCACGGCGCCTCCGCGTTTCTTCCATTAAGGATCACCCCTGTACGTACCCCTTCGCATTGGAAAGCAGAACCAGGGCCACTCTCAGCCCTCTTGCTCGTCCTCTTTCGACGCCTCTCCCGTCGTTGTCATCGGTGGCGTTACTGGAATTACATTGGATCCACAAAGGGTTGAGGAAAGACTTTCATCAATGCATACAACGCGTCCATTGTTCTTCCGCGTAAGATTGATCCCTGCTGGTTTTCTGAACGTACCCCATGGAAACACAAGACGAGATACGTCTTTGAAATTGTAGGCTGTTCTTATTACTATGGTGCTGTATATATAGGTAACAAGCTGCGTAAATTATTTATACTAAAAAAGGGTGTAACGTACCAGCGTGACAAAGGATCATTGTTTCGCAATGTGCCCAAGTATGATATGTACGTTACATGATTTCTATGAATTTACGGTGTACCATATTGGTTGGAAGATCAAATATGAATAACCATTTAACGAATTTATTTTAAGTTGTCCTACATTTCAAGCTTTCGTCATTGCACGGAAAATATGAAACGAGGGCAAGAAATAACGTCGAGAGACCCGTTGGAAAAAGTTTCTTGAGCACCCTCTAACGTTAAAATGATATTGATAAGGAAAGATATTTAAAACGATGAGGAATAAAAACGTATCTCGAAATAGTGCACAATTTGACGAACGATTGTGATCGCTAAAAAAAGTCGTAAAAAAGTAATAGAGTTGCAAGTAAGTAGCTCGTAACATGAAAGCATAGTTACTTGCAAACCCGAATATCATATACCTTCATACGTACCTATTTGTATTTAGAACACTACGACTAATACACGAATCATCAAGGTACTATAATCCAAGTTTAAAAATGTTCATCTGAAGAACCGAAATTTCAAATTAAAATAAAAATTCACTTGAATATAACTTGAATATAATTATTCGTAATGCATTAATCACAGTGTGTCACAAATGTTACTCGACGTTACAAGGCATTTAATCTGTTACAAACCATCACATAAAAAACATCACAGATAGCCGGAATTCCTTTGAAGAGTCGGCCTTAAAATTATTTCATGAGGTGAAATATACGTTCGGCGGGGAACCGTAACTCTTTTTGATCGAGTGGCCTCGGCCAGTATGCCATGGCTACGAGAAGGCAAGAGATACCGCGGTGAATTGTAATAATGCACCTGCAGTATCAACAGGCCTTATACAACACAGACCCTCTTCTTGCACAGATGGATTTGAGTATACTATCTGAAGGAGGACGTATGAAAGCTCGGGATGCGAAATACGAAGCGAAAGTACACGAGGAGGAACGAAGAGCACAGGAGGAACAGCCGGTTCCTATTTAGTGCTTCTACGTCGACTATGTCAACGTTATTATACCGCAGATTCCCAAGGGAGTGAGGGTGCAAGCCGGCAACCCGGAGCGAGGGGGTGTGACCACGACGAATACGTCGCAAAAGTGGTTTTTTAAAATATGGATAAAGTGTAACACGCTTGCACTGCTGAAAGGTGGGGTAGCCGCGCTTTGAGCCCGCCTCTAAATTATAGCAACACCTTGTCAACCGAGAACAAGGACGTTCCAAATTGCTGTACCACGCGGAGAACATAGATTAATGGTTTCGATAGCCGGCATAAGGAATAAACAGTTATCGCGTCAGTTATTCTCTGTGAAATTTTTCTATTAAAAAAATCGAGTTTGGTTTGTTCGTTATGTAACCGGTGGTTGTTGGAAACTTTGTGATCTGTAGCGAAACAGGTGGATATTAAAGTATGAAGTAATTTGATCTTTGATCTTGAATATGGAGAATTACGGTATTAAAATATTTTATTTGTTTATCATAGAGTTTATTCGCTTCACAAAAATTTCTGCTAAACAATTCAAAAACTGTTCTTCTTAATGAAACTTGATGAAACAGTTATAATTTTAGAATAATATAAAAATACAATATTTTGATCCATTTTTAATTCTTTTAATTCTGTTCGATCGCTGTATACATACCTGAAGATTCTTATACAAAAATTTCTTTTTAATTTGATTTTACGACAAGGAACTAATTAAGTATCCAGGTATGAGGTACCCATTCAGGTACCCATTTCCAAGTATGAGACTTGAAAAAAATAAGGGAAGGAAGGCTCAGATATTAAATATTCCAGAGCATGCAAATGCTGACTTTCCTCGCAAGACTTCTGAAAGAATACGGTGCACGCAACGAGTGTATTATCTGTGACTAATGCACATATCTCCAGCCATCTGAGAATCTCTCAATAATGCATCGTGAAGTTTCGTACAGACGGCTAGAAGTATGCACGGCCTTCCTTAATAACTGATGAGGCGTAACGATATCAAAACAGAGAGACACGAGAAACCTCCGCCTCGAGAGACTCATTCTTCTTGCCCTTGCAATCGTGAATGAAGGAAGAGATCTTCCAGGTAGAATATTCGGGATAACCACAGCAATAACCGTTTCGACCCTCCACAGAGTGTGAGATTGAAGCTTCTTTTATTCTTGAACGTACACGAACCACCGAGTTCACTTGTGCGGGTTCAAGAATTTAATGAAATTTTTTTCTCAAAGTCTCACCTGTTACTTTTCTCATAAGCATTGTTATATTGAGAAAGGAAAATTCATGAACATAATGTCAATTGAAAACGATATAATGCAGTTTAGTGAAATAAAACGTATAAGCAGGGAGAAGAGATTTCGAATAAACATCTGCAAGTACGAAAAATCGTTGCAGAGAACTTAACGAAGAAGGAACTTAATCTATTGATTATATTAATAATCAAGAAGAAATTCTATTAATGAAATTACGTTATTTCTTCGAGTATCCATAGACTCTACTATGTTGTATTACTATATGTAAATTTGCAAATCAACATATTTTTAAATAGATTGATCAGAAGCTTTATACCTTCAACTACGCTCTCTTCTAGTTCTCGATTCACTTAATCTTCTAAATGTTTCTAATATATTTCTCTTAAACCATTTGCAATAAAAGAAACTCCATCGATATCAATACGTATTTATCGAAATATAAATTGAACTTATCCACGATATGTTTAGCCATAGTGAAGATGAACGGAAAATAGAAGACACTGTAGCTGTATACTTATCTCAATACCCAGCACAAATGTCTGACCACAACCATACTCAAATCACTTACAGGCAGAGCAAACCACGGAAGCAGTTTAATAGCGAATTATCGTGAATGTAGGATAAATGATCGTTTACGATAGAAGGACCTACATTATCGGAGACCAAATACGCGTCTTTATCCGCCTCTTCGTTCAAAGAGGAAAACATTTACATTTTCGTACGAGCAGGAGGGTTGACGAGCATGCTCGTTAAAAATCGCCGGGTCTTTTACGACTCCGACCCTCGAATAGTATTAAGAAATGAAGCATAAAAATACGCTTAACGCTACAATTAAGGATTTATACGAAAGAAATCAAAATGACAGATATACCAGCGGTGGAAAGTTTAAAATCATTTCTCTAAGTGTACTTACACCGAATCACCTAATAACTTTATTATTTATTCAAAATTAATGCTACAAATATTAGTAATTAATTTCATTTATTTTGAGAAGTTTTCGAAAATAACGAAATTCCAATCTAACTTTTTTTTATATTGTAAGATTCTATTAAACACGCAGTAATTCTAAATCTCTTGACAAATTTTATCCGTATATTTTACATTAGAAAATCATTCGAATTGCCAAAAATATGCCGTTGTAAATCGACAAATATTTTACAAAAAATTCCGTATTTATCAATTTGTTTATTCTACTATTAACGTTGTTTAATATTAACAACGATAGAAAATAAGCAAATTTAAAGCCCCGCGAGACGCAAGTATTCTTTGTCATTAGAGGAGGAAACAGACGAGCATTAATTTTATATAACGTCGCTTTCTCTCGCGACAAAAGACGAAATATTTACAAAGTATTGTCCACAGTCGTTGGTTTACGGAATCGGGTCTCGGACTGTACAAGTCGCGAAGGAAGGAAACGGGAGCGGAATTTTTCCTCGGTAGCTGGAGAAAATAAATAACATCCTCTCAGAAGGGTGGTCGAGAGGTAAAGAGGAACTGTTGCCTGGAAATATATCAAACCGTTCCTTCGGGTGTTCGTCTCGCCGTGTCAGAGTATGTTTTATGTGGTCCGCCAGCTCACTGAAACAATAATTCAGCTCGATTTCACGTTTTACTCTACCGTTCTTGGTACGCCTCCTTTTTTGGCACCAGTCAACTTCGTTTACACTTTCTCGAAGAAATTTGTAGAATTTGTCGGTACAATTCGTGTGGTTGTTGATATATCACCATGTGATGCGGCAGATAGTAAATTTCCAGTGGTGTACGTATGAAGATCACACGAGAAAATATGATGAATTATATTTTTCGTTGTTTATAGGAGAGCAATTTTAAGATATCGATTCAAATACTGGCAATAAATTATTTTTGAACTTTTCGAAAATATCAATCGTCAGGTCATCTAATTTTATTCTCCGTGTCAATTCTCCTTTTCACTTAAGTCATATTGAAATATTTTCTTTCAAACACGAAGTGACATCGATAGTTTTCACGCACACACGATACAAAATATAGATTATAAATAGAAGTTGCGAGATACAAAAGCGATATCTTTGAAGTTCTATAATCAATAGAAGAATACTAAAATAGCAGATAATACAAACTCCCTTTCACAGATGTATTTCTATTTTCAATTTCCAAATAAAGATCCACATTATCGAAATCTAGTATCTGCTCAGATTCAAACCTATAGAATTATCCACGCAAATTAGAAATCTCAGCTGTCACGAATAACCGAAATAAATATTCCTCCGTGACCAAAAGAACTCTCCAGTTACCGGAAATTCCAATAAGTCTCGCAGATTCCCAGAATATTCACCGCTTTATCCACCATTGTTCCACGGTAATCATTTCGCCTTTCATCCGCGGGCAATTGAAGTTGAATTTTTACGGAATCTTCTCGATGGATTTCCCTTTAATGCTAGTTTCCCCGCGCACCGCTTTTCTATACAGGGTGTCACAAAATATGTCCAAAAATATCATCCAAGACATATCTTTCAAGTTATTTCTATCTCATTCATAATTCATGAATCGAAACAAGCTCTAACACACAGGACATACATAGAATTTCGGCTGTTCAATCAGAACATGACATTTTTGCGATATCTAGAGCCGATCCTGTAAATGAATCATAACCAGAAACCCAACTGAACAACTCTATCTTTTTTGTCAATATCTTTTTTATCAATTTCGCTATCCAAGTGCACGGCTGCTTTTCAATTCTCAAAAAGGCAAAGGTTCCTGTTCACAAGTTCATTTCTCCTAAAGAGATAACAAAAATAATAGTAAATTCCAAGGCAAATAAAGGATAAATTTTCTAACGTCATTCTTTTTTTCACTTTCCAAGATTGGAACTAACCGATAAACTTCTGAATAGCTTACATATACCTCACATATTTTCTGACACAGCCTGTATCAAACCTGTTCCTGTACCATTCTCAGGATACGTACAACCGATTCTGGCACATCCACCGCCTCGTTCCCCTTGAAAGGGATCCTTCTTCGTTTCCTGAACGGAATTGAGGTTTCGCCGGTGAATGGACCGCAGCGTATACGTAAATTGCATTGTCGCAATGCTGGGTTCCTAACTGGGAACAGCTACGAAGGGCTGACCGGCCAATTAGCTTCTGTAGGCCCCTCGATAGAATTGCACAGCAACTTGACTCGACGATCCACGCGCAGTTAGGGCTACTGCCTTGGCAAGTACCACTCCAAGACCAGAACCGACCAGACTCAATCTAACCGTTCTCGCTCGAATATCGAATCGTTCTCTCGTAACTGCAGGGAGAGGAGATGGAGTAGAGAACCGGAACACGCGGGACGTCGTGTCCGTCGTCCCTTTGCGGCCGTTCACAATCCAATTTCCGCGCGGAGAACTTTCCGCTTTCTCTTCTCCGCGATTCACACGCCATGCCATTCTTTTGACTCGCGTGAACGTCAATTTCACGGCCAACGAATGGATAAATTTTTTGCGGAGGAAACTGGTGGAAATGATTAGATAACGCGATGTCCTTGGGAGAGAAAGGAAACGATCGATCAGCCATGGCTTTGGTAGACCTTTTGTATAAAAGTATCGGCTTCTTTGGAAAATTTCTAGCGTTTCTAATAATAGATTGATTATTACGTCTTATCGTACATTTGGATGGCTTTGAAGAGGATTATATATTACGTTACGTTGCCATACTTTACTGAGTCCCTGTATACGTAAATATGAAAAGAGAAACGATTAGAAGAAAATTCGCTGATTTAAAATTATATAAAATGATATATCTTATATGGATACAAATATTTATCGCAGAAATAGAATTCGGAACATTGAGACAACGAAATTGGACAACGTGGATAATGCTGCTAATTAGACAAATTACTAAATTCGAATAAATATTGCTTCTAGTTGAACATTAAAAGTTTTGGAAGAAAATCAATAATTTTTATATGTTCTATATTTCTTTATATTTTTAATAATCAGTCTTAAGATATGCGTGTATAATGCCACAAGTTCCGATATAAAGTTATTCAATATATAAATACAAAATATGTATAAATATGTATTTAGCACATTCGAAACGTTAACTTAAAAAGAAAAAGTGGGCAAAGTGTATAAACAATAGTTTACATTATTATTTACATATTATTACTTTATACTAAATATAGTGCAGCGTCCTCTTTAAAAAGGTTCCAGCATTGACTTTGCTCTTTGGATACAGAAACTACAAGTTACGTACGTCTAAGACACAGACGAAAACCTTATTTGTAGTATTATCAACTGGGATACGAGTTTCTCTGTCAGGAAAGAAATCACAGTCCAAGCGCATAATTGAATCTCTGACCATAATTAGTAAATAGTTAATCTATTATGAACCTATCATTTTATGGAATTTTGTGTCACACGGCCTGAAATACCGACTTTGAGAAAAATTGGAATTATCGTTATGCCATTTATGATTTAAAGTGACTTTATTTAAAACGCATTCAATTTTAATTTCCAACCAAACAACTTTCATCGCAGTATTTAATTTTGATCCCATTTAGTAGCAGTGTTATAACGTTTTATTTTAAATCGATAAACCACAGACACGAGCTGCAGAATGTACGTAACACAAAATGCATTGTAATAAACAAAGACGCATTCTGTGTCAGGTCTATGCTCTATGGTTCCTCGTCTAATTTATTTTATGTCTGGTTTATTGTCTATATTAACGTTTCCTTTACTGTTAATGTTTCCTTACAGTCGATAAAGATACGGGCTTTTGACTGTCCATGAGTGGATAAGACAGAACACCGGCCGATAAAACAGCAAAAAACATCATTGAGCTTGCGCAAGCTCTACAGTTTTATCGACAGTGAAACCAACTTGACCGACTCTTTAAACGCAGGGCAAGATCTTTCCTCGATACCTACGAAAGAATAAAAGCAAATGTCGAATTAAGAATCCGAACGGTGGAAATTAAAGGAAGACCTGTTATAGCATGAAAAGATTGCCTTTTAAGTAACAAGATAATTTAATAATGGAAACTTAAAATTACGGAAAGAAGATGAAAGCTCAATACTGTGACTTTTAGGTGATAGATAACATCAAATTCAATTAAGATCAATTAAGATTAAATTAAACTTCCGAATGACACTTTCAGACTAGGATAAGCATATTTTTTCTTTTTGATATTGCCATAAAACGTTCGAAAAAGTGCTCCTTTATTTAATAATAAATTATATTTTCTATTTGTAAAAAATAATCATTAGACGCAATTTACCTATAATTTTTCTTATCAAACGAAAACGACAGAATAAGAATAAAAATTAAGATAAGAATATAGATATATGTTTTATTTCATATATCGTAATCCTTTTATTCCAAAAATATTGAATATTGTAAAAAAGACTTCAGTCAAATTATTGGAATTAATTACGTGTAATTTTTAAAAGCCATTCATTTTGTACAATTTTTTCATTTCAACGGAACAAATTTTAACGAAGACGTCCGATGAAATATGTGTTTAATCAAGAATGAAATCAGGTTAAAAAATGGATTTTAATTAAGCGGTATCGAGTAATCGTAATACCGTTGAGCCATTTGAACAATTCTTATATTTCAGCTTCCATTATTTCTCGTTCACGAAATTTCATTGGATTTCAGTCGTAAAGAAACCAATTTTATTCCGATTAATAGCAGATTAAATATACATATAGTATAATAGATAAGTTAGACGAGTCATAAATATTAATTCAGTAATAATAATTTCAAAATGAGACTTCAAATAAATCTTCTTAATAAGTGTTCTTTAATATCAGTGATCAGAGTCAATATATACAGCGTCCAAAGTTTAATATCTACTGAAACTTTGAACATGCATAAGACCAATCGAAATGAGAAGGAAAGTTTATGTTATATTTGTTATCCCTTCGTTCTCTTCTTCGTTTTTGAAGAAATTTAAACGTCATCCATGTAAGTCAAATTGTGTTATACAGTTTTACAGCGTAAAACATTCGAATTTTTCAGCTCAAAGAGCTACTTCGTATTTCTATTTACTTTTTACATCTCTTGCTGAAAAACGATTATTAGAATATTGTCTAAGACAGTTCGTATATATCAGGAGAATCAATCTTTGCAGAAGAGATGAGTTGCTTAAACGATTCACCATCTCCGAATTGGATTATGTTGCATCTACTCGTGGGAAGGAAACGATCCGATGGTGAATTTCCGACGTTTCGTTTCCGCCTTTCCCCGACGTTTAGTCATAGAATATACTGGTACTAGCCATTGCGACCTAGTTACTATACTGTAATATTGGATCTCACAGACCATCATTATAACCACTTCGAAATGCTGTATCTGTTATGGTAATACGCTTGCAACCTCGCCATTTGAAATTCTGATTCACTATTGCGATCGTAAAATCGATTAAATCTCATAAACACTGAGATATATAACAAACCAGCATCGTTAATTTTATGAAAGATAATTTGTGACATTTTCTCTGATTTTGGGTTGGCAAGTAAGTAATTGCGGATTTTGTCAATACCAAATAATAATAAACTCCGCAATCATCTAGTTGCCAACCCAATATCAAAGGAAATGTCACAAATTATGTTTCATTAAATAATTGAAAATTTACTCAGTCTATTGGGTTGACAACTAAGTGATTGCGGATTTTGTCAATACCACCTAATGACAAAATTTTGTAATAGACTAATAAAATTCGCAGTCACTTAGTTGTCAACCCAATGGACCGAGTAAATTCTCAATTATTCATTATTCTCATTATGCAATGTAAGAAATTTCATGCGTCGATGAAACTTCTACATACAAGAATAGAGTCAGGATCCTGAATAGAGTCGGTATTACTACAGCAATTTTCTGAAACGTAACGAGTAATTTGTTTTTTTCAATTACTGCGGTACAGTATGATTGAAGAAATCTGATATATCATTGGTAAAGCCATACAAATATCAAAGAGTAGATATAGTAAATCAATATTTTATATAAAATTTATAGAACATAACGCACGATCGTTTCAATGCACTAGAATCTTTAATTGTTAGAGGATCGAGTAATGGAACGGTCGATTATCGAAGCATCGACTAATAAAAAATTTGGCAATAGTCTCGTGTATAAAAAGTAGGAAAACAAGAATAGTAACTGAAAGAAACTTTCAGATTTTTATTAAAAAATGTTTATTCCTGTTTACTATCACCATTTACAAAACGGCTAAAATAAATGAGTGCTTGTCATATATATATTCACATATTCATTCACATTTTTACGAATATAATTAAAAAGATGAAACCTAGGTGGAAGATTGCCTTATCTAAATATCATAAAGACATCTACACTTTGATTTATTTTTACGTATTATGTCCAATCTATTCATGATGCATTGATAAACGACACGCATCGTGACTAATCCGTATAATCAATGTTCCACTTGCATATTTTCTTCGGTACAACTTTCAAAGATGGACAAACGTAACGAATCGGCATTCCTATACAAAGCCTTTGAAACGCCACGTGCAGTTGATCTGTGACATTTGTTTTAGCAGAACGAGGAAAGTTTCGATTGGCCTCGTTCAATATAGCCGAACAAATTTCAGTCAAGTTGCAATGGCAGCAATGCAATGTAGATGTGAACGAGCTTCTCGAATCGTGGCGTCTGGGCGTGAATGAACTTCTCATGCGTTGGGTGTGAAAGACAAGTGTTTGGAATAGCGTGGAAGAGATCGAGTGGCTGTTTGGGGTTTAGCTTCGGTTTCAAGTGAAACACGTTCCTCAATGAATCCTAGGAATGTATATAAGTATAGTTTTAAACGCAAAAGGATTCACTGAATCCATTCCACTGTACAGCGAGTTGAGGGCACTCTGACATCGAAGATCGAACGGATTGATAAGTTACAGACGAAGAACATACAGGAAAAATGTGGCAACATACGTAGACTAAAACTATTGATGTTTCAAAAATATTAGTCGTTAGTATAAGAGTTCAGAATCGGGAGTGGATTAATTAGAATAAAAATCGAAGTTCGTGAAAAATATTCTGTGGAAATAAATTGACATAAAGCGTCCTGGTTATGCTTCAAAACGATTTAAATTACTTTGAGATATATTTATATATCAGGTATTTTTGCGAAAAGGAAAATGTGTGTCGGATTGATATTATAGTTTTAACTTTCTCGATCGGTGCTATATTCGAAATTACAATCCATGAAAAATAACACTGAATTTATACAAAGAACGACCGAATCAGGACGAACCGATAAATTTCACGAGTGTCACAAATTAAACTATTTTGAAGACAATAAAGCTTCCGATTGTACGTCGAGGCAATTATTGTATTACCACGTACTACAATGTTTGAAGTATGCGCTATATCTCGATATGCGGAGAGAGAAATGTGGATTTCAAATAATCGAAAAAGCCAAGCATTTTGTTAAAATTTGAAAAATATATCGAGATTTTCATCATATATGTCATTTCTGGTCCGTCGTTCTGGTGAGCTCTTATAAAATGAAATAACATAATTTTAATGGGAAACAAACATTGTTATAAAATACAATGGAGGATACAATATTGACGTACAGCGTCAATGTTAATTTATACTCTATATCTAAAATTCGTAAACAAATCATCGTTTCGTGTACATTGTTTACCACAAGTGCTATTCTTTTAGCAATCGTACTATGTGAAAGATCATTGATTTTCTATAACATTTATCCATGACGAAATACACAACACGTTCTATCCCAGTCGAAAACGTAATAAATTTCCACGTTTATCATTCGAACAATAAACCATGCATTAATACGTGTCATTCTATAAATCCATGTATAAGTCAGGAACGTTAATATCATTAAATTGTATTTGAGAATAATATTTAACAAAACTCATGGAAATGAACTAAAACGCCCATACATAACCATAATGGCATACAAATAAATGCATTCGCCTGAAAAGTTGTAAAATCTATCGGATGAGCAGTAGATACTGAACCATCTTTGATAGAATAGTTTTAGTTAGGTTTCAGTTCGACTACTTAATTTTAATTTAGTTTCTGCTTCATAATTTATCGCGTAAAACATAGAATATAAATAAAACTTAACGAATCCTTCTATGGATTACTTACACGACTCAACAATAATCAAGGTTTGAATTACATTTTAATAAAATTTTTAAAAAAGGACTATTTTTGTTAAGTATTCCTAATACCAAGATAGAATAGTTCATGCTAAAGATAAAAATTCACTCCAGCTTATGCTCATCCTCTGTAAACTAGGTGTTATTCTCGACATATTGAAACTATACAGGATAGAACACATAACAGGAATTCCGATAACTTCGTAAATGATGATTTTAGCGAAAGTTCGTTCAAATAAATATTATATGGTTCGATAGGGACCATATAGTGCAGCATTTCCATTTTATACATACAGTTTTCAAAATATTTAACAGCGTAGTTTTTCTCATACAGAAATCAAATTATACGTCCCAAAAAAATTTTAGAAAGTGCATAAGTATACAAGGACTTCTTTTTCACTATAATATTCCTTGACTCTAATTAGACATTTTTTAACTTGATCCAATATTATATTGTTATTCTCTATTTTTATTATGGGAAAGATGAATTAACATTTAAGAAAATGAAAATGATATTTACAGATAGTACGAAAAATCGAATAGTCCATTTTCCTTACCGGGCCATGCGTTCATAAGAGATAATTTTTGTTAAAATTGTATTATTTACAAAATTATCAAAGTAGCCGCAGTTTTATACCGTATTCTACATTTCATCCCCAATCTCTGCAAAAATATCTGTTTTATCGTACAGATATTGAATCCATGTGCACGAACGTGAATTTGTTTCGAACACAATTCTGTGCGAAACCTTTTTTTGATCATACAATTCCGTGTATGGAAACCGTATACAATAGAATACATACGGAAACACATTATTTATTACCAAGACAACTAACAAAATTTTGGGATAAATATCATGTTCCTCGTCCGGAATAAACCATTCACAGATATTCGACAAGTTTTCATTGAACATGTCGGGTACAATCGCGAACGAAAAATCATGTGAAGCATCATCGATGCTATCAGTGATTCCAGAATGAGAATTGGTAACACAATGGCTTAAAAAAGGAGACAGATTTGTGAATTCAGGGGACATCGATTAAAGGAAATCTTAACTCAAGGGCTATACACTATACACCCTTCAACCATTAAACTGGAGAACATCAAAAGAGCAATCTAGCGACGAACGAGTCGATAGTAGGCGCTCGTTTTCTCTAACAATCCATTCGCTGATTATCCCCTTTTAATTACCTTTGATCACGTTCACGATGAATCGTTTTATTCTTTATTCCTTCAATTTTGTGCAAACTTCCTTATTTATTTCTCAATTATTTTCTCAACTTAGCAACCGTTCTATTCTCGCTTTAGTTTTAGTTGCGATATATGCCGCTCGATTTTTTAAATTAATTTTCACTTCGCCGAGTTTCTCGTGGAAACTAATTAACCCTTTGCACTTTGGAGCTTTTTACGACTAGATCGGACAGAGTAGCTCCAGCACATTTTTATGGTAAAACTTTTCGATACCAAAGGATTCTTTTGGAAAATTCCATTTCGAAATGAAAACGTTATAAATGCATGCGAAACTATTTGTAGTAGCTTTCTTTCCTTTTTTTTTTTTTTTATATCTTTATCAATAAAGACAGTACCACACATAATATTCACGTGATTAATGTGTTTTTGAAACCAAGGAGTTTATTTCAAAAACAAGAAGGTTACACAGTGGCAAACGAAAGAACGTAAAAACAACGGTGTAATTTTACGAAAAGAAATTATAAGTGAGACGAAAATGAAATACGATACTGCAGAATATTTACGCAGATATAATACGAGGATCGTATACAACATTATAAAAATTACTAATAGCGATACACATATGTCTCAACTTTAAATTGTCTTTTATGCGCTACTATAAATGGTTGTAAATTTATTTATACCATAACCTTTTCCCTTTTTATATTTTTAGCGTCAAGAAGGATATAACGAACAATCTTTACATTGTCAATGTCGTTCTAGCTGCGTCAGTGAAGTATAAAGGATTAAATAATCGATACGAAAAATTATCGGGTATTCGCGAACTGAATAAAGTGACGTAACGCAAGGGCTCGCTGTGATAAAAGATTTATCGATTCGCGACAAATCGGATAGCTGGATTCGAGAAACAGCAGTAAACACGAAAGCTTTGTGATTAGTTGGCTGTATATTTCACTGTGGAATGCGATCGCTTTCGTCCAACGAACGAGAATCTATCGCGTGGACATATTGGATTGAGCGGAGGATCTGAAGCTCGTTTCCTATCGGTAGGTAATCTACGTACAAACGTGGGGCGCACGTTTCTGTACTAGCGTATTTCGATCGTCGAGAAAGAGAAAGAGAACGAAAAGAGGTGGACACGGTGTGCAGACTGTGTTAAAGCGTTAAGCTATTCCGAACTTCGTCTAATGATCACAAAGAATCTCGCCGGGAGTTACGAATTTAAATCGTTTAAAACGGATAAAAGAGTGACCATTTGCTTGAAGTAACTCCTACTTTGAAGATATTACGGTTGTAAAAATGACAAACTCTGAGAGATTCTGCGGAATTAAATGCGGGATACTTTACTACGTAAATCGTAATACTTGTTCGTCTTTCATCTCTGAAATGATATACTCGTTAATACGTTTAATTAAAATCTATGGATAACTTGATTAATTATGGATACTAATAATTGATATAAAATATTCTGTTATTTAATCCAGCAGAATTTCAAACCTTCGTTCATTCAGATTCGTGAAACTCGTTTAAATTTCACTGTCTATGAAACCACTGATACCGTTGCGTTAACATTCCCTGTTTGCTCAACACTTACATACGTTTGACCTTGTTTCTGAATCGTACCTGTTTAGTATTCACACTATTTCTGCCCTGAACTTTGCATCTTCTCTCCTCTTGTAAACATATTCAAAGAGGTTAGAAACACCCTAAAGCAATATGAAAAAAAAAACATAAGGATCTATAACAAGATAACCTATACATAATTTTTTATAATAATGTGTAGATATCAAATTAATAATAGCAAAAACACAAACAATTCCGAGGCAACATCTTACTGTGTATGTTTACGGTGGTATGCTTACTTTTCGTTGCTTCCATCGTTGTAACCATTAACGAGACATTATTATCAATATCACTGACACTAAAGAACTCGAAGCCTTGCACAATTTTCATGTCACAACTTCGCGAGAAGTATTAAAGAAACTTTCAGTTTATAATGAATTTCAGCTGCTTGTAACAAAGTTGGTCATGTCAATAACAAAACTTTGCAAGTTCGCGATGTATATACGATTTTCGTTCGAATAATAATAGTCTCGATAATAACGTTTCACGTTGAGTGTTTCGTCTAGACGTTGAAAATGAGGAGAAATATTTGCAATCTAAACAGAAAAAAAGCCTGGCGCTTACACGAACTGCGGGGATGGAACTCGCGGCGAATGGAAATCGTGTTGCCGGTGCAATTAGTTCCGTATTGTATCGCACTCTGACTTGGCGGAGCCATGAAAGGGCGGGCAATTTGAACAAGATTCGCTCAGCTCAAGTCAGTGTCAAAGCTTTACGGACGTGTTACACGGACGAATTCGCTCGCGTTTTTTCACGTCTTCCATATGCGCAGTTGAATCTGCGTGTTGGGAATTTGTAGAACGTCGCCTCATTGAATTGTCTTCTAAATAGCGTATTGTAAAAATCTTAATACATAGAAGATAAAAAATATTTGTACGTGAGAGAAATATGTAATTTTAGTTATTGAGTTTAGGATAAATAAACTCCTTGATGTAATATTTTTATAAATTTAGATTTCTATGTAATTATAAAACATAAATTTATATTGATCTTTAGTCAATATATACAGTTAAACAATGCTGTATTCGTGTTACAGTCATCACGAAAGAACGTAATATTCATAATTTAGAATTAACCATAGTCTTTTCATTAAAAATTTAACAAACAAAATCTATCTACATTTTAATATTAAAGACTAATAATCCTATTTGAAAGTTTTGCTCAAAAAGTATTTAAAATATTTATTAAAATATACTACTATACTGTACTACTATACCATTTCTATAAATAACTATTTGTTAAAATATATGCCAGTATATGCTCCGAACGATCATGTCAAGCATCTCGTCTTTTGATATAATGTACCAAGGAGCGAGAAAATTGTTGGCGTATTAAAGGGTGTGCAACCCTTAAATATCACTGGCGGATATAGTGTCTCCCTGCTTCTTCTACCGAGTACGCTCGTACAAGATTCAATCATGCAGAATGCCTGTCAAGATCTCGTTACCTTTTTCGTAGACGAAACGAATTTTCTCGTTTTTCATTGAAAAACCAGGAAACTCGAAAAGAACGAACGCTGGTTCGCTGATTTAGGAACTGCGAAACTATCAAAAATTGAAAACGATTTCCTCGCGAACTTTGGCAAACGTTTCCACTTCTCCTTTGATCAGAATCCGAACTCTCGCTACTAAACATATCAGCTTCAGTTGGCTGAAAGGATGCAAGTATAACATCGCATGAATATGGTCTTATATTATATCATAGTACAATTTCGATATAGAGTATCATAGTATATTTTATATCCTTATACAGAGTGCGGAAAAATAAGAACAACATATGGAATACAATTTCTTCATTTAAGCTTTAGTTTTGGAGAAAATCGAATTTGAAAATTGATCAAGTATACTAAGCCTTAAATGAAAAAATTTTATTGCATATTTTATTCCTTTTTTTCATAAAGAATCACCTCGTGTTTGCTTGTACATGTTATTCGGCCTGTATATACTAATATAAATTTAAAATATACGAATATGTGTTTAATTAAAAATTTATATGAATTATACGGTATATATAAAATTTGTATGTATCTAAATAATTAAAACTAAGCTTTTGCATTAAAAGAATTATGTCGGTACATATACACTATATGTATTTTTATTATAGACCTTATCTATTGTCTTTTCTGTTGCCTTTTTGTTACTTATTATTCGTTAGAATTTTTATTTATTATTAGTTGATTGTTGTAATATGAATGACTAATATAATATTTAATACATAGTGGAAAGCCATCTATGGTTTCGTTTCACGTTTACACTATGATGTGAACTATTAATAATTCACTAACAGATTCGCATGAACCCATAAAGAACTCTTATAAATATAAAATTAACCTAGAAATGAAACTGCTAGAACGTGAAATTTCAAAAGCAAGATGTAGTTCGCGGTTATCACAGAAATATCCAACTTTATTAGAATATACGCGAAGAAACAGCGGAAATGCAACTTAAATCAAATAAATTTAAGTCATTTTTCAAACAGCACATAGCGTAGCTCATTCTCTTGTGCGTTCATGATACTGATAACGATAAACATAAAATTATTATAAGCTGTATTTGTTTCATAAAAAGCTTCGTATAAAGCTCGAGACGTTTTATCGATTATCCCGAGTACATTTAATTACATTTTCAACTGTGTCAATTATGAGATAAAGAGATCGCTTCATTTTAATATATTCAAATTTCTCATAAAACGAACAATAATTTAGAAGAAAATTTAATGATCACATCTAAAATTACTCTAAAGCGAACAACTATTCACTACCAATTACCCACTAGTCCAATTCTTTCAACAACAGAACTACCCAATAACAAATAAAAGCCAGAAATACGAAATAAAACGAGCATCGACTGAAAGAAAACGCGCAGCGGTACACTAATAATTTTCGCAAGACAAAGCACAGCGTGTGGTTCGCTTCGAATTCCTTTAATTACACGGCTGTCATGCGTCCAACGGGAGGAAGTCAGCAACAAAGTACTATGGCTCTGCAACGATGCCACGATAACCGAAGCTTTTCATGAAATTTTCGAGAACTGTCGTGTCCACTGTACCACGAAACAAACGTCCGTGAAATACGTTAAATTCGCGAGCCTACTCGTTCGTTACCATATATCCGGGATGCAAATTTGAAAAATCCTCTTTGCGATAATGAAAACAGTGCACAACCACTATGTGCTATTAAGCTCGTGCACACGCATGAATACATTCGTACATAGCGTATAGCGGTGGTTAAATTGTCTTTGACCGGTCGTTTCGTCCGCCACTATTCGTTTACCCTGGCTAACAAAGCGGCGTGAGTCAAAGTGTTAAAAGACCAACGAAGACTTGAGATCCGCAATTTGAAGCACTCGACCGCGGTGTTCCGAGGAGAAACTACCGCGGATGCCTCCGAGAGCAATCTCGTTGCACGGTTTACTGAAAACACAGCCACCACTGGCGATATGGAAGACAACAAAGAACTCCTCTTCGAAAGTACCTACTTCAGACCGCGAGATTTTATTTCGGTATTTTCTACTATGGGGAGGATGACAAACAACAGGAGAAGGAGGAGGAAAATTTCCGAGAATCAGATAGGTTCGTTTTCTTTCAAAAATTTGTTATTTAAAATAGTCGACTAACAATTGACCAACTGGCTATCTTTTTTGATTTGATAATCAACACTGTTATATTTATAGAAATGAGACGATTAGGACAGAATAATATAGGATTAGATAGAAAGAAGCGAAGAATTAAACGACCTGTCTTTTCCATTTACTTCGATAAATGTATCGGGTATATATGCAACGAATTTGGTAATTTGTGGAAATTACTATATATAAAGTAAAACGAACTTTAATATGCAAATTCTATTAATTAGCAAATATCTGGACCTACTTACTTTCCCATTAAATTGAATTAAACAGATGCGTTGAATTTATATTCTATTTCACGACCAACTCGCGTATTCGTCGTTCAATAAAATATTCTATGAATTTTTGTATTTAGCACACGCATACGCACACGTGCACGCACGACGTGTCACATATGTGAAATGCGGATTTTATAAAACGTAGTTTAATAAAAATCTAGTAAAACGAGTATTAAAGTATTTAATTAAATCATAGCCAAGAAGAGTTATTCACTTGAAAATATTTTAATAGTCAGGGAAATTCTCATCTGAAGTTCGCTGATCGTTTTTCGCAGGAATTGTCAGTAGAGATTTTTGAAACATATTTTTCACGAGTTTTGACCTTACGATCTGTATCAAAAAATCTCTATCATTCCATCGTCCATTGAATAGCGTTGCTATTCGTAAAAATTTCACCTGGCAACATCATCATCTAACTTTAACATTACTTTCTACTATTTTTTACTATTTTATTCGCGTTTAATATTCACCGAAGACAAACGCATCTAATATTCACCGTTGCCCATTATATCGCGTAATATCATCTTTATCATGGTTAATATCGCGCAAGGATTCCTGCAGACACTCAAGAACAATCAGAACTTCTGAGCTCATTGTCGCTTAATTATCTGTCACAACCTATTAGCACCTCTCGCAGAAACTACAAAGTACACACATAACGCGAAACACACAAAAGAATCTTCGTGCAGCCAGTCAGAGCAGGGAAGAGTGTCTCTCATCCTCCCCCTCGTTCCCCCTTTTCTCTGTCTCGTAATTCGCTTGTACACTTTTGTCAAGAGCGCTCATTCTTCTCGGGCAACCGTCGAGAGTTGACTCTGTCTGGCTTATCCTACAACTGGAATATTAATGAATATGTCGCTACACAGCCGAAGGAAGGAGTTGCCCCTTTCAAACACAACAATAACAGCACCGTTTAAGAAACTCCAGCAACGCGAGCCTGCAATTGAATGAGTACACGCATCTGCAAATAGACGCAGATAGGAAATGTCGTATTCTCCGACGCAGAAATTTGTTCTGATTAGTCAAATTACTTGGCTATTTTACCTATTGACACATTCGTAATGAAGCATGAGAAAAATTCATCAAAGTATTAATATTTATCTTTTATAAGAAATCAAAAATATACGTTCTTTTCTATCCGTTAATAGAAGCGCGAGAAATATTATTTTTTAAGTGGTTCATTCTGAATGTTTCGTTATTTTATCAGAGTAATCAAGAGTTTACATTTTAACGAGAAGTCACATTAATCGATGTCCTATCTGAAATGATCACATTACAACAAAGAATGGGATACAGGTATTTCGAATAACTTTAAATAAATAATACAAAGATAACGATGAAAGTCACACTAAGTTAGAAAAAAATCTTGGTTGAAGGAGCTACTATCAGTGAGAATGAAAGCGGGGAATAATGTTACGTCATCTAGCCACCCTTGCCTTTCACGCGAAGAAAGAGTTGGAAGAATCTGAAAATCTCAGACTTAAAAGAATATTCCAACCCCAGTAAAATAAATACATTCGCGTTGCTATTGTGATATCAATCGATTTTGATCCAGATAATTTGATTAATGGAAATAAACGTAGAAACTTCAAAGTTCCAAACTAAGTGCATAGAATATTGCGAAATTCCTATCGATGGGAATTTCGAGTTCTTGTAAAATTGCTTTCGGGGAGAAGGGCGGATGTTTTCGTAAATTTGACGATAATTGTTGCGGGTTTTCCCAGAGTTCAAAGCTCGAGGTACGTCGTTGTGTAAAGGCCACGATTTCACGGTAATATTGCGGGCTACGTGGGATCATTGATAGGGTCAGGACACGGGGTCGTCGATCGCAGGTGAATCCTGTGCCAGCGGTTCTCAAAGCGGGTCCTTGCCGTGCTCCGATCGATCGGCCTTCTACCAACACGAATAAACATTTCCCCCACGTTGTCTGTTAGGAATTCGCGATAATGGGAGACAGCTTCCCCGGAACAAGCTATCATGGTCACGTTTAGTGACCCTAAGACGATTTCCACGCGAGTACCGTGCCTTCGGCGCGTCTTCCAATACATTTTCCTGATTTCATTGTTACAAATTTCGTGAATCTTTGATTAGACCATTTTATGTGAACTAACATTCTTGTAATATCTAAATCGAGATTAATTTTCTTTTTAATAAGAATAAATAGTGTACTCTTTCGTACCCATATTTTACAAATTATGTATTTTCATAAATTAAAAGATAAATTGTGGAGTAGCTAATTGTACGATTATAAATATATTATACTTGAATGCAATAATTATACATTATTCGTTGAGCTGATGAATGAAGAATAATTCATTCCCGGTGTACGCAATTCTGTGCAAAATTCTTAGACCATTTTTCGAAAGGAAAATGTTTCATTCTTTCGTTACTCGCTTTAATTTTCCTTATTTCCACTATTTCTATTGAGACTACTTTATCCGAGTAAAAGTTCCTTTACTTGTTACATAATCTATTGATCTAAGTTTTCAGTTCAAATAATTTAAGATTTTTATACAGTAGTTACGTTAGATTTAAAAGCCCAAAACTTAATGACTTAAAAAAACACGATAATGATTATAAATACATGGACACGTTTTCGTTCGTCGTTATAGCTATTAATCTCACGAATATGCATGTTTTCCATATAATCAAAATGTCACGTCGGATATTTGCGAGCGAAAACACGCAGTCCGCGAATTTCGAGGAATTTTTGTACATTTCGAACGGCTCGCTCTCTCGCGAAAGGGGAGAAGTGACAATTTATAACCAAAAGTAGAGCTGTAATTTCGCGAAATATAAATTCCACTTTCGTGAATGAAATAATGACGCGACGTGTATTATCCGTTCAGCGACAGACAAAAGGAGAAAGTCCAGGGAATTAAGAACGGAGGTTGGAAAAACGGAGTGGCATGTTAGCTGATTCAATCTTCCGATCGGAATTTCGAGGAGAACGTGAGACGAAAGATTAAAGCCGGAGAGACGAAAACTACTCTGCGTGGAATTAGAATGAGAGAAAAAGTATGTAATACGTCGGGACAGCGGACAGACCACGATTACCATTTTTCCAATATTCATCTCTACCTTCAATTATTTGTACGTCAAGTTTAAACAGACCTTTCTTCGTGATAAAATATAAATCACGAAACGTATATCTCCTTCTGTATTTCCCCCTGCTTTTAGATTTCTCTTTATAAAACGGTATTAAAAGAAGATGCAATTTAAAGAATTAAGAATCTTTCTCAAACAAAGTTATATCAGAAGGTATTTAAAACTTGAGATTTTCTTCGTACGTATAATTCGATTATATATTTAAAGTATATTAAAACAAATACTAAGAAGGACTTATACGGAAAAGATATGAAGATATTTTCATAGTATCATATAACATCATATAGTAATATCAAAATATTTAAACTTCCTTTCGTAACATGTCCACAATACGTAACAACAATTATTATTTGATAGATTATTCACGTAAAAAGATCGAGTTCGAAGAAAATAGAAATATTTTTCAAAGCGTACATTAATCTTTTTAGACGAACACACTATCACCTGTATCGAAAATACTATTCGTTATATATATTAACTAATATTATTAATTAAAATTAAATACATACATTAACATGATATTAACTCGTAAATTAATTAATAGATTTACCCACTAAAAAGACATCGTGAAAAACATATTCAAAGGTACAGACCATGAAAATAAGTAGGTTTTGTTAACTAATTAAATGAGAAATTCTCTTAAAACTGGAAAGAAAAAATTTCACCGACAGCTTTTGAATCCTATAATACTCGAGTTTTTAAATGCGCATCATTATGGATAATAGTTAAGGAGAGGAAAGAAGCGAAAAAGCAGCTGGAATTCACTTGTCTGACGCTCGACCACATTGAAATATCTCATTTAGTCGAGCAATAGAAGGACGCGATAAGGGAGATTTAGCCGCGCGGAATGTATAGGTTTAATGACTTCACGAACTGACGCTAACTTATGTTATAGGGATGGGGATAATTGATGTAAAGTTCCCTAACTTCGTGATGCACTTCCGGTTACGCTCTACGTAAGAGCTGGAGAACTGTCCATTCTTGCTAACTCAAACGAATGATCTACAAATTCTTTGGCTTTTTTGTTATTTCACCATTTCTATTCCCATTTGTACTTTCTTAAATTGAGAAACTTTTAGAATGCATATGATACGAGATTTTATAACAAAAGAAATATTTTATTTCATGGCACAGTGCATCGTAAAATTACATAAAAAAAAGAGAAAAAGAGAGAGAAGGAAATTAAGAACAAATTTTCAAAATGTTGTCGTTCTGTTACAACAATTATAACTATTTATAATATCATAATTCTCTTCCTTAATATAATTGCGAATTAGCTACAGGGCAAAAATTTTATTAAGTAATATCGTTCTGTCAGATTCAACATGCACACCAATCGATAAAACAACATTTTCTTTCAGCGAGTAATCTAAAGCTTTAACTCGATACTATACGTCTGTATCAGTTTCGATCTTCTTCGTCGATTGGAAACGAGACAAGAAACGAAGAAAAAATTCGCATAGCCGTGATGCGTTTTATCTATCAATCTTTCAAAAGCGAGACATCAAACAGCGAAAAATGCGAAATCAATAACTCGTGCGACAGTATACATAAGCATCCAGTTCACGTGAGATATCAAGCTGTCACTGGCGCGTGATGAAGGAACAGAGCAACTCCACGGATTCGTGTTCCAGAGGTAGACAAATGGAATCGTTCCATTGCGAAAGCCGATGTCCCTCACGCGCCTGTGTGTCACTTCACGTTTCATTCACGCCAATGTAAAATGTTTTCCTTTACAATTAAAACGTTTTTCGCGTTTTTCAGAACACGACTGATCGGTACCGTGTCGACATATCCGTTTCTCGTATTTTGTGCGAGCTAAACGTTTGATTGGATGGAAAAGAAATGATTCCATTCGTGATATTTTTTATTTGAAAACTGATAACGAATTAATTCAATAATGTTGTAATTAGAAGTATGCATAAAAGAAATTCGCATGCTACTTGAATAAACTTGTTAGCCAATTTTAACTGGATTATTTAACATAATCAACCGCAAAGTATTATGAAAATTATTCTCAATCTTTCAAGTACAGATACATTTTCATAAGTAGTTCTTCTGAAATGAAAAAAATAAGAATAAACATACTTCACGATATTTTTGCTTCGTCGTCTGTTTACGACAGGTATTTAGAAAAGTTACAAATGAATATAAATAAAATACGAATAAAATTATAAGTCAGAAACAGTAGAATTTTCCGCGAATAGATTAAAAGCTAAGAACGTGCTTTGTTTTAAAACGACAGAAAGAATGTGCCCCTCAATTATAAAAGATTCGTAATTATTCGATGAATTTCGTTATCCAGACTACAAAATAAATTTGGAGGATCTGCTATTTCTATAATTTCAGCTAATACGAAAGATAAACTGCCAATATAGCAAAGATAAATTTTACTTTGCTCTTCGCTATTTTCTTCTTACTGTCTTTTAATTAAATTTCTCTGTATATTACAAATTTTTTCGTAAAGTCTGAAATAAACGAAAACTGGGTTTTCAAGGAAGATTGATGCCAACCCTACTCGACGGTTATGTGCGTAACGCCGAATCGCCCTAAGCGTTTGAAATCGTTCAACCGTCATCGAACTCCGCAGACCTCGACATTGCCCGTCCGATTTCGATCGAGCGAATGGCACACGCAATTTTACAGCGTTTCACGATTCTATTTCACCTGCTTTATTCACTCTTTATCGCAATTTCGCTAGAAATCGACGTTTCGAAGCTACCACGATAAATGTTCCTCGACGAGTTTTCTGTGTCTCTTGGCGTAACCCGTGGTATTTAAATCAATGTCAATTTACTGTTACCTAATTCCTTCCTTTGAATTCTTTTCTTTCATATTCCCTCTATGAAAACCGAATTGTGCAAACGAAAATTTTGATCACAGAGGAAACAGAGACGATAAGTCACATTTTTTGTTTTTCATAGGAGAATGAAAAAAGAAAAATATGATAGGTATATAAAAGTACATTCTTTTGATTTTCTGATTTAAACGTCAAGGGAATTTTAATATGAAAGAAAAGTTATAGGAAAATTCTTAGCTTTAAAATGATACGTATATAATGATACATCAATTAAGCTGTAAATAATTATTGCACAAACAAATGTTAGAAAATTGATACGATTAAATTGTATAAAATTATACGAAAACAGACACTGATGAAATGAACGAGATGCCAAATTTACAAAAATATTGTTCTTCGTTTCAATATGACACAACCAAAATGATCCATTATAAACTCATTCAGCACATTCGAAACATTAAACGCGAAGCCTAACAAGCGATATTTTTCTCCTGTGATCTTCAATTGCCTTATTACACACGCGTCGATGTCTATGTTCTCACGTCGTTTCCCCCCTTTCGCACAATCAAATGGCGTAATCGGTGATATAATAATTTTCCGACGAAGCACGTAATCGATTAAACGAAGCCGAGGGTGTCGCACTTGCGCCAATAATTTATTTCCTCCCTTCATTTTTTAACGACTGCAAGCCTCGAGGAAAAATGAAGGAAAAAGGCAAAGAAACGTGCTCCGACGTAAAAACTTCTACCTCGTAAAGAAACGTTTAAGAAGTTTACCTCGATATCTTCGTATTGCTAATAACCTCATGTATACATTTAAAGAAAACATTAAGATTGATTGATATTGGACATTTCATTATCAATTTCGATAAAAGACTGAGAATTTATTGTCAAACGTTACTTCGTTACTGTATTAAATCTGATGAATTTTATCATATGCATTTAAATTATTATTTCAATGGTGCTGCAGGATTACTGTTAATTTCCTCACAGCTGAAAATCCAATAATGCTCGACGTATCATTCCTGAGTTCACGCTCTAGCAATTTGGTGCGTCTGAAAGATGATTACGGCTGTACGATTGGATTTATATATTACAATGCACGAGATCTGCATATTCACTAAACTAGAATTAATAAAAGCGATTAAAATATATGCAACGATGTTTTATCATATTGGATATAAATTATTTTCAATTCTCCTTTAACAATTTTTATATAAAATTAACACAGAAGTAAAATATTATTTTAATAAAATCGTTACCTCTCTATGTTAATATGGATTTTATGTTTCGTTCCTTTCCTCAATTCTCTTCGTACGAATTGGCAAAGAACATTGATAAACATTCTGACTGTAAATACGTTCGAAGCTCTCACACCTAATTTCTACTCTACTGAAAAAACAATTTTAACAGATTGCAAATTACATAGTTGGTTTTGTTAAAATTGTTTCAACATTCTAACGCTGTACTCGGTACATCATGTCTGAGTTGGGTTCGAGTTAAACTTTCGTAATCCGTACTCTTCCGTAAAAGTGTTTCGACGCTTCGCGAATATCGTAGCTAGTTTCACGAAGGATTTGAGAACACGTTAATACTCTTTGTCAAGGCTGCACGTCTGAGTTAAATTTCAGTAAAACTTTGCCAGATATGTTTCAATACCTCGTGAACGCTGCAAGTCATTTCATCGAGAATCTGAGAATACGGTAACTTGTATCTTAGAACCTTATACGTTAATACGTTAACGCTAGAATAACCTGACAATTTGACAAGTTAAAAATTTGTTATTCCTGCTAAAAATATGTACGCATTTTCAACAAACTTAATATCGCAGCTGGGCAAATTATTGTCGCTTCTATGCAGCTGGAAATATGATATTTATTCTCGTCATTTCATTTCAATCCTGTTAGCAATTTTCGCTTTGAATATGTTCGCAACTATGGAAATTGAAATTCCCAAACAAAATTTATTTGGTATGAAAGAAGGATAATATTGCGACAGCTCTTTTGTAGAATGAAATGATTACATAAATCCAGTAATTTTTATTTTAAAAAATGTTGTTCTACTTCCAAGCTTTTACAGAAAAATTAGGTCAGTAGCTCCAATATTAGGTACTTTCTCTTCTATATGAACTTCTGGAAAAATGGTTTCTGATAAAACACTACACAATTTTAACGTTTCAGAAAAGTAATATCTATGCAAACTGCGTAACGTGAAAGAAAGATTTAAATACGTAGAAAGTAGAAATAAGTTCTAAATTAGAATTTAAATTTCCATATCCTCTGTACCAATCTCTTCAAACGTTATCAATGGGGCATAAAATTCCCGGCGAAACTAGATGAGAAGCGTCGAGATACTTTTTCAGAAGACACGATTTAGTTAGGGACACGTATCTGCTAAGCAATTCAGCCATGAAAACTCAAAAATCGACGATAAGCGTTTCTTCTTCGTTTCAATAGAAGAGAAAAGCGATTGCTATATAGTAGTCCTGTTTTACTGCCTCTTCCTGCCTTTTCTTTTCTACATACGTGCGATTTAACACGTCTCTCGAATACAAAGAAAGAAAAAGATTTTATACACGGAAATCTGTCTTGCGTCACAGATATTTTTTCGGTTGCCATTATGCTCTGTGATGAAGATTACGCGACTCGAAAATTGTAAAACCAACGGGTGTTGTTATTTGTCAATACAATATATACATACGTTATATTATACGTTATAATATATATATTGTTATTATATGTATTATATAATATTATAATCTATATTTATATCATATTATTGTTATTATTATACTAAGTTTATGTGTTATCTATATCGCTTATCTAACATTATCTAACTTCTATTGAAAGAATCATTCTTACGAATAATGACATATCAATTGCGATGATATGCTGATATATCTAATGATTATTGTAAATTTATCTAATCTTTAAAATCAGTATACATATATATAAATGGAAGTCATATTTGAGTAACATTGTTGAGAGGACAAGATGGCGAAATTCAGTATTCTTTTGCTTTTACCTTTGATCGCTTTGACAAATGGTAAATATAGTCGTACAATATCTTCCATAGTTTATACTTACTACTATACTTTAATGTTTTATAAATAATTTCACTATCCTTTTTTTAGAATTGTACAGAATTCTCTATTATTCTTTTCAATAATTATAATCCTTTTGTAAGTTCACGAAGTTATATTTATAACCGTGGAATTTTATAATATTTTATTTTCCAATAGGATGATATAATTTTATGCTAATTATTACTGTTATTACCACAGCTGGACCCACGCCAAGAATCATAAACGGAAAGGTAGCGAAACCAGGTGAAATTCCTTACCAGGTATATTCGAAATATTTCTGTTTTTCCTATGAGATATGTTTCACGAAATTATTCAAGACAGAAGAAAATCTGTAAAATGATTTCAATTGTAATCAGGTGTCGCTGCAAGTAGCAAAAATTATGTTTCATTTCTGTGGCGGATCTATTCTCAACGAACGTTACGTTATAACTGCTGCTCATTGCGTCACAGCGTAAGAAAGAAAAAACAAATTTATTTCTCTTTTCAACTCGATCGATATCGACGGATTATCATAAATAAATCAACTATTTGTTATTACTTAATCGCCTAGTAAACCACGAAATCTTCATACGGGTAAATAATAAAGAATACTCTGTTAAAATACAATTTCACTACAGGCTACCGGTGGAATTGGTGGTAGTTGTTGCTGGCGTAGTTGATCTACAAATGCCAACTTCGAAACATGAGATCGAGACCGCTTATGTTCATGAAAATTATAATGCCAGAGATGCCTATGCGAACGACATTGCTCTAATCAAGGCATGTAATTTTATTATGACATACACATATGTGAAAATTCTTTAAACTCCAAATAAGTGCAGACATTCGAGTTACGATTAAATTAATTAGAAAGAATTTCGTACAGGTGAAAGAACCTTTCGTGAAGTCTACTTTAGTATCTTTCGTGCCCATGCCCTCCCCCGGAGAAATCGCCAAAACTAACGATCCAGCTATAGTTTCTGGATTTGGTACACTCACGGTAATTTCGATCGATATGACAATGAATTTTATTAACGGTAACTGCGATATTTATAATTTTTAACTATAATTTATAGTATGAAGGAGAAATGACAAAGCTTTTGCACTGGGTGGATATCAAAATAGCTGACCAAAATTACTGCAACCGAATGTATAAGAACGTTATCCACAACACACAGCTCTGTGCGTACGATAATACCACTGTGAAAGGACATTGCGATGTAAATATTCCGACTACCGATTTAATAACTAATCTTCTAATTACATATTCTTCTACATTTAGACTGCGTGTGTTCATGCATTTACAGTGAGTTTAAAATTGCAAAAATCCATAGAATGCACATAATATACAAAGATACATAAAATTGGTAGAAAGTGTCGCATTTTACATAAGTAAATTTCTCCTTAAATTCTACTTCTCTAATTAAAGAAATACAAATGTCCATAAACATTCGCAGTCTAATTACTCTATTTATAATGAAAGAAAAATTGAACGTGTTCTTTTAGGGTGATTCCGGTGGTCCTTTAACGGTGAATGGAAAACTTCATGGAATCGTCTCTTGGTCAAAGAATTGCGCGAATGTCGTATATCCATCGGTCTACACGCGAGTCAGCTCGTATCTTAATTGGATAAATGAACACGCGGTATAATAGATTCGCAACTATTTAAACAACGCACGATATTGCGATCGGTCAATTCATACTCTCCCTTTAGTTAGATCGTTTTTGGACGAAAATGTTCCGCTCGGAACACGTTAAAAGATTACGCGGAATCCTTGTCAGTATAAATTATAGCGCGAACGTAAAGAAGACTATTCTGGAGTTGAAATGTTAATTTTTTAAAGAAGAACGATAGACAGCACTGTCTTCGATTCTCATTTATTCGCACTCAATAGCCTGAGACGTGTTATAAACTCGGAATTTCCGAACGGTTATTGGAAAATACATGTAATAGCGCAAGTTGCCGAAGTCTATGACCTGGAGGAATACCGCGACCTTTCCGAAAAGGTGAATACCCGCGTAAGTTCAGATAACGCTGTACCCGTATCAGGAGAAGACACATCATTGGCGTATGGAAGGGTGCGAGTGATATTCAGATCAAAGATCAACTATCGCTTAGCAAGTATCAACTCGCAATTCAGTTACAGATACTCAAACCCTTGTAAAATTGTTAAGGCTTACCTGTATCAGATATACAATATATTCGTTTTAAATGTATGCACGTGATTATTACTGTACGAGTACGTATGCAGGTAATTATTAATCTAAAATAGTATAGTATCAGAAATACGAAAAAATGTTTCAGTTGGAAGTCGTTTGATCTCGTGAGGTAAACTCAATAAGATATTTCTGTAGGATCTTTACTACAATTACTTTATTTACAATAAATGGATTAAAGGGATGTTAAACTGTTGGTTATACAGGAAACAATGGTTGTTTAACGCGAACTAATCATAATAACGTATTATAATTAAAATAACTAGATAGTTAATTTGCAACTCTCGTCACCAACGCTCGATCCAACACTCTCTCTCACGCGGACCACACTCTCGCAACAACGCTAGTGTCACGACTGGTACACTTCAAAACCGATGGGCTGATGACGGAGATAAAGATGTGGCGCCACTTGGCGACAATGTACATTGCCGAAGCGAACTGCCTAATGAGCCACCAATATCCCAACGATCCTTCCGCCGAATGTTCGATAAGAAGGCCTGCGTGGCAACGGTCGCGGACGCCTAACAAACGCGTAGATAGTGGGGATATTGAGGGGTGACAAAGGAGAAAGAATCGAATCCGATCCAAAGTCGAGTTGTAAGAACTTCAGTCTTGGCAAGCCACGACAGGAGTTCGGAAGTAAATTGTCATTAGTGTACAAAAGGTGTTAGCAAATAAATTCTCTCTTTTTTTATTTTCATCTTTGATTTCTTTTTTATTTTACATGACACTAGCAACACTATCTCTCTGACTTCTCGATTCACACCCTCTGGCTTCTCGATTAATACTCTGGCTTTTCAACTGACACTGATTGTTAATTCGACTTTGTCTCTTAGCATCCCTTTGTCTTTTGTCTCAGCCTCACCACGTACGTGTTCCGCAACCGCTCGTGGCCAGGGTCATGCAAGCCTTTTTCGCGAAACTATTCGATTGAAGGACTGACGATACATTGTCGAGCCTGTCGATACTTCGGCTTTCTCACGACATTGTTTATAGTTCGCCCGATATCTCTTAGGTCTTTCGTCCGCGATGCTACAGTTCGATATTTTTTTATATTCTTATTTGAAGAGATGTAATTTTTTAAAATAAAACCATGCAGTTTTTATACGCGACTCGATGCCTTTTTCTGATTCTTTATTGAAGGACAAGTAAAGAAAACGTAATGTTTTTATGTTTATATTTTTCCTCGTCTTTCATACGATAAATTTTGCAAGATTGATGTTAAAATATCTTTTTGGCTAATCATTTCTCGACCCAACTAGCTTAATAGTTTATAGTAATAATTTTTGTAGAGAATTAAAAAATGCATCAAGTGGTGTATGAAAGAATGTATGGTTCCATTTAAAATGTTATGTTGGGATTGCAATCTCTTTAAATAAGAATGTGAGAAAAGATCGAAATATCTTATTAAGTTTCCTCCATGAAGTCAAACGACTTCCGACTGAAATATTTTTTTGTATTTCTGATACATACAGACAAAATTACGTACATATATTTCAAACGGACACACTGCGTGTATATTAAACTATTCGTCTGTTATCAACTTACGAGTAGGTTCGATATTCGATAACGACTATGTAATATTCACTCGTGGTCAATTTTGCGTGTTCGCGTTCATTCAACGTTAAAAATCACTTTGCTTATGAATCTAAACGAAGTGCAAAAATTTGGTAGATTTTTTGACTCATGTGATAAGCTATTTATAGTTTATGAATATTGAGATTTCCTAGCGAATTTAAGTTTTAAAGGAATAAAAAACCATAGGGAAGGGTCAAATAAAAAGATCAAAAGACAGATCGCTTAAAAATATAGAAATTTCGATTCTCTTGCAAGAAAACAATTTCGGAAATAGGATTCTCATTTTTATTTGGGAACTACCATTGAAAAAGCACTATGGCCGATTGGAATCGTAGACAAACTGAACTAGTCGATTGTATTTCGGTGGAAAACCGAAACGCGAGCCAGTGCAAACCAGCGAAATGGTGCAATGTAGTCATCCAACCGAAAATCACTATTCGAAGACATTCAAGCAAATATTCGTATACAATGGTTCAGTTCGGAGATTATCAAATTTCAAAGATACCTTCAATCTGCCATTTGTCTATCAAACATATTCATACGTCATTTATATTATCCAAAAGAAAAAATTGATTTAACAACAATTTTGTATAAATATAGATATAATGATAAATGTTTCGTTAAAATACTACAATAAAAGTACGAAACGAATTATTTGATTTATTTGTTTGCTTTCGATATGATATATAATCAAGTATTAACGTGAAGGGTAGATAGACCGAACAGGAATTCTTTTATCTTCAATATCATTAGATATCACGCTACTGAAATTCTTTTCTTATGGAGTAATTTATAGAAAGAAGTTTATTAGTCATCAGAAATTAACATAACGGATTCATTAAGATCTCGTTACTTCTCGAATTTTCGTGTCTCAATCTCACTTTCGTTTCAATAAACAGAAAAGCTTTCGGTGTTTTGAAAAAAATCTTGATGCATAAAATTGTTAGGTTTAAACGAAGAGTTTCCCTATGAATGACAACCATGCGAATAATTTGAATAAGTAGAGTCTAAATTAAAAATACAATCTGAGAAGCTCCCTCGAGAGAAATACGTGTAACCCTTTCGATCTATAACCCTTTAAAAGTTCATTCACTTCTGCGGAAAAGGTACACGGATTGAACGATTCACAGACATTGAATGCTTTCAAGCCGCATGATGAGAATTCGACAAAAATGCTGTTCAATCTTCCGTAAGGGAATATATTTATTTTCTTAAAAGGAAACTCGTTAAATCTCTCTCGCAGAATATAATTGAAATCCATCATAAATTTTATCCGAATTCCTATAAATTAAAGCTGTAATTATGTGAAAACAACTGCGTTTATAAATTGTATAATTGCTGTACACTTTTAGATTAAGTGATTACTCAATGTTCATATTTGAATAAAGATAGAGTAACAATGTTAAATGTATAAATTAACTCTTTGGATTATCGAGAAAACTTCAAATCTTATCTAATGATATATATATATATAATACATCGGTTAAATCTTCACGTTATTTCATAATCAGATTTCATAATTAAATTTATTTCATATTTCATTCTACGTTGATCATGAAATAACGTGAACATTTAATCAATGTATTTTTTTTAAACCGCCAAAGGACTAAGAATTTGCAGTAATTATTAAAACCGAGTAAGATTAAAAGCAATGGTAACCGTAAGATATTAGGTTGTCCAAAAAGTTTCTTTCGTTTTATGACACAACATTTTTAGTTTTATATTATTTTGTCGAATTACGTACGATCTATCTTATTCTGTTGAGACAAACACCGCGGACTTTCACAGACTTGATTTCACGTTTGTATAAAGGTGCACTGTTGTAAAAAAGAAAAAGAAGGAAAGACACTTTTCGGACAACCTAATACTTGGCAATACATTTCATATTGTATCCATAAATCATCACAAAATGTGTTGCTTATATTTATAAATAAATACAAGTGACAAGAAGCGGCATTTAACGTTTTGAATTATAACAAGTTCATGTTAAAAGCAAACTGTCGTTTGCGCGGAACGCCTGTGATTTTATAACTCTGCTGTTTCAGTACATTCGTAAAAACGTACATAATAGTTGAAGGTACACTGTTTTTATACTTTACGATAGTTCAAAGACAGTAGTAAAATTGCATACAATTCTCGTACGCATTTACGAACCTTTATTCTAGAAAAAAGTACCTTAAAGTATACTTTTCATCACCGACGATGTCGTCGGTAACTCCAGCCAAGTAAAAAGGAGTCTAAAAACACATTTAAATTTGACGTTGTTATAAGTTCCTGATGAACATTAAGAAAAGATAAAAATCGAAAATTTATAGTAAAATTATCATGTTCATAATGATACACGTATAACGCATATTTATTAAATTAAAAATCAGAAAAGCCACGAAATCATATGAAGGAAAGCTTCGTGGCAACATCAAAGCGGATGAAACGTGTATTCTCGTTTTATAACGACGTTAAAACGCGTTAAAAGAGGAAATTATCGAGTTCCGTGACGTTTCACCAAACTCTTTTATAACTAATAAGTACGTTAAACTAATTTTACGATATTACTGGATATTGCATTCGCTGGAAATATAATAAACGTAATCTGCCTCTTTATTAAACGAAGTAACATAAATGAGTGATTTAACGTAACTTTATATTAAGAAGTAAAACAGAGTATATATTAGCTTTATGTATTTAACAAACGATCGTTGAACAACAACATATTGTTAAAATTAAATGTTAAGAAAGACAAGTTAAAATTAAATCGAAATCTACTTAGAATAGTTAGTGAGCAAAACAAATGCCTGCTGAGATTTCATTATTTTAGTAACGTTCATAAAAACGTTAATTCGGGTAAACATCCGCGGTCTGACACGATAAATTCGAATTAAGGAGACAAAACCAAGAAAAAACGAAAGCTACACGCAACGTTCGAAACTTCATCGCGAACGCTATGAGTTACAAACTTCCTCTATATACTAATTAAGAAAGTTCGCTGGCAAAGTAACGAATCGGGGTATCATTTGTTTGCCAAGGAAAAAAAACAAGCTATAGAACGGCTCGGTGCAACAGGCAACTGATCGGACTGGCTTTTTCCAATGTTTTCCTCGTATAAATTCAAGCAGTTTGTACTTAACGCAATGGTGATCTTAAAATAAACAATCTCGTGATTTCTTACAGTTCAAGGTTCGTTTCGTAAATCCTCCGCCGCGACAATATCCTCGAGAGAGTCATGCGTAATTGTTAAGTTACAGTACACATGAGAAACTTACTCGTCCGTATTTATAAGGCCGGTTCAACTTCAATTACATTACCCGCAAGGAACTTATTTCCGCGTGTTTATTCGGCAACACGCAGATCTCTAACCGCGCTGGGAGGCTGTAACTTTCAATTCACCTCGAGCTTAACACGTTCCGCGCCCGGAGAAAAATAAGCGTTTTAGCGAGACTTTAAATTCGAGAGAAGGGATTACATTATAATATTTAACGCAGAGAAACAACATTTGCTCCGTATTTCCGTGCTACGCTTAAATTTTAAATCCATCTCCACGATGCTCGAATAATTACGGTAAAGGGAGTATTTTTGTGCTCGTCGAATGGAAATTTTACATCTATAAAGTGTCGTTTAATAATCGTCCAAAAATTGTTTAAGATCGAAATAGTGGAAACCTGAGCGAATAGTAAAGTTTTCGCTTTCCTTTACGTAATTTAGTCGAGTTTTCGCGAGTTTTTCGTTAGGAATAATACTACAAGTATTATGTAAATTACAAAACATATTACGTAACGTCGATGTTTAATCTGAATATTCTTGTGAGATTAGTAATTATAATTAACCGTAATTACAATATCGTCACAAACCGTTAACTTTTATACATCATGATAGTATACAGACCAAATATCGAATTGCGTGAACATTTTAGTATTTTCCTAATTAACAATAATACATGGGGATAATACATGTACATGCAACATATACTGATTCGTAATTGTTAATTGTACAAACATATTGTGTATTGTATCATAGTCGATAATGATATAATGGATAATAATCCCTACATCAATTAGGGATGTTATGTAATAAACACTTTACAAAGATAGCATTGGTACTGAAGAGTTTATTCGATACTGGGAAACCGTGTTTCTTTCAGTCGAAACGTCTTTAATCATCAATCGATCTGAAGCTTTTCATCCGGGCTCGAGTTTCAGAACATTCGCAATGAAAAAGGCACACACCTCTTTATCGTGAGATTCCCGAAGCTTTCGAGACCTTCAATACGTGAAAGTATATGAGGTTCCGAGGGGTTTCAAGCTCACCAATGTATGATGGTTCTCTGTTGACTTACAAGAACCATTCCCACGTATATAAATGCCAAAGGATTTTTCATTTTCCTCTCTTCATGTCGTCACGACCAAATAAAATATTTATCTCAATTGCTTTCTTTAAAACATTTGTCATTAAAAATACTTATTACAATATTTCTTGTAATTCTACACTCTATATTCATCAGACATATAACAGAAAATCTACATAAACCAAGCGTGATAATTTCCCTTGACAATTTTTTAAATTATGAAGTATATTCTAGTAGTTAAAAATGAGATTGCAACATAGTAGAATCGATATTATTAGGGATGATCTATATCGTGTCTGATCGTCGGATAAAATAATCTTTAATGTAACAAAATATATAAAACAACCTTTGTTATAGCTGCTTTTCAGAACTAACTCTCGTTAAGTGAATTGCAGCTTTTTATGTTGCTGTTGGCGAGATAGTTATTTTAGAACATCAATGTCATGTTCATATATCGACATAATTCAGTCTGGTGATCGCTAAAAAAGGAGAATATTGATTTTTTTATTCAGTAAACAATATTCAGCTTAATGAGGATATGTTGTTTATTGCATCAACCTATCCCAGAAATATTTTGCCCGAAAAGCGATCTAAGTTATGTGAACCGTAACTTTAGGATTTTCTTTCTATGATATAATTAGAAATAATAGACAAAGTTATTTTATAATATGATAAATGTTTCGTTTAAAAAAAAAATTGAATCTCTTAAGAATACTGAAAACTGAAGATAACCAGAGATTTAAAAAAATAATTATAAATGAAGTAGCAAAACTTTACTATAACAACGTTTAAATAAGAAATCTTTTTGCGTTAAGTAAAACAAACATAAAAGTTATCAAGTTAAGAGATTCTTATCTTCGTTCAAGGACTTCCAGTATTTATGACAAACAAGAAGACCTTCCCGAGGAAAAAATCTTTGTACGGGCGTCAGCATCTGCAACAACTTAGAAGCTGTTGGACCTACGCCAACATCAGGGACGATGCACTTTCGCATCTGTCCCAGCATATCGATCGGTTGGTCATTCCATCAGTGAACTCTCCAAGGTAATGCTAATGGTCTATTACTCTCAACTATTTCGTTCCACCTGTGTTTTCATACTTATCATATGTGTATTCTAGATATTGTTCTTCTCGTAGATAAATTTCATTAGTAGTTAGGATATCATGAAAAAATGAACTCAAAACTTCGTCAACTATAAAGTAATCTCTAACCAATATATTAGGTTGTATGATAAATTCATTGAGGATTTTTTTTTTTAACAGAGTACATCTAGTACTTTTACTTTTATATAAAACCTACCTACATATAATCAGAGAGTAAGTTATAAACGTAAATCTCTCGTTCAAGAGTTTAAACAGATGAGTCTCCACTTGCTTCTAACAATTTTTGAATAAGATGAATAAGAAACGAACTTATTACTCAACTCGATACGTAAATCCGAAAGTCAATCCTTTCGATGAACAACATAAAAATTCGCTTTCACATTCGCAAAAAAGAAATTTGCTGCGTCCTCCTTCCATCTCAATCTACAAAAGGTCAACGTGCGGGAAACAAATCACCGACCTTTTTCAAGAGCATTCCTCTCGTGTACCACTCGTAGTCGTAAATTTATCACGTTATTTATTGCTGATAAGTAGATTAAAGTCTTTAGATATTCTCGCAAGAAGATATCTAGAAAATTGGAATCAAGTGATTGAGAAGGCTACTCTATTTGTCCTCCTACTCCTATCTATTTTTCGCCGAAGATTCGATTTAGATGTTGTCTCGCGCTAATCGACAAATATAGTCGATCTTCGTCATGGTGAAACAACATGTCTAATTGTAAATTTCTCAAACTGAATAATCATAATTAAAATCACACGATGAGAATAAATTAAAGGTATATGCAATCATAATTCGATCGCAATAAAATTTAACTTTAATTTTGCCGAAAGTATCTACATTCCTTAGTCAATCTTGAAAAAGGGGAAAACTGTAATAAATTAATTAATTATTATATTTAAAATAAAAGATGTTATAATAATTAGAAAAGAAGAACTCGAAGAAATTTTAAAGGAAAAACATATAGTCGAGTCACAGGGACGAAAAAATTTAGACGCGAGAAATCGAAAGGGCCAGATATAGCTAAGGCAATTTCTGTAATACGCGAGTGTAATGGATTGGATTGAATTCGAGCGATAGGATGACAAATCGTAAAGGACAGTTCAGGGAGAGTATTTGCGGCAGAATTGGCCATGATCCAGGTACTTTGAAATCCTCATACGTGCTGATAATGGCGTGGTCGCCGTTTCTCTTATGCTACAATCCAACCAATGAATTGTTGGTGAACCTTCCTATTCCTTCTCTGCTATTTCGTGAATCATCTAGCAAGAATGTTGTTCCCGTAAATAAAAGTTGAACAAGATCAACGTGCTATCGTTACCATCGATATTTTTACGTTACAGCACCAAGAATTATTCTCGGTATGTATGCGACGTATATACTAAAAAGCTATGCTTTGTTAGAGATTGATTTATACCTACCATTTTTCTTTCTTTTTTTTTGTACAGTATATTTTACGAAGTGAATTTAGGTATTTATTTTATTGAGACATAAAACTGCACCTTGATTATTTTACTTCTAACAATTAGCTCCCTGCTTCTTTCCGTGTAAACGTGGCTTTTACTGGCCCTTTCACATTCACTAAATGAATCTTCCCTTTTTTCTTTTCTTTCTTCGCTGGAATTCTCTCCGCGGAGGAACTGCTCGATACACAGTTCAAACGACGTATAAGAAGACAAAAGAGATAGAGAGAATTTAATATAATGAAAGTCTTGTTGACTTGTTGTATCAGTTGACAAATAATAATTTTTTTATTAAGAAATATTTCTGATAGGCGAATGTACCTAAACTATAACTGGATACTGTAAATGTATTTTCGGGTCGAAGAGAACTAAACACAATTTATTTATAACGTGCTAGAATTTTCAATATATCTAATACACAATAGATAACGCATAAATAATGTATAGTTCGAACAACGAGCTTATTTCTTGTATAATTAATTTGAAACTTAAGTCATAAAAATTGACCTCAAGATGTGAAATCACTCATGCTTAAAAATTCTTTGTATTTACCTGTTAATTAACTTTAATATTTAATCGGATTAAGATATATTGTCTCGAATTAGCGAAAATAAGGAATCAGAGTAAAACGGCGGAGTTTTCTTTACGATGTCGCTTTTTTCCTCTTCCATCTTGTAAAACACTTCGTTGAAAGTTTAAGCGATATACGGCAAAGTATGAGATACAAAACATCTTTCGCCACTTTTGGATACGTCGTACGGAGCTTTCATAAGTCCAGAAAATAGCTTCAGGCCTTGTAAAGTTTCGCAGGATACTGCGGGCTATCTAAAGGCGCGAGCGTTGTGCAACACGAGCCAAGCATCAACGTTGATCCGCTGCGAAAGTCTAAGTTTAAAGTATGCAGCCAGATGCTTGTAATTTCTGTGGCGTTATTCGTTTGTGCTTGTGCTGTACATATTTTTCGTGGTACTTTCAGTTTAACGAAGATTCTAATGGCCGACTAAGAGAAAAATTGTTGTTTCTTTCGCTCTACATCGTCAAGTATACAGGGTGTTACGAGAGAAAGATATCTACAACATTGTGAATAAAAGATATCTGATCAACGTGAATCCTAGACTCGATCTTTTCAATTTTATTTAATAGACAAAATTCGTAGAAATTAAAAACTTAATTGCCGTAGTAATTTAAACGTATTTATTTAAGACGTTATAGTTAAGTGCGATAACATTGTTTAAAATAATATAAAATCTCAAGGTTCTCTTCATAGATAGGATAATCAAAGCTAGTTGGTGAATTAGGAATAATAGATTATTTATGTAAGACAGAAATTAGAAAGAGAAACTTTTCTTTTAAATAAAAATATCCTTTTCGAAGATCTCGATGATCATAAGAAAATCTTGGCATTTCAGCGGGTACTGCGAAGTATTTACGAAACTTCCCGCTCTACTGCTGTTAGAATGCTACGTAAACTTCGACGAAGTCAAAATAACTTTTGAGATATATTTTCCAGATTTCTTACCGGCGACTCGAACGAAAGTTATACATCCGCCTCGAATGATCCTTTCATAACTATTTCTAACAGGAAAACTCGGAATGATCGTCAATTTGTGCTCGACTATCAAACTTTGTCAATGTACACGAGATGCAGCTCAAAAATAGAATTCTTGTAATATTTATGGAAATAAATGACAAAACTAACAGGGCTTTCTATAAATTTCAGACATAATTTATTTCTTAGAATTACGTTTTCCAGGTGTAATACCTAACAAAATACAATAATGAACATAGTAATTATCATACATAATAATTATTATAATAGAAGATAACGACGTATTTAACGTGTTTTTCAAAATAGAAAGAAATGAAAAGTCTATGTCAGATAGACTCGTGAAGTATTATACAGAAATATGCAAATTTACATTATACATGGTGTGAAGAATAATTCGATTAAAAACACCACAAAATTACCGTGATTGGATGTGAGTGGAAAACTAAAGGATGTTGTCAAATAGCGAAGCGTGACGTAAGGCTAATTAGAATCAAAGAAACCAATATAGATAACAGTAAAATTAATACAAGCAATTCTGAGTACGCAGGAAGCAAAGCAAGCGACCGCCAATATATCGACGTCCGTATGTTCCACAAAGTCCAGTGAAGCCGATACGACAACGTCGGATTTACTACTAGTAATACACGATAGTTCAGATCTGTTGAACGCGACACATAGAATTTCAAAGGTACACAAACACACGCAAGCATAGAAACCTTCGTATCAATACATACACATACCACAGAATCGTCAATAGTAATACAGAAAGTTTTGAACACATAGATTTACCATCGTAACTGATCTAATGCCACAGCATAGTATATTTCTACGCGTGTATTTGACATGATAATTTAGATGTAGCATGATCCTATTACGATAATTAGAACTCTAGTTCTAAAAAGGGCGCAGAAACTTTGAAAATTATAAGGATCTAAAAGACAATGTATTTTACAAATCTCGAGAAGCTATCAATATATCAATATTGCGAATGTATATGCGTTTACAGGGAATTTAAAAGTACAAAATCCGCTGAATTGCAAATAATTTGCAATAATATAGAAAGTGCAATAGATGTAATTTTTCAGTCAGGTAAATTTTTCACTTTGTACTCTAGAAGCGGTATTTTTTTTATTTTAACTAATATTATATAATTAATATCATATAATATTTATTTATTGTATTGTATTCTTTTACTTACTACATACTTATACCGAATATTATTTTAAATTCTTTTAACGTATTCGTTTGTTATACTGTATCTATTCGCGTCCCATTTCTTCGGCTATATCCATGAAGATATAAATTTGCATAAAAATTCGCAGTCTAGTTGATAAGTAGAATCATCACTAACATCGTATACCTACTATCTATACCAACTTCGATCGGTGCAGCACCATCCTCATCGAATTGAGTGGATCTGATGCCCTCTTCATCACATCGAGTCGTTCTGGTACCGTTTTCATCAAGTCGAATCGTTCTGGTACCGTTTTCATCGAGCCGAGTCGATTTGGTACCATTGTCATCGAGTTGAATTGATTTGGTATCGACTGCATTAAGTCGAATCGGTTTGGTAACATCTTTATGGAGATAAATCGGTATGATGCCGATTCCATTGAGTTGAATCAGTTTCATCGTAATACGTTCTTTGATACGTTTGTGTCTGTTTTGTTCTGTTTGTATTCACTGTGATTTATTTGAAAGCAGTCGATGCCGTGTAAATACCTAGTTAGTCGTTGCAAATATCGTTATATGTATATACAAATGATGCGAATTTACGAAGCTGACAGAATATTCTATTTTAAAGTGACAAGTCAAACTACCGCTAAAATTTTCAGCAGTGGCATGAAAATTTTATGCGCAACGTTTATTACAAATGGCTATTATAGATTCTCGCGCGAGTTGTGTTCAACGAGCATGATATTGTTTCATGCTTTGGACCAGCTATAAAAATATCCTGTCGTATGAAGCCTATAATTTTCTGTGACACGAAAAAAATATTTAGTTCGTACCTACGTATATTTAGCTTTCACATGATCGTGCTCTGATTTATGAAACGTGTTCTCCAACGAATGAAATATTTTGCTTCTGTTGTAGAACAAATTGATAAACAGAATGAAATAAATATCACCATACGTAAGAGAAGATTTTTAACATTTGTATTCCTCTTATTATGATTATTTACAACTGTATTAAATATACTTTTATTCCTTTCTTCTATGTGTCACAAATAAAAATGTGAAAAAATGTAATATGCCGTTACACCAACTGTTAATACAAAATATATCGATTTATCCTATTGCGTACAACGTAGAAACACATTTTATACAAAAAGTATTTATTACCATATAATATAGGCTGATGTAAAACAGAGTGGCTTTGAACGTGTTACTATCAGTAAAAACCCAGTACTAACATCGCTAAGTATGTAGTTACTCTTCATACAGATTTTCACATCAATTTGAGTAATTTTCCTTTTCCTCGAAGCACCTTAGAATTCTCCATGAAAGCGCCAAGCTTCTTATATAGTAAATTATAAAATACGACGAATTCATTCATTTTTGTATTCAGTATGTCACATATTCAACATGCAACGCAATGCCTACGCCTTGAAACAAAATTCATCAAACAGAATTCATGTATTACACTGCAAGTTACCACGAACAACGTTCTTCAGAATTAACAACAATTTAATCAAATTATTATTTTCGCCGTTCTCCGGAAGTAAAATTACACGTCGCGTTAATTCCTTTCTATTTTCGCGGAATTGCATTTTATACACTCGGCTGATAGAGAACCGAATAGCCGAGGATTGGATACACGACATCATCAATCGTCCTTTGATTTTACCTTTGTGTTTACTCGAGCCGGCTGAAAACCATCGTTACAGAGATATCCGCAACGCTCTGTACAAACGGTTAACCACTTTCGAATATACATCAGTGACAGCTCTTTTGACAAAGCTTCGATACACCTACCCCACTTTTCTCTATGTATTTATCGTTCTATGTACAGGAAAATTGAATCTGTAATGACATCGCCACTTCGGATTTGTTTCACTGGTTTGCACATCGCGCGGTATAAGCGGCCAAAATAGAAGTTCCTATCGAATATCTGCCAATCGAATATTCATTAAACGCGACAAATAATGAAAGATAATAGAAAATACGACGTTAACGCTCGTTCACACATGAGAAAAAGAAATTACGCGTATAATCGCTACTTAATCTTTCTCAAATTTCCAGTTTGTAGATTATGTTTCTATCTAATCTATTACACGTATATATTGCATTGTATATGAGAGGCATAACTGGAAGAAACGATAAGTTAGATTTCTCGATTTCCAGAGAATCAACTTCAAAATTCAATGTGCTATCGATCAATTACCTATCGAAAGAAGGATAAGTTAATCGATGATTATAAAAGTTTTGTCTATTATATCTCTTAACTATGTCAGATTCTGAAATCAAAGTATGAGACTCATATATAACAAATGAAATTTCGATAAGAACAATTATCATAGATTGTAACGAACACGTACAATAAGACCAACGATAAGTATAATAATAGTCATTATTGCACATGTGAAAGTCTATTTTCACAGTGCAAATTGAGTAACTGGAGTTCGACTTTGATGAAACTAATTTCCATTTAGAGAAGTATCAAAGAGATGAAGGCAAATGTTATTTACATCCACAAAGCATTCCTAACGAGGCAAAATATAGCTATTTTCGTACGTGTCTGTATAGAAGAAACAGACGTTGAAAATTTCTATCGTTTAACAGATAAGTACTATGGAGCTTCCTTCCATCGTTTATATTCTACGATAACGAATGCAGACAAATAGCGAGAAATAACAACTTAACAGTATCTCGTGCATGATAATCGTTTTATCAATCTAAACTCGTTGCCGTTTGCCATCGTAATTAATGCATGCATTTATTCTACTTCTCTTGTCCTCCGTTCTGAATTTGAATAATCAATAAAGGTATCCGAATCGTAACAGATGTTTGCTCCCAAGAATGACGAGAATATCGTAAGAATGTAAAAGCGGATACGAGAATTCAGCCGAGTTCGATGATCCGTATAATTACATCAATTTCATTAATTCGGCTAATCGTCACCTGTAATCGTAGCTATGCATTGATTATTAGACACTTGATACGGCTATATGTATTTCAAATAAGTACGAAACCATTTCTGGGTTCCAAAAATATGGGTGTAATAGCAAACTATGCATTGACTAGAGATAGTTGATACAAGAATAGTTTAAATAATTTGGAATTTATCTCTAGGTTATAAAAATATTCATTATCAGAATTATACAGAGTTCATCTAACTGTAAAAAGTCGAATTTTTATTTTTTATTGTAATTGCAAAAGAAGAATATTAGAGGGAAGAGACGAATGGTTTAAAGAGGACTACGTTTTCAGAAGCATATTTTTTTCACACGTGCAGCGACGTATCTGTATTTTTCCGATGGACTGTTCATCTTTTTTTTTTTGTTAAATAAAATAACTTCCTTTTCCGTACGTAAAAAATAATTAGGTTGAAATGGCGGAAAAAATAGAGTCCTCTTTGGATCATTTCTTTTTCTTTTGACATTTATTTCCAACTACGATAGTAAAAGAGATATAAATGGTTCCAACAGTATGAATCATTCCACCTTTAAAATAATTAATAATCCACCGGAGTAATTGGACATTAATAGATACAATTTAGGGAATTGATTGGTTACTTAAATAACCTCTTACATCGAGTCAGAGAAAGCTCATAATAAATGAATTTATTCCTAGAAAGATGTTAAATACGTTAATGATAGATCTCCTAAATATGCTGGTTCAATCTCCAATATCAACTTTCGTATATTAGGGCGAAATTCATACATTGCGCATTAGTCAGTTAAAAATACGTCTTCCTGTATCGCCACCTAATTGCAGATTATAAAATTCTTGCATGTCAACTTAAGATTGCTCTCTAGAAAGAAATTGTTCTAATTGAAAAAGACGCGCCTATTAATAACCAGTGGTTAAACTCCAATGCGAAAAAGGTTTACGTGATTCACGTGTCAGACGAATTGTGTAAAATAATACGACTACAAAATGTCTGTAGTCCATCCATGGGCAAAAATGTTCAATACCCAGTTTCATCAAATATAACATATCCAACCAATTCGTGACATTCGGTAAAAGAACAGAAAGGATTCTGTATCCTACGTGAATTATCGACCCGTAAAGAATGTAAGACGTATATCTACGTGAAATGGCCGTAGATTGTGGTCTCGACGTTAATATCGCAAGAAGATTAATTTCGATATCTTCGTTAACTTTATATATATATATATTTCAGTTCCAAGTCTCGATAAAGGATTTTCGGTAAGTTGGATGTTACTCGCGTACAGGCGCCACCAAATTTACCCAATTTAATTGGAATCGTTATCTCGTGGCCGATTCGATATCTAAGAAACTACCAAACGCCTCGATTGAAATTCTTCCAGCTGCATATCCGTTTGCTGCATTAAGCTCAAAAATAAACGAAGCCGTAATACGATCAATCTAAATGCAATTATGGCCCCACCGACGCTAGATTTAGAAAGGATAATGCCACTGAGTTGAAAAAGGATAGCAGGTCAGGTAGTGTTGTAAGGATCAATACGCCATCCTCTCTCGAGGGAGAGCTTCACGTGTTGCTCCTGTTTCCGGTGCCACCTGGCGCACTAGAAAGGATCAATGTGCATTCTCCGCAACTACTCTTAATTACCGATCAACGCGGCCATTATAAGAAGAATAATAACAGCCATTTACAAGCTTATACAGTGGTTCTCCAATGTACTTAAACGCTCGTCGCAGGAAATTTTCACGAGCAATATATTATATGTTATATATGAATT